>NC_060184.1:52566866-52891265 GCF_021184085.1 Oncorhynchus gorbuscha
TATGAACTCAGAATGCAACAATTTCAAAGATTTTCCTGAGTTATAGGTCATACAAGAATATCAGTTCATTGTAAGAATGTTGTCCCACTCCTCTTCAATGGCTGTGTGAAGTTGCTGTATATTGGCGGGACTGGAACACGATGTTGTACACGTCAATCCAGAGAAACCCAAACATGCTCAATGGGTGACATGTCTGTTGAATATGCAGGCCATGGAAGAACTCAGACATTTTTAGCTTCCAGGAATTGTGCTGAAACATGAGGTGATGGCGGCAGAATGGCATGACAATGAGCCTCAGGATCTCATCACAGTACCCTAACCCTAACCCAAATTGCCATCAATAAAATGCCATTTGTGTTTGTTGTCTATAGCTTATACCTGTCCATACCATAACCCCACCGCCAACATTTTTTTTTTGTTCACCTTTATTTAACCAGGTAAGCTAGTTGAGAACAAGTTCTCATTTGCAACTGCGACCTGGCCAAGATAAAGCATAGCAATTCGACACATACAACAACACAGAGTTACACATGGAATGAACAAAACATACAGTCAATAATACAGTAGAAAAAAGGCTATATACAGTGAGTGCAAATGGATTGTTGACCTCTGCCCACCCGACCCTGAGACTGCCTGCTGTCTGGTACCACTGCCCCACCTCTGGTTTACTGACCCCTGCCTGCCTTTACCTGTCTTTTTCCTGCCCCTGTTGGAATATTAAACCATTGTCAATTTGACGTGTCTGCATCTGGGTCTTACCTTGAATCCAGATAGTACGAACTTGCCATGACTAACCCAGCAGTCCCGGGCCAGCTGCGCAACGCCATCTCCACCCAGGGATCCACCACCGGTAGGCACAAGGAATTGCTTCGTGGCCTTGTGGAGGGGGTCCAAACGTTGGCTCAGCACTGTGACCGGGCGTTGGACAGTTTGCTGGAACAATTCCACGGGTTGTCTGGGATGGCCGCCTACCACAGTGGTAAACCCACAGCTCCTCAGCAACTCAGCTGCTAGCTTCGCCGTCTCATCTGTCACTCCACCTTCTCTGGAGCCCCGCTTACCTCCTCCAGAACACTTCAATAGAGAGCCAAGAACCTTTCAGGTGTTCCTACGTCAGTGTGCCTTCGTCTTCAAGCTTCAGCCCTCCTCCTACCCCTCAGAGCGCTACAAGATAGCCTACCTCATCACGCTGATGTCTGGGAGGCCTCTCACCGGGGCTACTACCGTGTGGGAAAAACAGCCGGCCAAATACGCTAGTCTGGAGGGGTCCGTGGGATAAGTGGGGAAGGTTTTCGATGCCCTGTTCTCCGGGTGATAGGCCACCCAGAAGTTAATCATGCTTTGGCAGGACTCCCGGAGTGTAGCTGATTATGCGGTGGATTTCCGCATGTTGGCAGCGGAGAGTGCTTGTAATCAAGAAGCACTGTTCTATATGTTCCTGTACGCCGTCTCGGAGGAGGTCAAGGACGAGCTTGCAGCCCGGGAGTTACCTACGGAGCTCAATTCCCTCATCGCTTTGACCATCTGTATTGATGGGTGATTTACGGGAACGATAGGCGGAGAGGAAATTGGATTTCGCTCACACACCCAGGGATTCCACCTTGCCTCCGAGTCATCCCAGAAGCTCCCGACGGTCTCGTTGCTGAGAGAACCCGAGGCTCCCCGACCTGCCCGGAGGGCTGCCGAAGACGGCCGAGTCACCTCTTCCTGAGCCTATGCCACGAGGCAGAGCTGGGCTGTCGCCAGCGGAACAGCAATACATTGTCAACATGAAGCGCTGTATGTTTTGCGGGACTCTTGGTCATTTCATGTCCTCTTGTCATTAAAAATGCTTCCCTTGCTCACATCCCTTTTCATGCCATTCTGTTGTGGAGAGACATGTCCAAATCTCTCTGGGTTCTCATTAACACTGGGTCTGACGAGAGCTTTTGGATGCTACCCTGGCGTACGAGTTGAACATCCCCGCTCAGCCCCTCTCCATTCCCATGGACAATAGAGCACTGGATGGGCGCTCTATAGGCTGAGTCACCCACAACACCACTCCCATCAACATATGTGTCAGGGAACCACTGCGAGGTTATCCATTTCCTGCCTAGAGCCAGGAAGTGAGAGCTGTTCACACCAGCATGTTGTCATGTTGTCCTTGTGGACGTTTAGGGCAGCCCTGAGGAAAGGATCACAGATGTTATATAGGTAGGCCGGGCGTCATGTTATACCATCAGTCAGATGTCTGTGTGATATCGTCCTTTCGGTCTTGTCCTTTGTTTCCCACAGGGTCTGTCTCTGTTGTCACACCAGAAAGTAAAACATGTTTTAATCAACCCTTTGGTTTTTGCTTCCCACATCGTGTATTGTACTGTAATAGATGAAAGTAGTTATTTCTTTAGCAGAATGTGTTCACCAATTTGATCTTGGTACGACACTCGTCAGTACAACATTGACAACTACTTGTTTATTTAAACAATTCCTTCGGAAAGTAGCGTCACACTCAAGACGACTTGAGGCTGTAATTGCTTCCAAAGGTGCTTTATATTAACAAATTACTGAGTAAAGGGTCTGAAAACTCATGTAATTGTCATATTTTTGTTTTTAATAAATTATCAAAAATGTCTAAATAACTGTTTTTGCTTTGTCATTAAGGTGTGTTGTGTGTAGATTGATAATGAAAACAAATATATTTAATCCATTTTAGAATAAGGCTGTAACCTAACAAAATGTGGAAAATGTCAAGGGGTATGAAAACTTTCGGAAGGCACTGTATGTAGATCTGCCAACTGGACCAGAGTTTAAGCCATTTGCCACTTGCACATATTTTAATTTAATTGAAAACTCTGATACTGCATATTCTGTTGCGTTCTATTTTATGCTTTTGAATTTCTTCTACTTTTCTTCCTTTATTTTCTCCTGTTCTTTTCATAGAGCAGCATGGACATGGGTAATTTGAGGCACCGGGCTCCACTGTGCATCTCTCTACATCAGATCTCTGTCGTAATGTAACAACAAAATTCACAGATGGAACACTTCTTTGATGGGTGAGCTAGCCCTTTGAGACCATCCTCTCTCTAAACCTCCACTGCTACTGTGGAAACTCACTGGGCTGGGCACTGGCAATGTACCTTTGCATTTGCAAAACATTAAAGCCTGATTCTAAAATTGATTAAATCTTTTTTTGCACCTCATCAATTTACACACAATACCCCATGATGACAAAGCACAAACAGTTTTTTAGACATTTTTGCAAACTTGTTAAAACTAAGTATTCAGACCCTTTACTCAGTACTTTGTTGAAGCACCATTGGCAGCAATTACAGCCTCGAGTCTTATTGGGTATGATGCTACAAGCTTTGCACACCTGTATTTGGGGAGGTTCTCCCATTCACCTCTGCAGATCCTCTCAAGCTCTGTCAGGTTGAATGTGGAGCGTCGCTGCACAGCTATTTTCGGGTCTTTCCAGAGATGTTCGATTGGTTTAAGTCTGGACTCTGGCTGGGCCACTCAAGGACATTCAGAGACATTTGTAAACCAGGAGTTCCCTAACACCACCGCTGTGTGCTTAGGGTCTTGTCCTGAAAGGTGAACATTTGTGCCAGTCTGAGGTCCTCAGCGTAATGAAGCAGGATTTCATTAAGGAGTTCTCTACTTTTCTCCGTTAATTTTTCCCTCGATTCTGACTAGTCACCCAGTCACTGCTGCTGAAAAACATCCCTTGAGCATGATGCTGCCGACACAATGCTTCACTGTAGGGATGGTGCCAGATTTCCTCCAGACATGATGCTTGGTATTCAGGCCAAATAATTCAATCTTGGTTTCATCAGACCAGAGAATCTTGTTTCTCATGGTCTGAGAGTCCTTTACGTACCTTTTGGCAAACTCCAAGTGAGCTGTCATGTGCCTTTTACTCAGGAGTGGTTTCATCTGGCTACTCTACCATAAAGGCCTGATTGGTGGAGTGCCTCAGAGATAGGTGTCTTTCTGGAAGGTTCTCCCATCTCCACAGAGGAACTCTGGATCTCTCCGAGTTCTTGGTCACCTCCCTGATCTTCTCTTAGCTCTACTGCCAATTCCTTCGACCTCATGGCTTGGTTTTTGCTCTGACATGCACTGTCAACTCTGGGACCTTATATAGACGGGCATGTGCCTTTCCAAATCATGTCCAATCAATTGAATTTACAACAGGTGTACTCCAGTCAGATGTCGAAACAGCTTAAGGATGATAAATGGAAACAGGATGCACCTGAGCTCAATTTAGCCTTATAGCTAAGGGTCTGAATACTTATGTAGGTTAGATATTTCAGTTTTTTTTATACATTTGTATACGTTGCTAAAAACCTGTTTTCACTTTCTCATTATGGGGTAGATTGAGGTAAAAAAAAATACATTTAAGAAGTAGGCTGTAACTTAATTAACAAAATGTGAAAAAGGGGAATAGGTCTGAATATTTTCCAAATGCACTGTGTGTGTATGTACAGTACACATCTTGCATGTGTACTGCGGCCATTTGGGTAACTGCAACAGAGGCCATTCGAATTGTAATACACACCGTTTGCAACCTGGTAACTGCATGTCTAATAGACGGTTTGGCTGACAAATCATGCATGTGCATCGATGAGGCAGAAGGCTGTGTGGTGTTATGATTCTGAATGCGTGGCTAGCTATCAACAATAACAAGAAGCTGCAATGTTAGGAATCGGAGGTGACACGTTCAGCTCGTTGTATCTCGTTATTGATACCATGTCTTGTATAACTAACAACTGTAACAATATATTTGAGAGACAATTTTTCAAATGTATTTTTGCTTTCAATAAATATTTGGAGACTAAATATAGTTGACATGTTGTCAACAGTCTAAGCCAACAGGGTTTTGCCCCATAGTTGTGCACGTGTCGGCTTTATTGCTAAACAACCAACCCATATATTTACTTGATTTTTTGATAATCTTGCAAAAGCCATTTCTCACAGTGCCCTGAATGTTGACAATCCTTTGCAGTAATATTTCCATGAATGTAGTTGGAGCATCATATGCTGATATCTGTCACACTCAGCAAAAGGGTAGATTTGCAAAACAATGTGTCCATTGGCATTGGTATATATTGACCAAATGAGTGTAGGGGAGACTTGTCTACAAGAAGCATGCTTCAGCCCAGGTATTGACTTCGAGTTCCTTAATGAATGTGTATTACTTCAGGCAGTTATTTTGTCCTTGTACTGTTAGCATGCGAAGATCAAGACATGTTACGCAACTGACCTTTAAGACACATTGTGAATATGAAGAGCTCTTCTATGTCTTTGCTCTCAGAATAAAGGCATTTCACACACACAACTAGGCTTTTTCAGCCTATTTCAGAATTACTATTCAGGTTCATGTAAAGTGTGTTCAGAATAATTGGCTTTACCAGGACATTATGCAGAATTGAGAGTATTCTCAATGTAATTGTAGATGAGTGATTGAAGATTGACTTGAAGTGTCTTCTTTATAGCCGCGACTTGCATCAATCGCACCAAATCAATGGTAGACATTTCACTTGGAAAGTGTTAAATGTACACTATTTTCTGTGAACATTTGAGTCCCACTGAACTGGTGTTAAAGTAACAGTTTGAAGGTGTAACTATGTTGCAGTGTTCCCCATTAAACTTAGTGTTCAAATGAACTTGATTATGGCGTTTGCATAGCTCTACTGTAGATTCATTTGCAACATGCTTAATTTGCATGCTTCCCAGGATGTCTTTTGCTTTCAAATGAATTGCAACCTTACCTCCCATGACTGTATTTGTTAGTGACAGAGAGATGGTTATTGAATCATGTCCTCCAAAATACATGTGGTATTAACTATGTACCTATTTAGGCTAATGTTGTCATAGAAATTAACTCTAGGATAATAACTAAACATTGAGTTTATAAATGTAAAGTACACCTTCCAAATATTAATTTGCTCGTGGATAAGCCTGGTCAGTCTGTAGCTAGGTTTCCATCCAATTGCTGATATATTTAAGGTGAATGCACCAATTTTTAAGTCGCTCTGGATAAGAGCGTCTGCTAAATGACTTAAATGTAAATGTAATATTTCTTTGTGAATATTTTCCCACTAGTGGTGTGTTTCTATGTAATTTACTTATTGCAAATAAAGGCTGTGTGTGAAGACATAGTTCACATAAACATATATTTTATGTTTTATTCTCATGTAGTCTACTCATGGTTTTCTCACAAAATGGTTTGCGTTATATAGCAAGTGTGCCCACTTGTATTGGCACATGCGCTCTGTGCACTGTTGGATACAGTGCATTTGGAAAGTATGAAGACCCCTTGACTTTTTCCACATTTTGGGGAGTACGATGTTGGCTAGAGCACACGTACAGGCTACATCAAGAGATTATTATGTACAAAAGAGCTAGATTAGTTTTATTTGGCAATCAGCAGCCAAGCACCCTATTATCATGTCACCAGAATAAGACCCTAAATATTTTTTGAAAAGGATCATCTAATCTCATCACCTTGCACTTTTTCCGCCCTGTGAAGTTCATCACAACTTATTTAATCTTTAGCCCAATAAACTACCTTCTTTCCTGACTAATAAACTGCATCTTTCCTGACGAGGACCACACAACATGTCATTGTGTGACTCCAAGTTTACTGATGGTAATTATATCAATATTTGAACATAAAAATGTTTCCACCGACATTTTCTCTCATAATTCAACTTAGTTTTGTTGATATTTGGCATGTCATGTCATTTTGTATACAGCATGTACAATACTCACGTAAAAAGATTGTATGGAAACCATGTTCGTGTCATTGCAATTATGCAGTGGTCATAATGTTCACACTCAGTGTATGATAAAACTAGGCCACCAAAGTAAGATTTATCTTAACACAGTGGTGGTGTTAGGGAACTTCTGGTTTACAGGCCACATCAGGCCTGCAAGTCACATTATGGTGGCTTGCAAAGTGATGTCTAATTCCTATTGGAATCCAGCCAGAGTTAGGACAGCCAACAAAATTAACTAGACACTCAGAGAAAGAATCATGACTCAGTAAAAAGTTTGTGAACTGCAAATCACTATAATACAGGGAACTGAAACTCATGCATGTTACTTTGAACCAAAACCACGCCCATAACTATATTTCCCAGCATGTTCTATTGTAGGTAGATTTTTTGAATTGTTTGTTTCAATATCTATGTTTGTGCATGCACATGGATTGATTAATCATATGCTACAGGGAGATAAATGTTTCCAAACTAATCCAAGCAGTTATAATTGTTACACCCATTACTGAAATGTTTGTTCTTGTTTAAATCATTTAGCTAATCCTGACATACATTTTGAATGCAGTGTCAGGTAAATAGCAATTCTAACTAATGGGTAGCGAAATTTTGGCTGGATTCAAAGAGGAATTACACATTACTTTAAAAACTGGCATTATGTAATTTGTAGGTAAGGTTGTAAAAGGTTTTCCAGAAAACCTGGTTGGAAGTTTCCTGGAAACAGAAGCATAATATCTGAAATCATTCAATCAGGAATTTTTGGAACGTCACTGGAATGTGGCAACCCTGCATGCAGGCCTGAGGTACAGTATGAACTAGGGTACAATTATGTACTTATCGCTAAATGTACAAAGGATGACCACTGCAGTTCTTGTACCCTCTGAGGAACAAATCTGAACTTTTGTTTCCTGAGAGTATATAATACAATATTCTGCAACTCAAAGTTTACAGGCCACATTAGGCCTGCAAGCCACATTATGCTATCTTGCAAGGTGATGTGTATATACAATTTTGGGAATATGTAATCACCCATAATCTGTATTCAGAATTACTACCAAGGTTGGGAAGAGACTACCTAAAGCATCTAAACTGGAATAACCATTTCAGTAACAGGTGCAATAAATTCAAGTAATGTATTGGATTAGTTTAGAACATGTTTGTAATTTATAATTGAGTAATTTACAGTGAATCAATCAATAAATGTACCTGCACAAACAAACATATTAAAATAAACCATTTTTAAAATGTACCTGCAATAAATCACGTATGGAAATATGGTAATGGTGGCTGTGGTTTTGGTTCAAAGTGATGTGTGCGAGTTTCAGACCCCTGTATTAGAGCCATTTTTTACCATAATGTGTTTTTGGGCAGAAATGCCTGCTGGAACATGTGAACTTTAATGTGCCTTAATAACAAACTTGTATGCCATCTGGAAATACTAATAAAATTGATAAATTACGAGCCCAGTTGGTTTAGCCACGGAAAAAGTCAGGAACCTTCCCGCTAGCCATGATTGGCTGGACATGCCGAGCGATGAGTTCGGATTGGTCTGCCATGTAGCTCGCTTCTGTCTATAACATGAGCTAATATAATAATATAATATATGCCATTTAGCAGACACTTTTATCCAAAGCGACTTACAGTCATGTGTGCATACATTCTACGTATGGGTGGTCCCGGGGATCGAACCCACTACCCTGGCGTTACAAGCGCCATGCTCTACCAACTGAGCTAGTCAGTATGTGAAGGTCATCCTTTCTAACACAGACTTTTTTGAAAGATATCTATGTGGTCAATCTCACCCCATATGTAATTAATTCAAAATAAATTATATTGTGAACATGAAAAATATTTGAGGACAGGTGAAATTATGGTGTTGAAATAAAAAATCCAATCAATTGAAGGCAAAATTAATAGAATTGTAAACAAAAATAACATCAAAAGCAAACCCCCAAATTTTGTAAGTCATTTTAAAGCAAGAGTAAAACTTGTATTTTATGTATAAATACAAATATGTATTTTTAAGACCAAAAATCTTAAAATACAAATTTGAAAATGAATGCAAAAATTGTTTTCAGTTAAACTTTCCCAGCCACCAATCCTATTGAATACATTTTGCCTGTTCTCTTGCGTGCATGTAATAACCTTTTGGTTACGCTACTCGTATCTCCATTCTTTGCTTTCATTGCCTGTCTTTTCAATTGCGAGTTTTGGCATTATTTTTCTGTTAAGGTTTAGAGGGAGACGTAGACAATGAGTCTCCATTGGTCCGCTAGTTTTGGAGTGACAGTTCATCTTAACCCAATCAATGAACATGATAAGACAAGCTTTTTATCTATGGCCTACTTAAGTAGACGGTCTGACGTCTGACCATTGCGTGCCAAATCTTCAACCTTGTGCCCACATGTTCTGAACATGGCAAACTAGTTACCAACACCTGCGCCAAAGGTTGTGCAACAGGTAATTAATGTGTTTACCTAGGTAGTTAGAAGGGTCAGAGCTAGTGACACATCTAATCATTGATTGGGTTAAGCCGAACGTCACTCCAAAACTAGCGGACCAATGGAGACTCATTGTCTAAGCCTCCCTCTAAACCCCACCCTTCACTGAAAAAGAATGTCAGAGCTCGCAATCAAAAAGACTGACATCAAAAGCATAGATACGAGTAGTGTAACCAAACGGTCATACATGCAGGCAAGAGCATAGGCAAAATGTATTCAATAGGATTGGTTGCTGGGAAAGTTGAACCGAAAACAATTTTTGCATTCGTTTTCAAATATATACATTTAATAATTTGTCATAGAGTTTTGCTCTCGCTTAAAAAATTTACTAATGTCTAATTTTTCTTAACAATTTTATGCAGTTTGGTTTTTGATTTCAACATCCATTATTTCACCCATCCCCGAAAATAGAATCTTTACATTCTCAACTTTATTTTTCATGTTCACGATTTGTTGCATTTTGGTTTCAATACATAGAATGGCGTGAAATTGACCTAGTAGATATCACGTAGTAGAATTGCGAAAGTATTGCTCTCCACTATCTGGAGGACCGAGATTTGAAAGCAGTGGAAGGCCCAGCAGAATTAGAGTTTGATAGCTAAGGAGATGAAGAAAATTCTGGCCTTTGATTGCAAATATGAAGATGGAGTCGAAATGAGAACACACAGATGGCTGTATAAAACACCTGTCTCCGGATTACATCTTCAAACTAAGGGAAACCATGGCTTCCATGACAGAGAAGGAGAAGTGTCCATCCATGTGTATGGGTAAGATAGTCTAGCTAGCTACATTTTTCTACTTTTGTCAAAGTAATTTTCATTTCAAGTTAAAGCATACTGTTAGGTAGCTAGCTAATGTTAGCTGGCTGGCTTAGTTGCTAACATTACGTGTATGATCTGTGTGGTAATATTGTTCGTATCTCAGAGCCATTGGCTTTGCTAGTTAAAGCCTAATGTTAGCTACCTAACATTGAACCTAGCTGGTTAGTTACCTGCAGATCCTTGCAGGGTAGTAACGCAATGAGTTGGGATTATGGTTCATTGTTTAGCTAGCTAGCTACATGTCTAAACAAAATACACCACTATGCAAGTAACCATTTCAATAGGATTGTTTCTTATGTCACTGCAACAATTGTCGATAGATGTAGCTGGTAAATTCGCTCTGGCTATATACTCCGTTTTCAGAGCACTGTCATCTGAGTGTGCCAAAATGCAGAATAGCTTCCAAATTTATGAATGCTCAACAACCGTTGAATATGACCGGTGTCAGTAAACGTCAGCAAATAAGTGTAATTAAATTGTTGCCAGCAGGACTGTTAGTCTCCAAAGCTCTGGATAACATAAAAACTGCCTGCTAGGGTGAGTAAAATAGTCAGTGAGCTGTTCTCTCATGTGTCTGGAAGGAGCTAGCAAGTTAGCCAATGTTAGCCAGTTAGCTTGGGAGCTTGACTGCTGTTGTTAGGGCAGAACCCTCGGATCAACCCTACTCCTCGGCCAGTGTCCAGTGTGCATTCTGAACACTCCAAGAGTGATCTGACAACACTAAGTTTGCAAACGTTCCGAGTGCAGTCTGGCACGAATACACACGTAATTGGTTTAGTACATGGCCTCACATGCGACTCCTTAAAAACATGGGTGGGGCTAAGGCTTAAGAAGTGGTGAACGATGCTGGATGGGTGTAGACAAAGAAGAGCTCTCCAGTAGGTTTACCAAAACATTCAAGGACTATTTTCTCAAAAATTAGGTTACATGTTTATCAACTTTCAATGCAGAATTACTTTCCCATTGTTCCTCAACTGTAGTGTATGATATACCCTTTTCTATCTCTGAGTCTCTAATTTTAGCCAATGTAAAAAACATAATTTTAAATTTTAAAACATAAGACCAAATCGAGCCGTTAGGTCACAAATACAGTTATGGGTGGTAACCCTAAAATGTAATCGAAAGGAAAAGCACTCTTGGAAATAGTTGAATAAGGCATTACACTAAGCAGTGTGTTAATTTAACACTGTTCCTGTGTCTATATGGGTCCATAGACTCCACACTTCCCGTGTTGATTTAAAATATTTATCTTTTTAATACTGGAGAATTTGTTGTGCATCGTGAATCACTTTTTGGTGCTATATACAACCTTTTTTGAAGATTATATAAAGAACCACACTCATAAGGTTATAAATGGAACCTTTATGGTGCTATAAAAAAATGAACACAGGAGAAATTTCTATGTATGGAGCCTGGTCAAAAGTAGTGCACTATATAGGGAACAGGGTGCAAATTTGTTTTAGCCACTGAGTCAGATGGTGATGTGTGTGTGTGTGTGCCTCGTAGAGGACACTGACTCACCTTGCTGCCAGGAAGCCAGGTGTAATTTCATCTGAAATTCATCTGAAATGACAAAACATTTCACATTCAAAGCTTGTGCCCATAGATCTACCCATGTCACCTGGAACAAGGCCGCACGTGGCACCAGGGTCATTTCAACTTTCAGTAGTAGGTATCTGCCATGACTGGTAAACAAACCACCGTGAAACATAAAAGTTCTGAGTGTACAAGTACTTTCTAACCAAACAACTTAATGCACATACAGAGAGTCGGAGAGTGAGAACGTAATATTGAAGTGTTCCTGTGCATGTTGCATACTGCAGCTCTAGCATGTGTGATTGAATTCATTGCTACAGTAGTTTTTGAGTCTACATTTATGTACACTAAACAAAAATATAAACGCAGCATGCAAACATTTTCAAAGATTTTACTAATTTACAGTTCATACAGAATAAGGAAATCAGTAAATTGAAATAAGTAAATTATGCTCTAATCTATGGATTTCACATGACTGAATACATATGTTGGTCACAGATACCTTTAAAAAAAGTAGGTGTGGATCAAAAAATCAGTTAGTATCTGGTGTGACCACCATTTGCCTCATACAGCGCGACACATCTTTTTCGCATAGGGTTGATCAGACTTGATTGTGGCCTGTGGAATGTTGTCCCACTCCTTCTTCAATGGCTGTGTGAAGTTGCTGGATATTTGCAGGAACTGGAATGTGCTGTCATACACGTCGGTTGACCTCTCCTCTGCGGAGAGACGTAATTACACTGATCGGGTGTACCCATAATATTGTTCAACACAGCCCCATGGTGGAAAGTGTAGATCTCAGAGGACTTAGAGAAATACAGAAGACACACACACACACACACAAAGAGGAAGACATAAGCCGAACAAAGACATGTTGCTATCAGTTACAACATTTAAAAAACTAATATTTTAATTGCAAACCATATTCAAGTGCTGGCCCTGTTTCATTTTTATGGCAAAGAGAAAAGAAACCTCTATTGTTCTCACCTGCCACAGCCCATAAAACACACAAGGGTTTAGCTTTGTGTTGGATATTTGTGGGGGTCATGGCCAATGAGTTCTAGTGTCAACACCCCCTGGCAAATACATCCAAAAATGCGCTGTTCATTTGGTCAATATACCCCAACTGAAATACAAATAATTTTCTATATTACTTTAAATTGTGGTCTTACTCTTAAAGGTCACGAAAGTTAAATGTAAAAACCCATTATTCTATTTGTGTATCCTTTACCACGCTTGGCTAGTACATGGTCTTGAATAACTAATTGATTATACTCAAATAACTTAATAGGAGTCCAGAAACGTCTTACTTGGTTACAGAACTTAATAGCAAATGCAAACTCATAAAATAATTAGGTGACTCTTACAATATGAAATAAAAGCAATAGATTTCAAAATAAACAAATCAGTATTGCATCATGCTCAAGCAATATTCAAAAATACATAGCAACAAGTCATTGTCATTCACCATCAAGTGAAGCAAACATTCAATAACAGTCAATAACCAGGTGCAACCTTATACAAAGGTGGACATATACTGGTACAGAGAGGTGTCAGATCTTCAGTCTTAGTTCACTTCAATGCACCAACAACCTGTTTATGCCCGTCACTACCAGCAATACAATTCTGGCGTATTGTTGTCCTATCTATGGTTTCCAGCTTCTTATGCTGGATATGACAGAAGGCAACATGGTTCAATCTGCATTGTGTCATTGTTGGGAGCAGCCATGTATTCAAACTCAATGACAACCAAATGAAATCAGCATGCTGGCAACAACTGTTTTGTTTTAGCACTTGGGCTACAGTCAGCAAACATGAGGAGTTTAACTGACGGCGCCTTATACTTTGTTTGTCCTCTACTTGCCCCAACATGGGCGGTGCTCTCACTCTCTATATTGCCTGTCTTTGAACCCTGCCATAATCATATGACCAAATAACATTATCATATGACAAAAATGGCTGTTTTTGTTAAATCAATGATTTATTTACTGTCTGGCAATATGTATAGCTAGCTAGCTGACTACATAGTACCAGTCTATTATGAATTGTACAGTGTAGTTAGCCAGCTAGCTAGCTATGTACCCATTCATTCACCTGACTTCCTTGACCCAACCCAGCAGTCATGCACACTCTTTGACTGGAAGGAGAGTGAGTGCACAAAGTGTTGAGAGTGAATTGTTTGTTGCAGAATGTTTAACAAACTAGAGTCTATTTGTTTCATTTTATTTTTGGTGTATTTAGTAACGGCCTGTATAGATCTGGAAAAATACATTAGTTATTATCTCTTATTTCTTTACTCTGCCTGTAAATCATTATCATTGTGACACAGATTCAGTTGCTATGTCTCTTCTCATAGAGGCTTCCATGTTCAGAGGAAAAATATAGCATTTTTGTGTGCTGCAGGAGCTATATTTACATGGCTCTCTTCTGGGACAATGTGGACCAACCAGAGTTGGTCAACAATTGTTTACTTGCACATGACTATAGAGAATCTACTAGGGGAAGCATCCCCACCTACCTTCTCCTTCTAGACTCTACAGGCTGGAGGCCATTCTGATGTGTTGAGAGTATCACCACCATGTCATCACTAATTGATTGAATGGCTAATGCCTTCTAGAGACCCATCCCTGAAAAAGTATCCCACTGGAGACCCTTGCTTCTGATGGACTTAGCGGATAATACTGCCACCATTCCTGCTGCCCAACCATGGAAGCACATTACCTGCATTGGGAAGCCCGACACAAATCCAGTTTTTGAACAGCTTCACCCTCCTGGCTTTGGAGGTACGAGCACCATCGTTCCCTGTCCTGACTCCTTCCCAGGTGGATTCTGCCTCGGCTCTCGAGGCTGCATGACGCCCCGTCTCTTCTGTCTGCCACAATGGGGTTTGTGGTCAGCTCGAGGCACAATAACTGCCAGACCTCCTCTGCCATCTCACAAGCTGTTATAATAGGCAGCTCTATGGTGAGAAACATCTCGTTTCCCAGGGCAAAAAAAATATGCAATCCTGGGGCTCAAATACATGATATTACTAGGTTGCTTCCTACCATTTTACACCAGAACACGTGGTCTGTCATTGTCGTAATCCATGTGGGATCTAATGACATTAGGATGGTTAGCTCTTAATGACGGAAACTGGATTTTATAGAACTGATTGGAATTCTGAAAGACTCCAATAAACATCTAATTATTTCATGCCCACTGCCATCACTGAGTTGTGGCAGTGAAAGATTCAGTAGCTTGCTGGCACTCCACCACTGGCTACGAGTCTTCTGTAGCTCTGTTGGAGTTATACTTGGATAACTTTGACAGCTTTTCGAAACAGATGTTCTACAGAGAGGATGGAGTCCATCCGAAACATCTTGGTGCCTAGATCCTGTTCTCGCATTTCAAGGCTGCGCTGAGACATTGACTTATCAACACCAAGTTCTGCTCAGGTAATTCCAAGCATAAATTATCAGCATTATCATCAAATCAAATGTTATCTGTCACATGCACCTTATAGTGAAATGCTTACGCACAAGCTCTTAACCAACAATGCAGTTTAAAAAAAAAAATAGACAAGTACAAATTGAAAAATAAAAGTAACAAATAATTAAAGAGGAGCAGTAAAATAACAATAGCAAGGCTTTATACAGGGGTACCGGTACAGAGTCAATGTGCGGGGGCACAGGTTAGTCGAGGTAGTTGAGGTAGTATATACATGTAGATAGAGTTAAAGTGACTATGCATAGATAATCAACAGAGAGTAGCAGCAGTGTAAAAGAGGTGGGGGGCAATGCAAATAGTCTGGGTGGCCATTTGATTAGCTGTTCAGGAACTTATGGCTTGAGGGTAGAAGATGTTGAGGGTAGAAGATGTAGAGGGTAGAAGATGTTCTCTCTGTGGTAGCAGTCTTTAACCATATTTAGGGCCTTCCTCTGACACCGCCTGGATGGCAGGACATTTGTCCCTAGTGATGTACTGGGCCGTACGCACTACCCTCTGTATTGCCTTGCGGTCGGAGGCCGAAAAGTTGCTATACCAGGCAGTGATGCAACCAGTCAGGATGCTCTCCATGTTGCAGCTGTAGAATTCTTTGAGGATCTGAGGACCTATTCCAAATCTTTTCAGTCTCCTGAGGGAGAATAGATTTTGTCGTGCCCTCTTCATGACTGTGTTGGTGTGTTAGGACCATGATAGTTTGTTGTTGATGTGGACATCAAGGAACTTGAAGCTCCACTACAGCCCTGTCGATGAGAATGAGGGCGTGCTTGGTCCTCCGTTTCCTGTAGTCCACAATCATCTCCTTTGTCTTGATCACGTTGAGGGAGAGGTTGTTATCCTGGTACCACATGGCCAGGTCTCTGACCTCCTCCCTATAGGCTCTCATCGTTGTCGGTGATCAGGCCTACCACTGTTGTATGTTGAATGTGGAGCTGTTTAAAGGTCTTACTCACATTGTCTATAGAGAGTGTGATCACAGAGTCGTCCTTGAACAGCTGATGCTCTCATGCATGTTTCAGTGTTACTTTCCTCGAAGCGAGCATCGAGGTAGTTTAGCTCATCCGGTAGGCTCTTGTCACTGGGCAGCTCGTGACTGTGTTTCCCTTTGTAGTCTGTAATATTTTGCAAGCCTTGCCACATCCAACGAGCACCGGAGCCGGTGTAGTACCATTCAATCAGTCCTGTATTGACACTTTGCCTGTTTGATTGCTCGTCGGAGGGCATAACGGGATTCCTTATAAGCCTCTGGGTTAGAGTCCCGCTCCTTGAAAGCGGCAACATTACCCTTAGCTCAGTGTGGATGTTGCCTGTAATCCATGGCTTCTGATTGGGGCATGTATGTACAGTCACTGTTGGAACGACGTCATCAATGCATTTATTTATGAAGCCAGTGACTGATGTGGTGTACTCCTCAAAAGTCCCGGAACATATTACAGTCTGTGCTAGCAAAACAGTCCTGTAGCTTAGCATCTGCTTCTTTAATTTGCTATCCTCCTGATGTTAAAAGATGCACATTTATCATGCTGGTAGAAATTAGGTTAAACGGATTGAAGTTTCGCTGCATTAAAGTGCCCGGTCACTAGGAGTGCGTACTCTGGATGACTGTTTTCCTGTTTGCTTATGGCCTTATACAGCACATTGAGTGTGGTCTTAGTGCCAGCATCATTTTGCAGTGGTAAATAGACAGCTACGAAGAATATAGATGAAAACTCTCTTGGTAAATAGTGTGGTCTACAGATTATCATGAGATACTCTACCTCAGGCGAGACTTCCTTAGATTTCATGCACCAGCTGTTGTTTACAAATATACATATACCTTGATGACCTCACCATTTTTTTTAAAGATCATAAGGAAGTCAGGAAAGCTATTGAGTGTGTTAATGCCTTCTCACATGTATCTGGTTTATCTCTGAATATTAGGAAATGTGAATTATTTGCTTTGAAATGATGTGATACTCAGTATGTAATATCCCTCTGAAAGGTCACATATCTTGGTATTAAAGTTAGCAAAGTTCAGAAAGAAAGGGCCACCTTAAATGTCTATCCTATTGTAGAGAATATTTCACCTGTTACTCCTACCCCCTACCTTTTTGAATATTCTGTTAAAAATCGCGCAACATTTCAGTGCCCTGCTGCTCATGCCAGGAATATAGTATATGCATATGATTAGTATGTGTGGATAGAAAACACTCAGACGTTTATAAAACTGGTTAAATCACTGCTGTGACTATAACAGAACGTGCGTTTCATCGAAAAGTGCAGGAAAATCTGATCACTGAAAATGGAAATAAATATCCATGCGCCACGTCCAGGAATTGTTAAAGGTGAACCGAATTAAATGAGGCCGAGGTTGCAGTACCTACAGCTTCCACATGATCTCTAGAGTCTTGTCATTTGCTTCGGCTTTGATTCTTGGTCAAACCAAATCAAGGGAACCGCTTCCCTCCGGTCTCCGACCGGATGTTTTGGTTGAGATTTCTCCTGACATTTTTTCCAGACGGACACCTATAGAATTTACATCGCATCCTGATGAATTTTATCGCTTATTAATGTGTACTAATACCTAAAGTTGCATTACAAAAGTATTTCAAAGTGTTTTGTGAAAGTTTATCATCGACTTTTTTAATTTTTAAAAATGATGTTATGTTATGAAACGCTATTTTTTTCGTTTATCACACAGTCTTCATAGATCGATATCTAGACTATATATGGACCGATTTAATCGAAAAAAGACCCAATAGTGACTATAGGACATCTAGGAGTGCCAACAAAGAAGATGGTCAAAGGTAATGAATGTTTTATATTTTATTGTGCGGTTTGTGTAGCGCCGACTATGCTAATTATTTTGTTTACGTCCCCTGCGGGTCTTTTGGGGTGTTACATGCTATCAGATAATAGCTTCTCATGCTTTCGCCGAAAAAGCATTTTAAAAATCTGACTGGTTGCCTGGATTCACAACGAGTGTAGCTTTAATTAAATACCCTGCATGTGTATTTTAATGAACGTTTGAGTTTTAACTAATACTATTAGCATTTAGCGTAGCGCATTTGCATTTCCAGATCTCTAGATGGGATGCCTGCGTGTCAGGTAGGAGCAAGAGGTTAAAAGAGATTTAACTCCTGGTTATTAAGAGATCTTTCTTTATCTGGATGTGTGCTTTTGTCAAATTCTTAACCTCTTTAGACTCCCCCTCTATACTGCCCCTGTTGGAGAAAGTGCGTACCCATAGTAAACTGAAAATATTTTTTCCCAAAATTGCTAATATATGCATATAAAAATTATTATTGAATAGAAAACACTCTAAAGTTTCTAAAACCGTTTAAATTATGTCTGTATGTAAAGCAGAACTCCCATGGCAGCCTTTCTATGTCTTCAGCGCGATGTCAGCTTTGATGTGGCGCGTTCAATGTGAGAATCCCACGAGCCCTGCACGTTTGGCGGGCGAAATTGCTCGTGTCCCTCTGAAAATCATGCACTCTTTTGCGCGCGGCCGATTTGGAGAACGTCTTTTTCCATGATGCAGCATTTGAAGCCGGATTGTATGTTAGCGTTGCTCTTTGTTCTACATGCTAAAAACATCATAAAGCTCGATTTTGCACATCGTTTGACCAGTTTAATCAACATATAATATGTAAATTGGAAGTTTTGATGCGCAAGAGTGCTGGACCAGAAGTCATTTTTGACGCATTTCAACTGAAGCCGTTAGCATATGCTAATACAGGGACACACAACGTGAAACCAAACGATGTATTGGGTAAGTATGACTCCTTATACGTCTTCTGATGGAAGAACATCAAAAGGTAAGGGAATATTTCTGTGGTTATTTGGGATTTCTGTGGACTCCAAATGTAGAGGAGACATAGTGCTAATATCTGAGCGCTGACTCATAGTGTAGCCCAGTGAACGATGTCTGTAACGTTAAAAATAAATGTAATACAGCGGTTGCATTAAGAAGAAGTGTATCTTTGTAAATATATGTAGAACATGTATATTTAGTCATGTTTATTGCTTGTTATCTGTCGGAGCTATCATCATTTCTCCGGACATTTGAGAAGCGTTTTTTGAAATGTCGTCATTGTAAACCGAGATTTATGGATATAAATGGCATATTATTGAAAAAAAAAATTATGTACTGTGTAACATGTAATATTACTGTCATCTGATGAAGATTTTCAAAAGGTTAGTGAATTATTTATTTTTTAATCCTACTTTTAAATTTTATTTTTTTCTGGGACAAAATGGCCGCCACTTGCCTTTTGTTTCGGTGGTGATCTAATATAAATACGTGCTATGTTTTCGCCGTAAAACATTTTAGAAATCTTACTTGCTGGGTAGATTAACAAGATGTTTATCTTTCATTTGAGCTATTGGACTTGTTAATGTGTGGAGGTTAAATATTTTTAGGAATATTTTTTCGCATTGTGCATTATGGTAATGAGCTTGAGCCGTAGTCACGATCCCGGATCCGGGATGTGGAGTCGTAAGATTAAGGTCTGTCCAGTTTATATCTTCCTTGCCTTGAATGTTCTTCTGTCAGTAACTAAAATGGTTGATACTAAATTATTTAATTTAATATGGAGGAATAAACCTCATTATTTAAGAAAAGCGGTAATATGTAGCACCCAAAGTGAGGGAGGCTTGAATGCTCTGGATTTTAAAACCTCTAATGTAATATTTAAGATAAAATGGATACAAAACGATTTAAGAAGTAAGGATTGCATTTGGAATATAATCCCTAATTTAATATTCCAACGGATTGGTGCTCTAAAATTCATAATCAAATGCAACTTTGATGTGGGTAAGACTAAATTTGCTAACTTTCATAAACAAGTACATCTAACTTGGAACCTAATGTTAAACATAATCTTCCACCACATAGATATACAATCTGGAATAATAAAGACATAACATACAAAAACAAGTTTTTGTTTTTCCAGAACTGGTTTGACAACAGCATTATCTGGGTTAATCAATTATTGAATAATGATGGACAACTATATGATTATGCAGAATTCAGGAGAACACACAATGTTACATTCACTCCAGGCAAGTTTCAAATCATATTCTTCTTTTTAGTAGAATGTAACAGTACTCCATGTGCAACTGTTGATGATTTTGTAGCCTCAATACAGCTAGAAGGAATTTACATTTTAAACTATAAATGTAATAACATTTATATAAGAAAACTATGTCAAGATGTTACTATTCCCTAAAATATACTGGAATGCAGGCCCAGGACACGAGAACTGGAACAAAGTCTCGTTGTTGTCTGACAAATGTTGTATATCTAATAAGGTGAAAGAAGTATCATACAAACTCATTCATAGAATCTACCCTGTACCTGTACCTTTATTATACACAGATTTAAAATAGCTATTGATAGCAAATGTGTATTTTCATGGTTGTGACCCAGAATCTGTTGACAAATTATTTTGGGACTGTTATTATGTCAGAAGATTTTGTAGTGCATTAGAATATTTTATTTGAAAAGAAACTACAATGAATGTTAATTTGACAGACTCTGATATAATTTATATTTTTTTATCCAAATGATATGGACCCTGATTTAACTTTAACTGTTCATTTGTTTATTTTTCATGGCAGAATCTTTCTACATAAAATGAAGTGCGCAGAGAACAAATCCCTCTTCACATTGTTTAATATAATTGAAATATTATTTAGAAATTATCAGTAAGTGTAAAAAAAAAGTAATACACATTTTCAATTTGTCAAAAAAAAGTTATGGTGCGCATTGCTTTAAAAAAAAAAAAACGATAATTTCTAAATAATACTATCTCGATATGTACAGAGGCTTGCGAAAGTATTCACTCCCTTGGCATTTTTCCTATTTTGTTGCCTTACAACCTGGAATTAAAATATATATTTTTGGGGGGGTTGTATCATTTGATTTACACAACATGCCTACCACTTTGAAGATGCAAAATATTGCTTATTGTGAAACAAACAAGAAATAAGACAAAAACACGAAAACTTGAGCATGCATAACTTCTCACCCCCCAAAGGCAATACTTTGTAGAGCCACCTTGTGCAGCAATTACAGCTGCAAGTCTCTTGGAGTAGGTCTCTATAAGCTTGGCACATCTAGCCACTGGGATTTTTGTCCATTCTTCAAGGCAAAACTGTTCCAGCTCCTTCAAGTTCGATGGGTTCCGCTGGTGTACAGCAATCTTTAAGTCATACCACAGAATCTCAATTGGATTGAGGTCTGATTAATGCCCTCCTTGCCTGGTCCGTGAGTTTTGGTGGGCGGCCCTCTCTTGGCAGGTTTGTTGTGGTGCCATATTCTTTCCATTTTTTAATAATGGATTTAATGGTGCTCCGTGGGATGTTCAAAGTTTCTGATGTTTTTTTATAACCCAACTCTGATCTGTACTTCTCCATAACTTTGTATCTGACCTGTTTGGAGAGCAGCTTGGTTATCATGGTGCCGCTTGCTTGGTGGTGCACTTGCTTAGTGGTGTTGCAGACTCTGGGGCCTTTCAGAACGGGTGTAGATATACTGAGATCATGTGACTGATCATGTGACACTTAGATTGCACACAGGTGGACTTTATTTAACTAAGTATGTGACTTCTGAAAGTAATTGGTTGCACCATATATTATGTCTCAGCTTCATAGCATAGGGGGTGAATACTTATGCACGCACCACTTTTCCGTTTTTTATTTTGTATCTTTTTATTATATTCTTTTTTACCAATTTGGACTATTTTGTGTATGTCCATTACATCAAATTCAAAAACAATTTAATCAATTTAAATTACAGGTTGTAATGCAACAAAATAGGCAAAATGCCAAAGAGGATGAATACTTTTGCAAGGCACAGTAATACCCATGTCTGTTAGGTTTAGGTCCTCTTGTTTGCATATTTCTGTTTTTGTATTTGTTTTGTTCATAATAATAAAATAAAAAAATGTAACATTAGCTAGACATTAGGTTTATGCAGTTTTACTATGCGATACATTTAAAAAAAGGCTGCATTAGACATGATTACCTAGACATACTGACCAGCTCAAATAGACAGAAATAGCAAAAAAACGCATTTTGATTAAAAAAAACGTTACATTCAAACGGCTCTCCTGTGAAGTAGTGACCCGCGACATATGCCTAGTTTCCTGGAATGGGTCACATGTACCCACAAAGAGAAATAGCGAGAGCAGGTAGTGCTAACTGCTGAACTGTTACAGCAGACCAACGCAATAAATCTCAGACCCATGAAAAGGGAAAGTGAGGAGAAATTGTGGGTTTCTCCTTAAACTCTTTTTTC
Organism: Oncorhynchus gorbuscha; assembly: GCF_021184085.1. Taxonomy (NCBI): domain Eukaryota; kingdom Metazoa; phylum Chordata; class Actinopteri; order Salmoniformes; family Salmonidae; genus Oncorhynchus; species Oncorhynchus gorbuscha. Next base: position 52,589,257 of record NC_060184.1, read on the forward strand.
CCTTTACCACTAACTGTCTGCCTCTGGGAACAGGGCTCAACCAAAAGTGTATTGGCGGTGGGGGGATCCAATCATAAAATGAGGAGCTCAGTCACTGGTGCAAAGCCACACAAAGCTAGTAACTGACTGCCGCTTTACAGTGGGGATCCCCCCCCCCCCGATCAATCAAACTCATCATGGCATATTTTTGAGGGGGAGGCAGGCGCAAGCTAAGCGCTTGCTGACACATCTTAACCTATAGATACTTACCAATGTGTTATCATTATCTAATGATGCTTATGTGAATTGATTACTTGTTGTCAAATTTCCATGCTGTGTCTGAAAATCACTATGCGACATATTTGTATATCTCATCATTACAAAGTTGCTGAATGTTAAGCAGCACTAAATGCATCTCGAGGTGAGTTATTTTCTCAATTCATTTTAGGTCTAAAGTAAAGAACATTATTTAAAGGCCATTGATTCAACCGCAGCATACTGTATCATGCTTTGTGTGGAATGTGTGAACACTCTGTTATCATTCCACGTTCTGTTGAAAAATCTCTCTCTCGCTCTCTGTTTCTCTCTCGCCTTTGGTCTCTATCTGTGTCTGTTTGTTTCTCTCTATGTCTTTTTCTCACTCTGTCCCCCCCCATATAAAAAAACACACGCTCTTTATTTTAGACTGTACTTCAGCAGTGCTCTGACTAAAATTGATCATGAGCAATTTACTTATTTGAATCCCAGTTTTTAATTGCCCCCTTAACATACCCACAAAGCTGACATTTATGGATTAAAATAAAGCCCAGAAGAAGTACATCAATCAAATTCATGGGAAATAAATAAACCAATCTTACTAGATAACTGTTTGGATAAAAGCCCTGAAGCCAGGATATTCATATAATTGGTACCATTGGAAAGAAAAACATTTTAAGTATGTAGAAATAATGTAGGAAAAACATATTTTGACTTGTTTAAACAAGTGCATGACTCAAATTGATGCCGTCCACTAAATGGACTTTTTGGGATATAAAGAATAATTTGATCTAATAAAACGACACTACATGTTATAGCTGGGACACTTTGGATGACAAATCAGAGGAAGTTTTTCAAATAAGTAAGTGAATATTTAATTGTTATATCTGAATGAATGAAACCCGTGAAGCCAATGGAAAATGAAGCCAGTGGAAAAATATTTTGAAGTTGGGCGCTGTCCTCAAACAATCACATGGCATGTTTTTGCTGTAATAGCTATTGTAAATCAGACAGTGCAGTTAGATTAACAAGAATTTGAGCTTTCAGCCGAAATAAGACACTTACAGTGAGGCAAAAAGTACTTAGTCAGCCACCAATTGTGCAAATTATTCCACTTAAAAAGATGAGGCCTGTAATTTTCATCATAGATACACTTCAACTATGACAGACAAAAAGAGAAAAAAAAACAGAAAATCACATTGTAGGATTTTTCATGAATTTATTTGCAATTATTAGGAAATGGAAGACATACAAGACCACTGATAATCTCCCTCGATCTGGGGCTCTACGCAAGATCTCACCCCATGGGGTCAAAATGATCACAAGAACGGTGAGCAAAAATCCCAGAACCACACGGGGGGACCTAGTGAATGACCTGCAGAGAGCTGGGACCAAAGTAACAAAGCCTACCATCAGTAACACACTACGCCGCCAGGGAATCCTGCAGTGCCAGACGTGTCCCCTTGCTGAAGCCAGTACATGTCCAGGCCCGTCTGAAGTTTGCTAGAGAGCATTTGGATGATACAGAAGAAGATTGGGAGAATGTCATTTGGTCAGATGAAACCAAAATATAACTTTTTGGTAAAAACTCAACTCGTCGCGTTTGGAGGACAAAGAATGCTGAGCTGCATCCAAAGAACACCATACCTACTGTGAAGTATGGGGGTGGAAACATCAAGCTTTGGGGCTGTTTTTCTGCAAAGGGACCAGGACGACTGATCTGTGTAAAGGGCATTGAAGGTGAAATGTGGCTGGGTCTTTCAGCATGACAATGATCCCAAACACACCACCCGGGCAACGAAGGAGTGGCTTCGTAAGAAGCATTTCAAGGTCCTGGAGTGGCCTAGCCAGTCTCCAGATCTCAACCCAATAGAAAATCTTTGGAGGGAGTTGAAAGTCCATGTTGCCCAGCAACAGCCCCAAAACATCACTGCTCTAGAGGAGATCTGCATGGAGGAATGGGCCAAAATACCAGCAACATTGTGTGAAATTCTTGTGAAGACTTACAGAAAACGTTTGGCCTCTGTCATTGCCAGAGCTTCTGGTCAGCGGGGTGGTGGCACCGGGATCCTCATCTCTCCCAAGTGGTCATTCTCTCTTTCTCCCCTTACCCATCTGTCTATCGCCTCCTTTGAATTCCATGCTGTCACAGTTACCAGCCCTTTCAAGCTTAACATCCTTATCATTTATCGCCCTCCAGGTTCCCTCGGAGAGTTCATCAATGAGCTTGATGCCTTGATAAGCTCCTTTCCTGAGGACGGCTCACCTCTCACAGTTCTGGGCGACTTTAACCTCCCCACATCTACCTTTGACTCATTCCTCTCTGCCTCATTCTTTCCACTCCTCTCCTCTTTTGAACTCACCCTCTCACCTTCCCCCCCTACTCACAAGGCAGGCAATACGCTCAACCTCATCTTTACTAGATGCTGTTCTTCCACTAACCTCATTGCAACTCCCCTCCAAGTCTCCGACCACTACCTTGTATCCTTTTCCCTCTCGCTCTCATCCAACACTTCCCACACTGCCCCTACTCGGATGGTATCGCGCCGTCCCAACCTTCGCTCTCTCTCCCCCGCTACTCTCTCCTCTTCCATCCTATCATCTCTTCCCTCTGCTAAAACCTTCTCCAACCTATCTCCTGATTCTGCCTGCTCAACCCTCCTCTCTTCCCTTTCTGCATCCTTTGACTCTCTATGTCCCCTATCCTCCAGGCCGGCTCGGTCCTCCCCTCCTGCTCCGTGGCTCGACGACTCATTGCGAGCTCACAGAACAGGGCTCCGGGCAGCCGAGCGGAAATGGAGGAAAACTCGCCTCCCTGCGGACCTGGCATCCTTTCACTCCCTCCTCTCTACATTTTCCTCCTCTGTCTCTGCTGCTAAAGCCATTTTCTACCACTCTAAATTCCAAGCATCTGCCTCTAACCCTAGGAAGCTCTTTGCCACCTTCTCCTCCCTCCTGAATCCTCCTCCCCCTCCCCCCTCCTCCCTCTCTGCAGATGACTTCGTCAACCATTTTGAAAAGAAGGTCGACGACATCCGATCCTCGTTTGCTAAGTCAAACGGCACCGCTGGTTCTGCTCACACTGCCCTACCCTGTGCTCTGACCTCTTTCTCCCCTCTCTCTCCAGATGAAATCTCGCGTCTTGTGACGGCCGGCCGCCCAACAACCTGCCCGCTTGACCCTATCCCCTCCTCTCTTCTCCAGACCATTTCCGGAGACCTTCTCCCTTACCTCACCTCGCTCATCAACTCATCCCTGACCGCTGGCTACGTCCCTTCTGTCTTCAAGAGAGCGAGAGTTGCACCCCTTCTGAAAAAACCTACACTCGATCCCTCCGATGTCAACAACTACAGACCAGTATCCCTTCTTTCTTTTCTCTCCAAAACTCTTGAACGTGCCGTCCTTGGCCAGCTCTCCCGTTATCTCTCTCTGAATGACCTTCTTGATCCAAATCAGTCAGGTTTCAAGACTAGTCATTCAACTGAGACTGCTCTTCTCTGTATCACGGAGGCGCTCCGCACTGCTAAAGCTAACTCTCTCTCCTCTGCTCTCATCCTTCTAGACCTATCGGCTGCCTTCGATACTGTGAACCATCAGATCCTCCTCTCCACCCTCTCCGAGTTGGGCATCTCCGGCGCGGCCCACGCTTGGATTGCGTCCTACCTGACAGGTCGCTCCTACCAGGTGGCGTGGCGAGAATCTGTCTCCTCACCATGCGCTCTCACCACTGGTGTCCCCCAGGGCTCTGTTCTAGGCCCTCTCCTATTCTCGCTATACACCAAGTCACTTGGCTCTGTCATAACCTCACATGGTCTCTCCTATCATTGCTATGCAGACGACACACAAGTAATCTTCTCGTTTCCCCCTTCTGATGACCAGGTGGCGAATCGCATCTCTGCATGTCTGGCAGACATATCAGTGTGGATGACGGATCACCACCTCAAGCTGAACCTCGGCAAGACAGAGCTGCTCTTCCTCCCGGGGAAGGACTGCCCGTTCCATGATCTCGCCATCATGGTTGACAACTCCATTGTGTCCTCCTCCCAGAGCGCTAAGAACCTTGGCGTGATCCTGGACAACACCCTGTCGTTCTCAACTAACATCAAGGCGGTGGCCCGTTCCTGTAGGTTCATGCTCTACAACATCCGCAGAGTACGACCCTGCCTCACACAGGAAGCGCGCAGGTCCTAATCCAGGCACTTGTCATCTCCCGTCTGGATTACTGCAACTCGCTGTTGGCTGGGCTCCCTGCCTGTGCCATTAAACCCCTACAACTCATCCAGAACGCCACAGCCCGTCTGGTGTTCAACCTTCCCAAGTTCTCTCATGTCACCCCGCTCCTCCGCTCTCTCCACTGGCTTCCAGTTGAAGCTCGCATCCGCTACAAGACCATGGTGCTTGCCTACGGAGCTGTGAGGGGAACGGCACCTCAGTATCTCCAGGCTCTGATAAGGCCCTACACCCAAACAAGGGCACTGCGTTCATCCACCTCTGGCCTGCTCGCCTCCCTACCACTGAGGAAGTACAGTTCCTGCTCAGCCCAGTCAAAACTGTTCGCTGCTCTGGCCCCCCAATGGTGGAACAAACTCCCTCACGACGCCAGGACAGCGGAGTCAATCACCACCTTCCGGAGACACCTGAAACCCCACCTCTTTAAGGAATACCTAGGATAGGATAAGTAATCATTCTCACCCATCCCCTTTAAGATTTAGATGCACTATTGTAAAGTGACTGTTCTACTGGATGTCATAAGGTAAATGCACCAATTTGTAAGTCACTCTGGATAAGAGCGTCTGCTAAATGACTTAAATGTAAATGTAAATGTATATAACAAAGTATAGAGATAATATTTTGTTATTGACCAAATACTTATTTTCCACCATAATTTGCAAATAAAATCATTAAAAATCCTACAATGTGATATTCTGGATTTTTTTTCTCTCATTTTGTCTGTGATAGTAGTCTTTTTAAGGGGAGAACTTGCACAATTGGTGGCTGACTAAATACTTTTTTGCCCCACTGTATATGTACCTACTGTCACGAATATTACAGAAGGTGACTCCCCTTCTTGTTCGGGTGGCGCTCGGCGGTCGTCGTCGCCGGTCTACTAGCTATCGCCGATCCGTTGTTATGTTTTCCTTTAGTTTTGTCTAATTGGTATCACCTGTTTCTTGTTTTGTTGTTAGGGTAGGGTTATATATAGTTTGTTCAGCCCGCTTCTGTTTCGTGCGGGCTTGTTCGTCTGTTTTGTTGTTTGAGTGTATTTTTTTGTATTTGGGTTTCACCCTGTCCGTTTATATTTCTGGTCATTTGTTTTCCTACTTTTGTTCATGTTATGTTTCCGGGACATTAAAGCGTGTTTTTTCCCACATCTTTTGCTCTCTGCGCCTGACTCCACACCTCCTCACTCATCTGTCGTAACACCTAAATGTTAAAAATCCATAATATTTATGATTATTTATTTGAATTGCGTGCCCTACAGATCCACCGGAAGTTGTCCCGCTAGTGGGACACCGATCCTTATTACCCTGTCTAGGACTGGGGTTCCGCTGGAACCCCTCGCCAACAGCCAATGAAATTGCAGGGCGCCATATACAAATCAACAGATATCTCATAAATCAAATTTCTCAAACATACAAGCATTAGGCACCATTTTAAAGATACAATTCTCGTTAATCCAGACGCAGAGTCTGATTTCGGAAATTATTTACAGTGAAAGCTCCACAAATTATTTTGTTAGGTCACCACCAACTCACAGAAAAACCCAGCCATTTGTCCAGCCAAAGAGAGGAGTCACAAAAAGCACAAATAGAGATAAATTAATCACTAACCTTTGATGAGTGTTATGCATGGAACTTTATGTTTTTCCTCATAATCCTGGACTATCGGACCACCATTTTATTACGTTTGCAATTGCAACAAATAATCTGCTCAGACCCCAACCAAGGAACATCAAAAGTTGTGCCATAAATTCACAGACAACACAAAGATTCCTTGATGTCCTTCCAGATTCCCTCTGTCTACCCAAGGACGCCAGAGGACAAAAATCAGTTAACCATCTAACTGAGGAATTCAATTTAACCTTGCGCAATACCCTAGATGCAGTTGCACCCCTAAAAACCAAAAACATTTCTCATAAGAAACTAGCTCCCTGGTACACAGAAAATACCCGAGCTCTGAAGCAAGCTTTCAGAAAATTGGAACGGAAATGACGCCACACCAAACTGGAAGTCTTCCGACTAGCTTGGAAAGACAGTAACGTGCAGTATCAAAGAGCCCTTACTGCTGCTCGATCATCCTATTTTCCAACTTAATTGAGGAAAAGAAGAACAATCCGAAATTCAATTTTGATGCTGTCGCAAAGCTAACTAAAAAGAAGCATTCCCCAAGAGAGGATGGCTTTCACATCAGCAGTGATAAATTCATGCACTTCTTTGAGGAAAATATCCTAATTATTAGAAAGCAAATTACGGACTCCTCTTTAAATCTGCGTATTCCTTCAAAGCTCAGTTGTCCTGAGTCTGCACAACTCTGCCAGGACCTAGGATCAAGAGAGACGCTCAAGTGTTTTAGTAGTATATCTCTTGACACAATGATGAAAATAATAATGGCCTCTAAACCTTCAAGCTGCATACTGGTCCCTATTCCAACTAAACTACTGAAAGAGCTGATTCCTGTGCTCGGCCCTCCTATGTTGAACATAATAAACGGCTCTCTATCCACCGGATGTGTACCAAACTCACTAAAGTAGCAGTAATAAAGCCTCTCTTGAAAAAGCCAAACCTTGACGCAGAAAATATAAAAAACTATCGGCCTACATTGAATAGTCCATTCCTCTCTACAATTTTAGAAAAGGCTGTTGCGCAGCAACTCACTGCCTTCCTGAAGAAAAACAATGTATACGAAATGCTTCAGTCTGGTTTTAGATACCATCATAGCATTGAGACTGCACTTGTGAAGGTGGTAAATGACCTTTAATGGCATAAGACCGAGGCTCTGCATCTGTCCTCGTGCTCCTAGACCTTAGTGCTGCTTCTGATACCATCGATCACCACATTCTTTTGGAGGGATTGGAAACCCAAATTGGTCTACACGGGCAAGTTCTGGTCTGGTTTAGATCTTATCTGTTGGAAAGATATCAGTTTGTCTCTGTGAATGGTTTGTCCTCTGACAAATCAATTGTAAATTTTGGTGTTCCTCAAGCTTCAGTTTTAGGACCACTATTGTTTTCACTATATATTTTACCTCTTGGGGGTGTCATTCGAAAACATAATGTTAACTTTCAATGCTATGCGGATGACACACAGCTGTACATTTCAATGAAACATTGTGAAGCCCCAAAATTGCTCTAGCTAGAAGCATCTGTTTCAGACATAAGGAAGTGGATGGCTGCAAACTTTCTACTTTTAAACTCTGAGAAAACTGAGATGCTTGTTCTAGGTTCCAAGAAACAAAGAGATCTTCTGTTGAATCTGACAATTAATCTTAATGGTTGTACAGTAGTCTCAAATAAAACTGTGAAGGACTTCAGCGTTACTCTGGACCCTGATCTCTCTTTTGAAGAACATATCAAGATTGTTTCAAGGACAGCTTTTTTCCATCTACGTAACATTGCAAAAAACATAAATTTTATGTCCAGAAATGATTCAGAAAAATGAATCAATGCTTTTGTCACTTCTAGGTTAGACTACTGCAATGCTCTACTTTCTGGCTACGTGGATAAAGCACTAAATAAACTTCAGTTAGTGCTAAATACGGCTGCTAGAATCCTGACTAGAACCATAAAATTTGATCATATTACTCCAGTGCTAGCCTCCCTACACTGGCTTCCTGTCAAGGCAAGGGCTGATTTCAAGGTTTTACTGCTAACCTACAAAGTATTACATGGGCTTGCTCCTACCTATCTCTCTGATTTGGTCCTGCCGAACATACCTACACGTACTCTACGGTCACAAGACGCAGGCCTCCTAATTGTCCGTTGAATTTCTAAGCAAACAGCTGGAGGCAGTGCTTTCTCCTATAGAGCTCAATTTTTATGGAATGGTCTGCCTACCCATGTGAGAGACGCAAACTCGGTCTCAACCTTTACGTCTTTATTGAAGACTCATCTCTTCAGTGGGTCCTATGATTGAGTGTAGTCTGGCCCAGGAGTCTGAAGGTGAACGGAAAGGCTCTGTAGCAACAAACCACCCTTGCTGTCTCTGCCTGGCAGGTTTCCCTCTTTCCACTGGGATTCTCTGCCTCTAACCCTATTACAGGGGCTGAGTCACTGGCTTACTAGGGCTCTTTCATACCGTCCCTTGGAGGGGTGCGTCACTTGAGTGGGTTGAGTCACTGATGTGATCTTCCTGTCTGGGTTGGCGCCCTCCCTTGGGTTGTGCCGTGGCAGAGATCTTTGTGGGCTATACTCGGCCTTGTCTCAGGATGGTAATTTGCTGGTTGAAGATATCCCTCTAGTGTTGTTGGGGCTGTGCTTTGGCAAAGTGGGTGGCGTTATATCCTTTCTGTTTGGCCCTGTCCCGGGGTGTCCTCGGATGGGGCCACAGTGTCTCCTGACCCCTCATGTCTCAGCCTCCAGGATATATGCTGCAGTAGTTTATGTGTCTGGGCGCTAGGGTCAGTTTGTTATATCTGGAGTACTTTCTCCTGTCCTATCCGGTGTCCTATGTGAATATAAGTATGCTCTCTCTAATTCTCTCTTTCTCTCTTTCTTTCTCTCTCTTGGAGGACCTGAGCCCTAGGACCATGCCTCAGGACTACCTGACATGATGACTCCTTGCTGTCCCCAGTCCACCTGGCCGTGCTGCTGCTCCAGTTTCAACTGTTCTGCCTGTGATTATTATTATTTGACCATGCTGTTCATTTATGAACATTTGAACATCTTGGCCATGTTCTGTTATAATCTCCACCCGGCACAGCCAGAAGAGGTCTGGCCACCCCTCATAGCCTGGTTCCTCTCTAGGTTTCTTCCTAGGTTTTGGCCTTTCTAGGGAGTTTTTCCTACACCTGCATTGCTTGCTGTTTGGGGTTTTAGGCTGGGTTTCTGAACAGCACTTTGAGTTATCAGCTGATGTGTGAAGGGCTATATAAATAAATTTGATTTGATTTAATTTAATTAAAGCAACCGCTTTGTCAGATTTTTTAAAAAACTTTACAGAAAAAGCATAGTCTGACAACGGCGCTCAGAGCACAAATCAGCCAAAATAAATATCTGCCATGTTGCGCAGTCTACATTAGTCATAAATAGCAATATAAATATTCACTTACCTTTGATGATCTTCATCATAATGCACTCCCAGGAATCGCAGTTCCACAATAAATGTTTGTTTTCTTCGTTAATGTCCATCATTTATGTCCATTTATTTCCAAATAGAGTCTTTTGTTAGGGCGTTTGGTAAACAAATCCAAAAGCGCGTTCAGGTCCAGTCAGACCGAAAGTTTAAAAAGTACAAAAAAAAAGTTAAAGAAAAAACTTTTCAAACTAAGTAAAGAATCAATCTCCATGGTGTTTTTATCATGAATGTTCTATAATATTCCAACCGGAGAATTCCATTGTCTGTAGAAAAGCAATGAAATGAGAGATTCCTCTCATGTAAAATGCGCGTGACTGAGAACGAGGCTTAGTCAAACAGCTCCCATCCGGCTCCCCTTCACATGAGAAGCCTCAAACAACGTTATAAACACGGTTGACATCTAGTGGAAGCCTTAGGAAGTGTAACATAACCCATATCCCATTGTGAATTTGATAGGGGCTGAGTTTAAAAACTACAAACCTCAAATTTCCCACTTCCTGTTTGGATTTTTTCTCAGGTTTTTGCCTGCCATATGAGTTCTGTTATACTCACAGATATCATTCAAACAGTTTTAGAAACTTCATTGTTTTCTATCAAATACTAAAAATAATATGCATATATTAGCATCTGGGACTGAGGAGGCAGTTCACTATGCGCACACTATTCATCCAAAAGTGAAAATGTTGCCCCCTATCCCAAAGAAGTTTAGTGGTTGACCTTATACCATATCAGTTCCATTACCGCCAGTGGTGAAATATCCTCCTCCTGAACATGGTTACAGAGAGAGCAGAGGGCCAGGCACTGAACACTGGCACAACCCACATAATGGTCCAAACCCTCAGAGAATACATCCCTTCCATTGCATTAAAATCGACTTTCCATGGCTCCCCTCCTGTACTGGGAGAGGAGAGTAGTGTATATGCTCGAGAGTAGAGACTGCACCACCAGGACAATGAGGGGTGAGGAAGAGACAGATAGGATAGATGGGAGTGAGAGTAGGGAGCATGGAGGGTGGGGAAGATAGAGAGAAGATGTGTGATGGGAGAGGTGGCTGGTGGTTGTCTTGATGAAGAAGAGAGTTCCCTGCAATTGTCACCATGGGAAACAATGGTAGCTACAGCAGCAATCTCCTCAGACACAGGGATTTGATCATTTCAAAATTCAAAACCAAACCCCATTCCACAACCGCTTGTCCTTCCACTTGCTCGTGCTACACTGTCTGCCTTACTTAGAGCAGGTTGTGTGGAGACTCTCTCTCTCTCTCTCTCTCTCTCTCTCTCTCTCTCTCTCTCTCTCTCTCTCTCTCTCTCTCTCTCTCTCTCTCTCTCTCTCTCTCTCTCTCTCCCCGTCTCTTTCCACCTACAGTATCTATCTCTTTCCCTCTCTCTCTCTCCCCCCTCTAACTGTCTTTATCCTCTATCTCTCTTTCTCTATGCGAGAGAATCACAGGCCTATAGGCAAACAGGCACCTATACCTCTACCGCTAAAGACATTTAAAATTAATTGAAGCTTCACCCACACCACTAATTGTGCACTTTGCCCACCGGCGAGGTGTGTGACGATAACTGGAGACTTGAAAAAGAGAGGGAGTAGAGAGAGATAAGGGGGGAAGAATGACACAATATGTTAATTGTTTTTCCCAGAACTGACAGGCATAATAGAGGTTGGAGTGTATGTGCGAGACTATGTGAAACCAGGGGATGGTCATGAAATCTTAACCCTCGGGTCTGTGGAACCCATTTTCAATGTTTTCTAAATTAAAAAGTTATACAATAAAATGTTTTTTCAACCTGAGACTCATTGGTCTTGGCTCATTTTCTGTGAAGAACCTGACATGCAGGCGTCCCATCTAGACATCTGGAAATGTAAATGCGCTACGCTAAATGCTAATAGTACTAGTTAAAACTCAAACGTTCATTAAAATACACATGCAGGGTATTGAATTAAAGCTACACTCGTTGTGAATCCAGGCAACAAGTCAGATTTTTAAAATGCTTTTTGGCGAAAGCATGAGAAGCTATTATCTGATAGCATGAAACACCCCAAAAGACCCGCAGGGGACGTAAACAAAATAATTAGCATAGTTGGCGCTACACAAACCGCACAAATAAAATATAAAACATTCATTACCTTTGACCATCTTCTTAATCACTATTGGGTCTTTTTTTCGATTAAATCGGTCCATATATAGCCTAGATATCGATCTATGAAGACTGTGTGATAAATGGAAAAAAATTGCGTCTTATAACGTAACGTCATTTTTTTTTTATTAAAAAAGTTGACGATAAACTTTCACAAAACACTTCGAAATACTTTTGTAATGCAACTTTAGGTATTAGTAAACGTTAATAAGCGATCAAATTGGTCACGAGACGCTGTATATTCTATAGGGGTACGTCTGGAAATAATGTCCGGGTAAATCTCAACCAAAATATCCGGTCCAAGACCTGAAGAAATGGGCTGTCTCTTCTTCGTTTGACCAAGAAACAAAGCCTAGGCAAATGACAAGACTGTTGACATCGTGTGGAAGCTGTAGGAATTGCAATCTCGGCTCCAGGTAATTTGCTTTCCCATAGACAATACATGCAAGTGGCGCATTGATATATTTTCACATTTTCAGTGATCAGATTTTCCTGCGCTTTTCGATGAAACGCACATTCTGTTATAGTCACAGCCGTGATTTAACCAGTTTTATAAACGTCTGAGTGTTATCTATCCACACATACTAATCATATGCATATACTATATTCCTGGCATGAGCAGCAGGGCGCTGAAATGTTGCACGATTTTTAACAGAATGTTCAAAAAAGTAGGGGGTAGGAGTAACAGGTTAAGTGAACACTGTGTAACCCCCCTACACATTTATATTACATATGTGGTGTTCGTGTCGACTGGACCTGAGGTTAATAACAGTGTGGAAAAGTCTGTGTGTGGGTGAAAACAAGTAAAAATTCAACAAAAATGTATGCTGAGTTCCTTCACTCTGTTTTCCTCCTTGAACATAGTACCAAGAACCTGTCTGTCTCCCTACCCATTTGCCTGTCGCCCACTTTTCTCACACTCTTTTCCCTTTGAAGTGTGTGAAACTACCGAATGTCTTGGGGGAACCTGTGCAGTGTTATGCCAATACATTATTCCCATACATTATTCCGATACATTGTAAAATATTTAGTATTTTCCACACACTCTGCCCCAGCCAGGTGCAAATTGGGGGAGGGACACAACAAATAAATAGCTTTACATATGTGGCTCCTTATCACAATCAATCAGTATGGCAAAAATAATCTCTGCTTTAAAGGCCCTTAGAAAATAACTTTTGCAGAGAGCAAAGCTAGTGTGGAAGGAGCGTCTTCCACTTTGGAAGATGAAGAATTTTCTGAATATGAGGATCATGTCTCTGTCAATTCGGAGTCTGACAGTGACTTTGAAGAAGACGATGATATTGACCCTCAGCCCCAGGACCAGTCCGTCACCAGCCAGCCCCAGGACCAGCCCGTCAGCAAGCAGCTCATGGACAAAAATCTGGATGTTAAAAAATTGTGAAATTGAATGGTCTTCTGGCCCAAGGAATGAGCCACCCCACATGACTGCCAAATTGATAAGGATGCAACCAGGGCCGACACAGATGGCGGTTACTCATGTGCAGGACATAAAGACTTCTTTTGAGCTGTTCATCCCAGACACTATCCTGAAAATCATTCTGGACTGCATTAATTTGGAGGTGATGTGTCTTTACTGTCATTAAATGTGAAGACTGTTATTTTATCAAATCAATTCTCTATGTGTAATTATTATTACGTGATTAAACTAATCATGTAAACTTTAATTAACTAGGAAGTCGGGCAGCATGGAAAATTGAGATTACAAAGTTATAATTTTCAAAATATAACTTCAGATATTTTTATATCTTATCAACTAGTCTTCTATGAATGAATTATTACATGTTATCAGTCTCATCTGAATGTCGTAAAATTCTTGGTTATCTGCACAAACCCTAGCATACATTATCAATCAGCGATATATGGCTTGAAGTGTACATTTTCCAGCTGTGAGGTTTACATCTAAATATTATGAAACGTATGTGATGAAACATGAAACTATTTGTGAAAAGATGTAATGTGATATTAACCTTCTAAATGAGAGTATGGATTTTCATATAAAGATTAACTAGTCAGTGGCCACAGCCCCACAGCCCAGACATCACATTAGGCATCATGGAAACACCATTGTCTACTGAAATGTATAAAACCCACTCCTGATGAAATTCACACCAGACCATGCCATCCCCGGTGAAACTAAGGTTGCAAATTGTTGAATTTCTGAGACTAAAACATGCCAGGCGGTGCTGGTGTGTGAAGTGGTTAACCTGTTATGGCTGCAATCCCGATATCGGGATCGATATGACATCTACCAGTGAAAATAGAGGGCGCCAAATTCAAACCACAGAAATCTCATAATTACAATTCCTAAAACTTACATGTGTCTAATATCAATTTGAAGCTATTCTCGTTGTTCCCACCAAAGTGTCCGATATCAAATAGGCTTTTCAGCGAATGCACTACAAACGATTATGTTAGGTCACCACCAAACCACAAAAAGCACAGCCATTTTCTAGCAAAATATAGCATTCACAAAAACCAGAAATAAAGATAAAATGAATCACTAACCTTGAATTATCTTCATCAGATGACACTCATAGGACTTCATGTTACACAATAAATGCATGTTTTGTTTGATAAAGTTCATATTTATATAAAAAGATCTGAGTTTACCTTGGCGTGTTTGATTCACTAGTTCCAAAAACATCAAGTGATTTTTCATAGCCACATCATTTCAACAGAAATACTCATCATAAATGTAGATGATAATACAAATTATACACATGGAATTATAGATATACATCTCCTTAAAACTTGTTGAGGATATGGGGGCAGTATTTTCACTTTGGATGAATTGCGTGCCCATAGTGAACTGCATCCTACTCTGTCCTAGATTGCTAAAGTATGCATATTATTATTATTATTGGATAGAAAACACTCGGAAGTTTCTAAAACTGTTTGAATTATGTCTGTGAGTATAACAGAACTCATAGGGCAGGCAATCTTCCAAACAAGAAGTGAAATTCTGAATGTGAGTCAACTTTAACGTCATCGCCTCTTCCTTTCCCAACAAGACATGGATCTGGTAGCACTTCCTACGCCTTCCACTAGATGTCCTCATTCAGTAGAACATGGAATGGAGTTTTTGGTGTGAACTTTGACCGAATGGGAGGGGAAATAGTCACGGTCTTGGCAGAATGCAATTTCCCTGTGGCGCATTTCTCTGTGGGTGCAACCGTCGTTCCATGTGGCTGCAGCTGAAAATGCACTGCATTCTGAAGAAAGATCATCAAAGGTAAGGGAATATTTATGATTTTCTGTTGACTCCAACATGGCGGAGAAATACTTTTACGTCTGAGTGCTGTCTGAGATTATTGCATGGTAGGCTTTTTTCGTGATTTGTGGATATAAATATGCATATTATCGAACAAAACATAAATGCATTGTGTAACATGTCATATGAGTGTCATCTGATGAAGATTTTCAAAAGGTTAGTGATTCATTTTATCTCTAATTCTGCTTTTGGCTGGAAAAAATGGCTGCGTTTTTCCTTTGATTTTGTAGTGATCTAACGTAAATATATCTTGTGTTTTCGCTGTAAAACATTTTAAAAATCAGACATGATGGGTAGATGAACAAGATGTTTATCTTTCATTTTCTGTATTGGACTTGTTAATGTATGAAAGTTATATATTTCTAAAGAATATGTTTTTAATTCCCTGCGCTTTCAGCTGAATGGGGGGGGGTGGAGTTCCCCTCGGGGATCGTCTTGCCATAACAGGTTTTAATGCAACCGCTGTGTCAGATTTCAAAAAAGTTTACGGAAAAAGCAACCCATGCAATAATCTGAGACGGAGCTCAGAACAATATCCAAATTAGTCGCCATGTTGGAGTCAACAGAAACCAGAAAATACATGATAAATGTTTCCTTACCTTTGATGAACTTCATCAGAATGCAGTCCTAGAAATCCCAGGTCCACAATAAATGCTTGAGTTCCGTAACAGTCAGTAGAAAAAAGTCAAACGATGTACTGAATCAATCGTTAGAATGTTGTTTACATATTTCTTGAATAACGTTCCAACCAGAGAATTAGAATGACTTCAGATGAGCGATGGAACGCAGGTCCTTCATCTGTGAAAGCATGGTCCACTCATGGCTGTGGTGACTTTTTCCTGTGTCAATCGACCCCCCTTCACATTAGAGTCATCAGACAAAGTTCAATTGACTGCTGACATCTAGTGGAAGGTGTGGGAAATGAGAACTCATCCATATCTCACTGTAATTTCAATGAGACCTTGGTTGAAAATCTGCCACCTCCAGAAAGAAAAACAGGAAGTGGAATTTCTCAGGTTTTTCCTTGCATATTTGAGTTCAGTTATACTCAGACTTAATTCAAACAGTTTTAGAAACTTCAGAGTGTTTTCTATCCAATACTAATAATACTATGCAAATATTAGCAACTATGACTGAGGAGCAGGCAGTTTGATATGGGCACCTTTCATCCAAGCTTCTCAATACTGCCCCTGCAGCCATAAAAAGTTAAGAGTTACCATTATGTGTGTTACCTGTCTTCATGAAACACACTTGTAATAAGTTTCCTTTAAGTGTCCATGGACCATTCCCAAATTCTCAAATGTGAAAATATTGTTTAATTCTCCCATTTTGGGGATTTAGTAGTTTTGCCAAGTCTTTATTTGATCTCTCTAGCCTTTTTCGCGCAGACGTTCCACTAGCTACCCACCTCAACAACATCCGGTGAAATTACAGAGCGCCAAATTCAAAATACAGAAATAGTCATAATAAACATTCATAATAAAAACAAGTGTTATACATCGGCTTAAAGATGAACTTTTTGTTAATCAAACCACTTTGTTAGATTTCAAAAAAGGCTTTACGGCGAAAGCATACCATGCGATTATCTGAGGACAGTGCCCTGCTTACAAAGGCATAAAAACATTTTACAACCAAGTAAGGGAATAATACCCCCTTGAAATGGACAAAAATGAATGGGAACTTATTGGCACCGTACGAAACATATACACAATGTACAATACAACTCAAATGGATGCCATTTCATTCAAAACTTATTGCAAATGTCATATGGCAAATGCCAAGTGTCACACAGCAAAAATCCAATAGATGGTGAGCTCGCTCCATGATTAATTTTCATATTGCAAATCCACATCAAGTAACATTTTTCAAAAATGTATCACCCCCTTAAAAAAGTGCTTCCTGGACCGCTTTTCAAAATTATTTTGATTTTCTTTCAATTATATATGTATAAGAACTGTATGAACATACTTTTGTCATATTTTATTGTCATTTTTGTACTCGTCCATAAGGCATATGTTTTGTCCATTTGCAATATGATTTCATAGGAAGTCAAAAGTCAGTGAACACATTGCCAAATGCCATAAGAAATATCCAAATGCAATATGAATGTATTGAAAGTGCCAAATCAGGATGTTATGTCCATTTGCCATGTATGATCATAGGAAGTTGGTTTCCAAACCCAAAAGTCAGTGAACCATGTCCAAATGGCATTTATACTGCCCAAATGATATATAGCACTATGTTAAGCCATCAATCAACCTAGATGGTCTATTTGTTATTTATGATGTGGGATTCTGTAGTTTTTTTAACAATATTTTAAAAACGTCCAAAATGACCAGGGGCGGCCCACTATTGGATGGGCACGGATTGGCACAGAAAGCTGAATGTAAACACATATCCTGAAGGGGTTAGTCTCTTAAAGAATCATGAGATTAAAGTCTTTACGTTAAGAATTGACTGAACTACACAGGGTTGAATGCAGTGAGTTTCACAAACTGCAGGTTTGGTATCACAACACACCTTTAGGATAAATTTAATCACTTCCGGTTGCGCCAGGAAGCGTATAATCAACACAAGTAGACCTCATAGTGGCCTGATGAATTTTAATCTAAGGCAGGATCATAAGGCATTCATAACCCACGTTGGCTTCAGGTTTAATTTAGGGGAGAGAAGTAATTGCAAACAGTTTGATGAAAATACCTTCTTTTCACTGTTAAGGGTTAATGCCACACGGTCAAGGTTAGGCTTGCACAGATCGGGAGGAACTCAGGAACATTCCAGAGGTCGAATTGTGCTTCTAACCCTAACGGTTCTCCTGCTGAGTGCAGCGAACGTGAAAAAAAGTAGGCCCATAATGAAGCCTTTTTTTCACGTTCGCTGCACTCAGACCGAGCGAGCTACGGTCAAGCGGGGCATCTCATTAAACTCGGCACTGCCTAGAGATTATGGTAATGCCATTGCAGGCTCTATGTGTCTTTAAGCCCCGCACTGTGACACTCCATCCTTGCTGCGTGTGTGTGTGTGTGTGTGTGTGTGTGTGTGTGTGTGTGTGTGTGTGTGTGTGTGTGTGTGTGTGTGTGTGTGTGTGTGTGTGTGTGTGTGTGTGTGTGTGTGTGTGTGTGTGTGTGTGTGTGTGTGTGTGTGTGTGTGTGTGTGTGTGTGTGTGTGTGTGAGTGCGTGTGTGTGTGTGTGAGAGAGAGTTTTTTCTTTGACATCTATTGGGAGACATTACCGATTTACAGTTCATGAGGGTTGCCTACTCACACATATGAAGTTTTGGAAAGATGTGACCTTTTATACCCTCGAAACAGCCTCTATGACCCCAATTTAAGGCACTTCCGGTTGACACAGGAAGCTGAAAGTGAACACATATCATCCTTGGGGTAGACTCTTACAGAATTTTGAGTTATAAGTATTTACATTAAGAACGGACTTATTTACAGAGGGTTTAATGATAGAGTGTTATTTCAGAAAATCAAAGAGAATCACAGAAACCACGTAGTGTTCCGAAACCCACCTTAACGGATTCGTCAGAACATGCCGCATCTGGATCTGTAACTTTTTTGAAAAAAATAACAAATCTTTGAACATCACCGATTGTACATTGTACGATTTCTCTTAAATTACGATAGATAAATGGCTGGTTCATTTTATCCTTACACCATAGGTTCATGTACTTTGATGTGAAGCGGTCAAATTAGCTCTCTATTTTCGTTTTTGACCTTCAATCCCAGAAAAATGGCCTAAACTCAAAAGCGTTGAGGCCTCGACGCCATCTTGTTTCGGGTCTAACAGCCCATTAGTCCAAACCTATCCTTACCAAGTTTATCTTCAAAGTCGTTTCCATTTAGGAGAAATGGCCATGTCGTGATTGGTGATGTTTTTTACATTTGGAATAAGATTCCATTTGCCATCTGGTGGAATTTACCGGGACAGAGGAAAAATGACCAGAATTAGAACATTTTATAAAACAGAAACCGAATGTCAGAGAGACTTCATTCAATGACTTCCCTGAAGATCTGGCCCCGCCGCCATTGGCGATTTGAGAAACATTCGCGGACGTCTAGTAAGGGAGCGTACATTTGCAATATGGAGTCAATCATCGATCATACAGCAAATGACGAAAAGTGCATTTTTTTTCACTATATAATCATATTGTAAGTGCACGTGCATTTGCAATATGTTTCAATGTGCATTTACCATATGAAATTTGACATGCTCAAAAATCATGCAGAAATGCAAAATTGACTGGCCAGATGAACACAGGATGGCCTGACAGTGATAGTTGCTCCTTTCCATCGCTCGTTATATTGATTTCATCATGTCCATTAGGTGATGTTTTTTCACTATAGAATCATATTGCAAATGCACGTGCATTGTTGTGCAACTGGTAACCCAAAAATAAAAATATGGTTGTAAATGCATTTACCGGGACGCCTATTGTCCATGCCCGCTATGGGAGTACCCTACTACGGCACTCTATCTATTGAGTCCGTCCTGAGTGCTTTATGGACTGTTTAAAATATTCTGATGGATACGCATGTTGTGCAACTGGTGATTGAAAATAGGCACCTGGTAACCCCCCAAAAAATATGCTTGTAAATGCATTTACCGGTCATTCTGATATTAATGCTCGCTATGGGAACACAGGATGGCCGGGCAGTGATAGTTGTACATTTCCATCACTCGTTGTGTTGATTTCATCATGTCCATTAGGTGATGTTTTTTCACTATAGAATCATATTGTAAGTGCACGTGCATTTGCAATATGTTTCAATGTGCATTTACCATATGAAATTTGACCTTGCTCAAAAATGCAAAATTGACTGGTCTGATGAACACAGGATGGCCGAGCAGTGATAGTTGTACATTTCCATCACTCGTTGTGTTGATTTCATCATGAACATTAGGTGATGTTTTTTCACTATAGAATCATATTGTAAGTGCACGTGCATTTGCAATATGTTTCAATGTGCATTTACCATATGAAATTTGACATGCTCAAAAATGCAAAATTGACTGGTCTGATGAACACAGGATGGCCGAGCAGTGATAGTTGTACATTTCCATCACTCGTTGTGTTGATTTCATCATGTCCATTAGGTGATGTTTTTTCACTATAGAATCATATTGTAAGTGCACGTGCATTTGCAATATGTTTCAATGTGCATTTACCATATGAAATTTGACCTTGCTCAAAAATGCAAAATTGACTGGTCTGATGAACACAGGATGGCCGAGCAGTGATAGTTGTACATTTCCATCACTCGTTGTGTTGATTTCATCATGAACATTAGGTGATGTTTTTTCACTATAGAATCATATTGTAAGTGCACGTGCATTTGCAATATGTTTCAATGTGCATTTACCATATGAAATTTGACATGCTCAAAAATGCAAAATTGACTGGTCTGATGGACACAGGATGGCTGAGCAGTGATAGTTGTACATTTCCATCACTCGTTGTGTTGATTTCATCATGTCCGTTAGGTGATTTCTTTTCACTATAGAATCATATTGTAAGTGCACGTGCATTTGCAATATGTTTCAATGTGCATTTACCATATGAAATTTGACATGCTCAAAAATGCAAAATTGACTGGTCTGATGAACACAGGATGGCCGAGCAGTGATAGTTGTACATTTCCATCACTCGTTGTGTTGATTTCATCATGTCCATTTGTTTATGTTTTCTCACTTTTGCAAAGTCACTGTGCATTTGCAATATGGTTCAATGGGCAGGTACCATCACGAATTTGTCATGCTATAAAAATCCTGCAGGAATGTGAAATTGACTGGCCCGATGAACTCGGGATGGCTGGGCAGTGATTCTGGTTCATCTCAATGGCTCGTTAGGGTTGATTTCAGAATGTCACTTTTGGTGATGGTACCTCACCGTTTAAACATATTGCTAATGTACAAAAGTCAACTAGCAAGTCAGTGTCCACCAGTCAATTAGATGTCATTCTGACACCAAACTGATACAAATTGACACTAAACCCACTTTTTCCAACCTGTTTAGTAGCCAACTATCACACACTTCAGAGCTGGCCCAAAATTCACAACGCCTTTGGTTCAAACCATTAAAAAAACATAAAACATGTAGTTACGTTCTAGCTGCGGGTCCATTTCTTATGTTACGTGTAGGCCTAGCTGAGGCGACCCCGAATCCTAAGTTTCGGCTCGATCGGTCATTTGGTGTCCGAGCAAAACCCTAATTGGTGCTGAAAATCCACTTTTTTCCATGACTTGCTACGGGGTCCTTGAATGAGCTATCGGACAGAAACGTTGGGGTCTGTCTATATGGGCCGAGACGGTCGCAATGCACCTAGTCTTGTGTCTCTGAGACATTTCTAAATGTCGCCATTTTCGTAATGGTCAAAATGAATTGAAGTCATTGCAAATGTACGAAGCTGTTTCTCGGTCCGAGAACCGTCTAGAGCCACGTAACTCACCACGCACTATCGACCTGAGGTCTAGAACAGGATTCTAAAGTTTCGGAACTCTAGGTCTGACGGTTCTTTTTAGCTCGAACAAAGCTAACTATTGGAGGCACTGTCTGTCTCTACAAACCCCAATACGTCCCTCCTTCCAAGTTGTGTGTCTGTGTGATTTAGTTTTCCTTTGAAATTTTATGGGAAAAATGACTGATTTACAGTTCATGGGGGTTGCCTAATCACACATATGAAGTTTTGGACAGATCTGACTTTTTTAACCCCTCGAAACAGCCCCTGAGACACCAATTAAGGCACTTCCGGTTGGCACAGGAAGCTATAAGTCAAGACATATCCTCACTGGGCTATGCTTTTACAGAATCCTGAGTTTTAAGTCCTTACGTTAAGAATTGACTGATTTACACAGGGTTGAATGCACTATGTCTATCAAACTGCAGGCAGGTAATGGAAAAACACTTTTAGGGTGATTTTAACCACTTCCGGTTGGTCCAGGAAGCTTAGAATCAACACAGGTAGACCTCATACTGTCCTGATGGACTGTCATCAAAGACAGGTTCATACGGCATTCATAACCCATATAGACTTCAGGTTGAATTTGGGGATGCAGGCAATGTATTCCTATGGGGAGAGAAGTCAATGCAAACTCTTTGAAGTAAACACCTTATTTTAACTATTAAGGGTTAATGCCACACGGTCAAGGTTAGGCTTGCACGGATCAGGAGGACCTTAGGAACGTACCTGAGGTCGAATTGTGCTTCTCACCCTAACGGTTCTCTCACTGTCACCCAAAAGCAAATGACGTTGTGGGGCAGGCTTCATTTTGGGCCTTCTTTTTTTCAAGGTCGCTGCACTCAGAGCGAGCTACGGTCAAGCGCTGCGTCTCGTTGAACTCTGCACAGCCTGGAGACTATGGTGATGCCATTTTTTGTGTTGATTTCAGAATGCCATTTTGGTGATGGTCCCTCTCCGTTTAAACATATTGCTAATGTACAAAAGTCAACTAGCAAGTCAGTGTCCACCAGTCAATTAGATGTCATTCTGACACCAAACTGATACCAATTGACACCAAACCCACTTTTTCCAACTCATTTAGAAGCCAACTATCACATATGTCAGAGCAGGCCCATAATTCACAGCGCCATTAGTTTAAAACATAATAAAAACGTAAAACACATAGTTACGTTCTAGCTGCGGGTCCAGGTCAGACATTATGTGAAGGCCTATGTGAGGCGACCCCGAATCCCGAGTTTCGGCTCGATAGGTCCTTCGGTGCCCGAGTAAAACCCTAATTGGTGCTGAAAATCCAATTTTTCAATGCCTTGCTATGGGGTCCTTGAATGAGCTATCGGACCGAAACGTTGCGGTCCTTCTCTATGGCCCGAGCCGGTTTCAATGCACCTAGTCTTGTGTCTCTGAGACTTTTCTAAATGTCGCCATTTTCGTAATGGTCAAAATGAATTGAAGTCATTGCAAATGTACGAGGCTATTTCTCGGTCCGAGAACCTTCTAGAGCCACCTAACTCACCACGCACTATCGACCCGAGGTCTAGAACAGGTTTCTAAAGTTTCGGAACTCTAGATCTGACGGTTCTTTTTTAGCTCGAACAAAGCTAACTATTGGAGGCACTGTCTGTCTCTACAAACCCCAATACGTCCCTCCTTCCAAGTTGTGTGTCTGTGTGATTTAGTTTTCCTTTGAAATTTTATGGGAAAAATGACTGATTTACAGTTCATGGGGGTTGCCTAATCACACATATGAAGTTTTGGACAGATCTGACTTTTTTAACCCCTCGAAACAGCCCCTGAGACACCAATTAAGGCACTTCCGGTTGGCACAGGAAGCTATAAGTCAACACATATCCTCACTGGGCTATGCTTTTACAGAATCCTGAGTTTTAAGTCCTTACGTTAACAATTGACTGATTTACACAGGGTTGAATGCACTATGTCTATCAAACTGCAGGCAGGTAATGGAAAAACACTTTTAGGGTGATTTTAACCACTTCCGGTTGGTCCAGGAAGCTTAGAACCAACACAGGTAGACCTCATACTGGCCTGATGGACTGTTACCAAAGACAGGTTCATACGGCATTCATAACCCATATAGACTTCAGGTTTAATTTAGGGGTAAAGGCAATGTATTCCTATGGGGAGAGAAGTCAATGCAAACTCTTTGAAGTAAACACGTTCTTTTAACTATTAAGGGTTAATGCCACACGGTCAACGTTAGGCTTGCACGGATCGGAAGGACCTTAGGAACATACCTGAGGTCGAATTGTGCTTCTCACCCTAACGGTTCTCTCACTGTCACCCAAAAGCAAATGACGTTGTGGGGCAGGCTTCATTTTGGGCCTAATTTTCTAATGGTCGCTGCGCTTAGACCGAGCGAGCTACGGTCAAGCGGGATATCTCGTTGAACTCGGCACGGCCTAGAGATTATTATGTTTATGCCATTGCCTGCTCTCTGTGTCTTTGAGAACCGCACTTTTCACTCCATCCTTGCTGTGTGTGCGTGTGAGAGATTTTCTTTGACATCTGTTGGGAGAAATGACTGATTTACAGTTCATGATGGTTACCTAGTCACACATGAAGTTTTGAAAAGAGTTTTGAACCCATGGAAACTGCCACTGTGACACCATTAAAGGCACTTCCGGTTGGCACAGGAAGCTATAAATAAACTCATATTATGATTGGGGTATGCCTTTACAGAATCCTGAGTTTTAAGTCTTTACGTTAAGAACTGAGTTATTTACGGAGGGTTTAGTGAGTGTGTGTTATTTCAGAAAATCATAGAAAATCACAGAAATCTCGCAGAGCTCCGCAGCACACTTTAAAAAGATTCGTAAGAACACCCTGCAACTGGATATGTAACCCTTGAAAAAAAAAACACCTATCCGTGAACATCACCAAGGTGTCGTTGTACGATTTCTCTTAAATGACGATAGATAAATGGCTGGTTCTTTTTTATTGACACCGGAGGCTCCTTGACTTTGACGTGAAGTGGAAAAATAATTTCTCTATTTTCATTTTGGACCTTTAATCCCAGATAAATGGCCATAACTCAAAAACCGTTGAGGCCTAGACGCCATCTTGTTCGGGGCCAACTGCCCATTATGCCGCCCCTACGCTCACCGAGTTTCGGCTTCTAAATATTTTCAGTTTTCGAGATAAGGCCCCGTCGTGAATCGTGATGTTTTGTCCAATAGCAATATGATTGCTTATGCCCTCTTGTGGGAATTTCCGGGACATCGGAAAAATGACCTAAATCTTATTATTTTTGTAAAACGGAAACCGAATGTCCGACAAAGTTCATTTGATGACTTCCTGGTAGGTCCGGCCCTGCCGCTCGGCCCGACGCCGTCCGCGAATTTTACAAACGATTTCGGACGTCTAGTAAGGGACCGTACATTTGCAATATGGACTTTCTCACTAACCATACAGGTACTGCCGAAATCTTCCCTTAAGGTATGTAAAGGTATTACAAAAGTAAGAAATAGCGATAAAATTCATTACTTACCTTTGAAGATCTTCATATGGTTGCAGTCACAAGAGTCCCAGCTACACAATAAATGTTTGCTTTGTTCGATAAAGTCCCTCTTTATATCCCAAAAACTCTGCTTTGTTGGTGCGTTTTATTCAGTAATCCACTGGCTCAAAGCGGTCAAAACATGCAGACGAATACATCCTAATAGTACTGGTAAAGCTAGTCGAAACGTGTCAAACGATGTTTATAATTAATCCTCAGGTTGTCAATTGTCTAAATAATCGCTAATATTTCAACCGGACAATAGCATGTTCAATAGAAAGGAAAACAACAAAGGGGTGCGCACTCGGTCACGAGCGCAAACCAGCTCTGCATTCTTCCTCAGCCCACTGACAAAATGGTTTCATTCTTATTCTTTTTTCAGAAAAAAGCCTGAAACAATGTCTAAATACTGTTGACATCTAGTGGAAGCCAGAGAAACTGCAATCTGAGTCCTAACCCATTAGACACTCTATAGGCATTCCATTGAATGTCATGCAGGTGAAAGAGGACCCAAAAGCGACTTGGCGAAAACAGAGTCTTTAATCCAGTAAAGTGAATACAAACAAAAAAACACAACTTTCACTCGAAATGACGAGGACTAACTGGAGACTCGATCTTGAACAGCAGGTGAACAGCAGGTTGCCTCGGGAAGGCACTCGAACCAGACAGACTCAGACACCTGCTCACCACGCAGCATCTGAGGAAAACACGACACGACAGGGCGATACACAATCACAGCACGGTGAATTCTAAACAAGGAACCGACAGGACAGGAACGGAACACAAAGGAAGAAATAGGGACTCTAATCAGGGGAAAGGATCGGGAACAGGTGTGGGAAGACTAAATGATTGATTGGGGAATAGGAACAGCTGGGAGCAGGAACGGAACGATAGAGAAAGAGAGAGCGAGAGAGTGAGAGAGGGAGGGGAGAGAGAGGGATAGAAAGAGGGAAAGAACCTAATAAGACCAGCAGAGGGAAACGAATAGAATGGGAAGCACAGGGACAAGACAAGATAATAAATGACAAAACATGACAGTACCCCCCACTCACCGAGCGCCTCCTGGCGCACTCGAGGAGGAATCCTGGCGGCAACGGAGGAAATCATCGATGAGTGAACGGTCCAGCACGTCCCGAGACGGAACCCAACTCCTCTCCTCAGGACCGTAACCCTCCCAATCCACTAAGTATTGGTGACCCCGTCCCCGAGAACGCATGTCCATGATCTTATGTACCTTGTAAATAGGTGCGCTCTCGACAAGGACGGGAGGGGGAGGGAAGACGAACGGGGGGTGCGAAGAAAGGGCTTGACACAGGAGACATGGAAGACAGGATGGACGCGACGAAGATGTCGCGGAAGAAGCAATGTCGCACAGCGACAGGATTGACGACCTGGGAGACACGGAACGGACCAATGAACCGGGAGTCAACTTACGAGAAGCTGTCGTAAGAGGAAGGTTGCCAGTGGAAAGCCACACTCTCTGGCACGCATCAATACCTTGGACTCTTAATCCTGCGTTTATTGGCGGCTCTCACAGTCTGTGCCCTGTAACGGCAAAGTGCAGACCTCACCCTCCTCCAGGTGCGCTCACAACGTTGGACAAACGCTTGAGCGGAGGGAACGCTGGACTCTGCAAGCTGGGATGAGAACAGAGGAGGCTGGTAACCCAGACTACTCTGAAACGGAGATAACCCGGTAGCAGACGAAGGAAGCGATTGTGAGCGTATTCTGCCCAGGGGAGCTGTTCTGCCCAAGACGCAGGGTTTCTGAAAGAAAGGCTGCGTAGTATGCGACCAATCGTCTGATTGGCCCTCTCTGCTTGACCGTTAGACTGGGGATGAAACCCGGAAGAGAGACTGACGGACGCACCAATCAAACGACAGAACTCCCTCCAAAACTGTGACGTGAATTGCGGGCCTCTGTCTGAAACGGCGTCTAACGGGAGGCCATGAATTCTGAATACATTCTCGATAATGATTTGTGCCGTCTCCTTAGCGGAAGGAAGTTTAGCGAGGGGAATGAAATGTGCCGCCTTAGAGAACCTATCGACAACCGTAAGAATCACAGTCTTCCCCGCAGACAAAGGCAGACCGGTAATGAAGTCTAGGGCGATGTGAGACCATGGTCGAGAAGGAATGGGGAGCGGTCTGAGACGACCGGCAGGAGGAGAGTTACCCGACTTAGTCTGCGCGCAGTCCGAACAAGCAGCCACGAAACATTGGGGGGCCAGAGCAGCGAACAGTTTTGACTGGCTGCGCGTGTCACGCTCCTGAGTCGGCCACCAAAGCGCTGGCGAATAGACGCAAGAGTGCCTCGAACACCGGGATGACCAGCTAACTTGGCAGAGTGAGCCCACTGAAGAACAGCCAGACGAGTGGAAACAGGAACGAAAAGGAGGTTACTAGGACAAGCGGCGGCGACGCAGTGTGCGTGAGTGCTTGCTTAACCTGTCTTTCAATTCCCCAGACTGTTAACCCGACAACACGCCCATAAGGAAGAATCCCCTCGGGATCAGTAGAAGCCACAGAAGAACTAAACAGACGGGATAAGGCATCAGGCTTGGTGTTCTTGCTACCCGGACGGTAAGAAATCACAAACTCGAAACGAGCGAAAAACAACGCCCAACGAGCTTGACGGGCATTAAGTCGTTTGGCAGAACGGATGTACTCAAGGTTCTTATGGTCTGTCCAAACGACAAAAGGAACGGTCGCCCCCTCCAACCACTGTCGCCATTCGCCTAGGGCTAAGCGGATGGCGAGCAGTTCACGGTTACCCACATCATAGTTGCGCTCAGATGGCGACAGGCGATGAGAAAAATAAGCGCAAGGATGAACCTTATCGTCAGACTGGAAGCGCTGGGATAGAATGGCTCCCACGCCTACCTCTGAAGCGTCAACCTCGACAATGAATTGTCTAGTGACGTCAGGAGTAACGAGGATAGGAGCGGACGTAAAACGTTCTTTTAGAAGATCAAAAGCTCCCTGGGCGGAACCGGACCACTTAAAACACGTCTTGACAGAAGTAAGAGCTGTGAGAGGGGCAGCAACTTGACCGAAATTACGAATGAAACGCCGATAGAAATTAGCGAAACCTAAAAAGCGCTGCAACTCGACACGTGACCTTGGAACGGGCCAATCACTGACAGCTTGGACCTTAGCGGAATCCATCTGAATGCCTTCAGCGGAAATAACGGAACCGAGAAAAGTAACGGAGGAGACATGAAAAGAGCACTTCTCAGACGTCGAACGTGCTGAACATGAATCTCGAGTGACGGAGAAAAAATCAGGATATCGTCAAGATAGACAAAAACAAAGATGTTCAGCATGTCTCTCAGAACATCATTAACTAATGCCTGAAAAACAGCTGGCGCATTGGCGAGACCAAACGGCAGAACCCGGTACTCAAAATGCCCTAACGGAGTGTTAAACGCCGTTTTCCAATCGTCCCCCTCTCTGATGCGCACGAGATGGTAAGCGTTACGAAGGTCCAACTTAGTAAAGCACCTGGCTCCCTGCAGAATCTCGAAGGCTGATGACATAAGGGGAAGCGGATAACGATTCTTAACCGTTATGTCATTCAGCCCTCGATAATCCACGAGGGGCGCAGAGTACCGTCCTTCTTCTTAACAAAAGAACCCCGCCCCGGCCGGAGAGGAAGAAGGCACTATGGTACCGGCGTCAAGAGACACAGACAAATAATCCTCGAGAGCCTTACGTTCGGGAGCCGACAGAGAGTATAGTCTACCCCGAGGAGGAGTGGTCCCCGGAAGGAGATCAATACTACAATCATACGACCGGTGAGGAGGAAGGGAGTTGGCTCGGGACCGACTGAAGACCGTGCGCAGATCATGATATTCCTCCGGCACTCCTGTCAAATCGCCAGGTTCCTCCTGAGAAGTAGGGACAGAAGAAACGGGAGGGATGGCAGACATTAAACACTTCACATGACAAGAAACGTTCCAGGATAGGATAGAATTACTAGACCAATTAATAGAAGAATTATGACATACTAGCCAGGGATGACCCAAAACAACAGGTGTAAAAGGTGAACGAAAAATCAAAAAAGAAATAGTCTCACTGTGGTTACCAGATACTGTGAGGGTTAAAGGTAGTGTCTCAAATCTGATACTGGGAAGATGACTACCATCTAAGGCGAACATGGGCGTAGGCTTCTCTAACTCTCTGAAAGGAATGTCATGTTTCCGAACCCATGCTTCGTCCATGAAACAACCCTCAGCCCCAGAGTCTATCAAGGCACTACATGTAGCACCCGAACCGGTCCAGCGTAGATGGACCGACAAAGTAGTACAGGATTTTGATGGAGAGACTTGAGTAGTTGCGCTCACCTGTAGCCCTCCGCTTACAGATGAGCTCTGGCTTTTACTGGACATGAATTAACAAAATGTCCAGCAACTCCGCAATAGAGGCACAGGCGGTTGGTGATCCTCCGTTCCCTCTCCTTAGTCGAGATGCGAATCCCTCCCAGCTGCATGGGCTCAGACTCTGAGCCAGAGGAGGGAGATGGTTGCGATGCGGAGCAGGGAAACACCGTTGATGCGAGCTCTCTTCCACGAGCCCGGTGACGAAGATCTACCCGTCGTTCTATGCGGATGGAAGAGCAATCAAAGAGTCCACATCTGAAGGAACCTCCCGGGAGAGAATCTCATCCTTAACCACTGCGTGAGTCCCTCCAGAAAACGAGCGAGCAGCGCTGGCTGGTTCCACTCACTAGAGGCAGCAAGA
Organism: Oncorhynchus gorbuscha; assembly: GCF_021184085.1. Classification (NCBI taxonomy): domain Eukaryota; kingdom Metazoa; phylum Chordata; class Actinopteri; order Salmoniformes; family Salmonidae; genus Oncorhynchus; species Oncorhynchus gorbuscha. The sequence continues at coordinate 52,618,940 of NC_060184.1, forward strand.
GTGCGAAACTCAATAGAATAATCCGTTATGGACCGTTCACCTTGGCATAAGGAAGCCAGGGCCCTAGAAGCCTCCCCTACCAAAAACTGAACGGTCAAAAACCCGAATCATCTCCTCTTTAAAGTTCTGGAACTTGTTAGAGCAATCAGCCCTTGCCTCCCAGATAGCTGTGCCCCATTCTCGAGCCCGGCCAGTAAGGAGTGAAATGACGTTGCAACCCTATGCTCTCTCTCTAGAGTATGTGTTGGGTTGGAGAGAGAACACAATCTCACACTGCGTGAGAAAGGAGCGGCACTCAGTGGGCTGCCCGGAGTAGCAAGGTGGGTTATTAACCCTAGGTTCTGGAGGCTCGGCAGGCCAGGAAGTAACAGGTGGCACGAGACGTAGACTCTGGAACTGTCCAGAAGGTCGGAAACCTGAGCGGCCAGGTTCTCCACGGCATGGTGAGCAGCAGACAATTCCTGCTCGTGTCTGTCGAGCATGGCTCCTTGGATCTCGACGGCAGTGTAACGAGCGTCTGAAGTCGCTGGGTCCATTCCTCGGTCGGTTCCTTCTGTCATGCAGGTGAAAGAGGACCCAAAAGCGACTTGGCGAAACAGAGTCTTTAATCCAGTAAAGTGAATACAAACAAAAAAACACAACTTTCACAGGAAATGACGAGGACTAACTGGAGACTCGATCTTGAACAGCAGGTGAACAGCAGGTTGCCTCGGGAAGGCACTCGAACCAGACAGACTCAGACACCTGCTCACCACGCAGCATCTGAGGAAAACACGACACGACAGGGCGATACACAATCACAGCACGGTGAATTCTAAACAAGGAACCGACAGGACAGGAACGGAACACAAAGGAAGAAATAGGGACTCTAATCAGGGGAAAGGATCGGGAACAGGTGTGGGAAGACTAAATGATTGATTAGGGGAATAGGAACAGCTGGGAGCAGGAACGGAACGATAGAGAGAAGAGAGAGCGAGAGAGTGAGAGAGGGAGGGGGAGAGAGAGGGATAGAAAGAGGGAAAGAACCTAATAAGACCAGCAGAGGGAAACGAATAGAATGGGAAGCACAGGGACAAGACAAGATAATAAATGACAAAACATGACATTGAAAATTCCCACATCAAAAAAAATCCCACTTCCGGGATGGATTTCCCTCAGGTTTTCGAATGCCATATCAGTTATGTTATACTTTTAACAGTTTTGGAAACTTTAGTGTTTTCTATCCAAATCTACCATGCATATCCTAGCTTCTGTGCCTGAGTAACATGTAGTTTACATTGGGCACCTCATTCATCCAAAATTCTAAATACTGCCCCCTACCCAAGAGAGGTTATCCTCTGCATAGTTGTTGATGAAGTTCACCACATGCTGTAAACTGTGCTTGCTTGGGCCAGCTCTCTTCTTGATGGGAGACATTAGACCATTCTCGTTGCATGACTATTGGAGGGGAGTCAGGCGTGTTCTTCTGATGCTGAAAGGGGAAATCCATACGCAATTAAAAAATAAAAAATAAATACATATTTAACCTCTTATTTCTGGCACTAAACGTTCTTCACAATATAAACTCAGCAAAAAATGAAACATCCCTTTTTCAGGACCCTGCCTTTCAAAGATAATTGGTAAAATTCCAAGTAACTTCACAGATCTTCATTGTAAAGGGTTTAAACACTGTTCCCCATGCTTGTTCAATGAACCTTAAACAATTAATGAACATACACCTGTGGAACTGTCGTTAAGAAACTAACAGCTCACAGACAGTTGGCAATGAAAGTCACAGTTATGAAAACTTAGGACACTAAAGAGGCCTTTCGACTGACTCTGAAAAACACCAAAAGAAAGATGCCCATGGTCCCTGCTCATCAGCGTGAAGTTGCCTTAGCCATACTGCAAGGAGGCATGAGGACCGCAGATGTGGCCAGGGCAATAAATTGCAATGTCTGTACTGTGAGGCGCCTAAGACAGCACTACAGGGAGACAGGATGGAAAGCTGATCGTCCTCGCAGTGGCAGACCACGTGTAACAACACCTGCACAGGATCAGTACATCCGAACATCACACCTGCGTGACAGGTACAGGATTGCAACAAAAACTGCCCGAGTTACACCATGAACACATAATCCCTCCATCAGTGCCCAGACTGTCCGCAATAGGCTGAGAGAGGCTGGACTGAGGGCTTGTAGGCCTGTTGTAAGGCAAGTCCTCACCAGACATCACTGGCAACAACAACACCTATGGGCAAAAATCCACCGTCGCTAGACCAGACAGGACTGTCAAAAATTGATCTTCACTGAGAGTCATGGTTTTGCCTCACCAGGGGTGATGGTCGGATTTGCGTTTATCGTCAAAGGAATGAGCGTTACACTGAGGCCTGTACCCTGGAGCTGGAGGAGGGTCCGTCATGGTCTGGGGCGGTGTGTCATCGGACTGAGCTTGTTGTTACATTTACATTACATTTAAGTCACTTAGCAGACGCTCTTATCCAGAGCGACTTACAAATTGGTGCGTTCACCTTATGACATCCAGTGGAGCAGCCACTTTACAATAGTGCATCTAAATCTTTTAAGGGGGGGGTGAGAAGGATTACTTTATCCTATCCTAGGTATTCCTTAAAGAGGTGGGGTTTCAGGTGTCTCCGGAAGGTGGTGATTGACTCCGCTGTCCTGGCGTCGTGAGGGAGTTTGTTCCACCATTGGGGGGCCAGAGCAGCGAACAGTTTTGACTGGGCTGAGCGGGAACTGTACTTCCTCAGTGGTAGGGAGGCGAGCAGGCCAGAGGTGGATGAATGCAGTGCCCTTGTTTGGGTGTAGGGCCTGATCAGAGCCTGGAGGTACTGAGGTGCCGTTCCCCTCACAGCTCCGAAGGCAAGCACCATGGTCTTGTAGCGGATGCGAGCTTCAACTGGAAGCCAGTGGAGAGAGCGGAGGAGCGGGGTGACGTGAGAGAACTTGGGAAGGTTGAACACCAGACGGGCTGCAGCGTTCTGGATGCGTTGTAGGGGTTTAATGGCACAGGCAGGGAGCCCAGCCAACAGCGAGTTGCAGTAATCCAGACGGGAGATGACAAGTGCCTGGATTAGGACCTGCGCCGCTTCCTGTGTGAGGCAGGGTCGTACTCTGCGGATGTTGTAGAGCATGAACATACAGGAACGGGCCACCGTGTTGAGGGTTGGTTGAGAACGACAGGGTGTTGTCCAGGATCACGCCAAGGTTCTTAGCGCTCTGGGAGGAGGACACAATGGAGTTGTCAACCGTGATGGCGAGATCATGGAACGGGCAGTCCTTCCCCGGGAGGACGAGCAGCTCCGTCTTGCTGAGGTTCAGCTTGAGGTGGTGATCCGTCATCCACACTGATATGTCTGCCAGACATGCAGAGATGCGATTCGCCACCTGGTCATCAGAAGGGGGAAAGGAGAAGATTAATTGTGTGTCGTCTGCATAGCAATGATAGGAGAGACCATGTGAGGTTATGACAGAGCCAAGTGACTTGGTGTATAGCGAGAATAGGAGAGGGCCTAGAACAGAGCCCTGGGGGACACCAGTGGTGAGAGCGCGTGGTGAGGAGACAGATTCTCGCCACGCCACCTGGTAGGAGCGACCTGTCAGGTAGGATGCAATCCAAGCGTGGGCCGCGCCGGAGATGCCCAACTCGGAGAGGGTGGAGAGGAGGATCTGATGGTTCACAGTATCGAATCGGCAGCCGATAGGTCTAGAAGGATGAGAGCAGAGGAGAGAGAGTTAGCTTTAGCAGTGCGGAGCGCCTCCGTGATACAGAGAAGAGCAGTCTCAGTTGAATGACTAGTCTTGAAACCGGACTGATTTGGATCAAGAAGGTCATTCTGAGAGAGATAGCGGGAGAGCTGGCCAAGGACGGCACGTTCAAGAGTTTTGGAGAGAAAAGAAAGAAGGGATACTGGTCTGTAGTTGTTGACATCGGAGGGATTGAGTGTAGGTTTTTTCAGAAGGGGTGCAACTCTCGCTCTCTTGAAGACCGAAGGGACGTAGCCAGAGGTCAGGGATGAGTTGATGAGCGAGGTGAGGTAAGGGAGAAGGTCTCCGGAAATGGTCTGGAGAAGAGAGGAGGGGATAGGGTCAAGCGGGCATGTTGTTGGGCGGCCGGCCGTCACAAGACGCGAGATTTCATCTGGAGAGAGAGGGGAGAAAGAGGTCAGAGCACAGGGTAGGGCAGTGTGAGCAGAACCAGCGGTGTCGTTTGACTTAGCAAACGAGGATCGGATGTCGTCGACCTTCTTTTCAAAATGGTTGACGAAGTCATCTGCAGAGAGGGAGGAGGGGGGGGAGGGGGAGGAGGATTCAGGAGGGAGGAGAAGGTGGCAAAGAGCTTCCTAGGGTTAGAGGCAGATGCTTGGAATTTAGAGTGGTAGAAAGTGGCTTTAGCAGCAGAGACAGAGGAGGAAAATGTAGAGAGGAGGGAGTGAAAGGATGCCAGGTCCGCAGGGAGGCGAGTTTTCCTCCATTTCCGCTCGGCTGACCGGAGCCCGGGCAGCAGTTGTCATTGCAGGCAATCTCCATGTTGTGCGGTACAGGGAAAACATCCTCCTCCCTCATGTGGTACCCTTCCTGCAGGCTGATCCTGACATGACCCTCCAGCATGACAATGTCACCAGCCATACTGCACATTCGTTACATTATTTCCTGCAAGACAGGAATGTCAGTGTTCTGCTATGGCCAGTGAAGAGCCCGGTTCTCAATCCCATTGAGCACGTCTGGGACCTGTTGGATCGGAGGGTGAGGGCTGGCACCATTCTCCCCAGAAATGTCTGTGAACTTGCAGGTGCTTTGGTGGAAGAGGGGGGTAACATCTCAAAGCAAGAACTGGCAAATCTGGTGCAGGCCATGAGGAGGAGATGCACTGCAGTACTTAATGCAGCTGGTGGCCACACCAGATACTGAGTGTTGATTTTTGATTTTTGACTTTTGATTTTGACCAAAAAACATGAAGACATGGCTAAAGGTCAATCAGATTTGTGAACATAATCACTAGCTGTGTATTGCCCCTTTCCATGTTGTCTGTTGTCTGTAGCTTGTGAGGTGTGGAAACACTTTGTTGCTACTATGGATTTTGTCTTGTTGCTTTTTATGAGGTCTTGCTTGTCCTATGTTGCTCTATGTGTGCTCACTGCTCATTGATTGTTTGTATTGTAATTGTTTTCAATAACCTGCCCTGGGACTGCGTTAGAAAATTAGCCGGCTGGCTAAAACCGTCACTTTTACAGAAACGTTGATTAATGTGCACTGTCCCTGTAAAAATAAAATAAACTCAAATCCTCCCTTTGTTCAGGGACACATTATTCCATGTCTGTTAGTCACATGTCTGTGGAACTTGTTCAGTTTATGTCTCAGTTGTTGAAACTTGTTCTGTTCATACAAATATTTACACGTTAAGTTTTCTGAAAATAAACGCATTTGAAAGTAATGGGAACGTAATTTTTTTTGCCAAGTTTACAACGGTGGTTCTAATCCTGAATGCTGATTGGTTCAATTTAGACTTCTGATCTCCACCATAAAAAGCATCTAGACATTATCTCACATTTTGGTCTAACATTTAGTTTTCAACAGCAGAGAGTTGTATAAACCTTGGTGTCTGTCTCTCCGACATTTGCAAAATGTTTCCAATATTCAAATTTGATCTCCAGCTGTCCCATAGTAATGAATGTGTCAGGAATCAGGTTTGGGGCTGGTTTGAGAATCTAAAGCTATCTGTCCACCATACTTTACAGTGGAGATGAGGTTTTGATATTGGTGTTTTGTGCCTTTTATTCTCCACACATAGTGTTGTCAATTCCTTCCAAACAACTCAACTGTAGTTTCATCTGTCCACAGAATATTTTGCCAGTAGTGCTGTGGAAAATCCAGGTGGTCTTTTGCGAACCTCAGAAATGCAGCAATGGTTTTTTTTGGACAGCAATGGCTTCTTCCCGTGGTGTCCACCCATGAACACCATTCTTGTTTGGTGTAGACTCGTCATCAGAGATGTTCGTTTGTCACAGAGATTTCTGTAAGTCTTTAGCTGACACTCTAGGATTCTTCTTAACCTCATTAAGCATTCTGCACTGTGCTCTTGCAGTCATCTTTATAGGATGCCCACTCCTAGGGAGAGTAGCAACAGTGCTGAACTTTCTCCATTTAAAGACAAATTGTCTTACCGTGGACTGATGAACATCAAGGCTTTTATAGTACTTTTGTAACCATTTCCTGTTTTATGCAAGTCAACAATTCTTAATCTTAGGTCTTTTGAGATCTCTTTTCTTCAAGGCATGGTTCACGTCAGGCAATGCTTCTTGTGAATAGCAAACTCTATTTGTGTGAGTGTTTTTTTATAGGGCAGGGAAGCTCTAATCAACATCTCCAATATCGTCTCATTGACTGGACTCAAGGTTAGCTGACACCAATTAGATTTTGGAGAAGTCATTAGCCTAGGGGTTCGCATACTTTTCCTAACCTACACTGGGAATGTTTAAATTATGCATTCAATATAGACAAGAAATACAATAATTTGTGTGTTATTAGTTTAAGCACACTGTGTTTGTCTATTGCTGTGACTTAGACGAAGATCCGATCAAATGTTATGAACAATTTATGCAGAAATCCAGGTAATTCCAAAGGGTTCATGTTCTTTTTCTTGCCACTGTACATCCATTCATTTTTTAAACTGGTACCGGGGGAACTTCAGACTAATCTTTTAAGGCTTAAGGGTGTCCGTGAGAGTCTCGCCTTTCCACAGAGGGAAATGTACTACCCAAAGAACTCAGAAGCTACAGAGGGTAGTTAGCAATTCATTTGTATCGACTTCAGACAAGTCTCAAGGCACTTTTGGGACCCCAATAAAAGGATTTATGAAATCTGTATTATTATTCTTTTTTTTATGACACTGAAGGTCATGTGAACTGAGATGTTTTGAATGTAACAAACATGTCTCTGTGACTAGCAAACATAGTCATGGGTGGTACTGGTAACTCTAAAATTCACTCAAAAGGCACCCTGGGAAATATGCAAATAAGGCTTAAAACCCTACAGCAGGGCCATTCAATTCTGGTCTTCGAGGACCATTCAATTCTTGTCCTGGAGCGCCAGGATTTTTGCATGGTTCTTCAAAGAACCATCCCAAGGTGTTGAGAGACCCTAAATGTGTTCCCCTATGGCATTGCTCTAAAGAACTTACATCTTTATTTTTAAGCGTGTTCGATTGATTACCATTAAATCTGATTTTTTTTATCACACGGAAGCCAGAAACATGATATTCTCTAGAATTCTAAGGAGCTGTTGAACTAGCTAAAAAAACTACCAGGAATAATATCACTATGATACTCATTCCTTATCTCAATATACTGATGGATGGAATGGGGCTTGATTCTTTTTGTCTCTTGGAGAATCACGTAACTTCGGAGCATGACCAATCTCTCGGTCATGCTGGATGAGTAATTGAACAGATTTTTGAGGGACGTTGTTAAGATCCAAGCAGAAACTTTTGCTACATTGTTTGTGTAATGCAATGACGACATCGGTAGTTTTATGCAATTCAAAGTTTATGCAATTTTATTTTTTTACATAATCTATCTACAGTATAGGTACATACATGAAGATTGCGGTTTGTGTGACTTATCATATGTTATACAAAAGCAATATTGCATTTGGGTACTTCTAGACTAGATCATTTCTTGTCAATGGCACCCTATTCCTATTTTAGTAAAATACTTTTGACCATGACCCTTAGGGCTGTGGTCAAAAAAGTATTGCACTATTATAGGGAATAGGGTGCCAATTGGGACGTAACCAAGGGTAGTCATGCCAGAGGTGGCTTATTGACCTCTATGGAGAATAGTTCTCTGGTAGGGTCAATCTTTTGATCAATCAGCCAATTATCCATCCAATCCAGGCTGTTCAGGCATAAAACTGCTCCACTTCAACGCTCTGCAGACTTCATTATGCAGGACTTGATAGGTCAGATTGACTTTAGCTCTGTGAAGAAAAGATGTATTGGCTTAAATAGTAAGTGGTGGGGATTTTAGCTTGATTATCTAGATTAACTTAACATATAGGAGTCCTCTCGAAGTGGAAAATAGCTGTTTCTTCCTCCGGAAATATTAACTATCGATTCATAGTTGTGTATCTAGTTCAACTGTCATAATATTGAAGGATTAGTATATACATGTGGGCATATACTGTAAATAAAACACTCCTCTGTCCTTCATACAGCAGTACAGGAAAAAGGGAGGGAGATAGAGATTTGTATGCATGTGTACAGTGCGGGGGAAGGGGCGTATATGAGGTGAATGAAGAAATCCTTGACACCTATTGGTTGATTTAACAGAGTCCTGTTTGCAGATTGCGAAGAGGAAGATTAATTGATTGTGGGGAGAGAATAGACAGAGAAGGTTAGGCTGGGGTGGGGAGGCGACGGAGAGAGGGAGCCGGAGAGAGAGAAAAAGAGAGATGGCGAGAGAGGCTCCTCTCCTCTATTGGCAGTGGGGCCTGAAGGATGCAGTTCCTCTTGCCTGCCTGCCTTCCTGCGTATGTGGCTGACACCTGGTGCCTGGTGTATGGCTACAGTACATCATTAAGTTGGCTCAACCCTGGGCTCCCGCTTAGAAAGTAAGAGGGAGGGGCTGGCCCTAGCTGACCCACTTCTATGCAACCTCCTTCAAACTTCATTATTTTTGTTATTGTTGATGTGATGGTGTGGAGCCGCAGACAGGGCTGGGGCTAGAGATGCCATGCCTCCCAAATGGTACCCTAGTACCTATTTAGTGCACTACTTTTGACCAGAGCCCGATCAATTCACTAAATAGGTACTAGGGTGCCTTTTGGGACGAAGACACGGTGTTGGTGTAGAGCAGCCAGGCCAGGTGGAGTGGTCGAGGTGAGGCTGTGATTGGTATATTGATTAAGGAGGAAGGGAATGAGCGGTGGTGGTTTTACTTTAATTAGATGGAGTCAGGATGAGAATGGCCATAACTACACAAGGTGACAAAGGTCCGGAGCTAATATGAAAATAATAATAATAATAATAAAAATATATATTTTGTACACGATAAAGAAAATCAATTATGAGTTAACGTCTTAATATTTCTCCCAGCATTGATCAATGCTCAGAAGGTTTATATTCTTGATCTGACTGAGTTCTATTCGCGCCTGATTCTTTGCGAAAGAGTGGCATCATGAACAGTAGTTTGTTTGTTATGTTCGCCTGAGATTTGCCTTTATAGTAGCACAAAGGCTAACTCCACCCTGTTGCAGCACAGGCCAAGGGCCTGAGACGGGATACTATCTACCCCAGCTTGCAATTGGCTCTGCTGACAGTGTGTTTGCGAGATGCTGGACAAAAGGCAATTTTAAAACCGTCCCGCACCCCCTACCGTGCCTACAGACATCCCCCAAACAAACAAAAAACTACTTTCGGAGAATGAGTGCACAACTGGTAAATAGTTGCTTATATGTCAGTCAGTCAGGTGGCTAGCTGCCGACAGAGACTACTATTGCAGTAATGTTGAAGGGCTCTGGCTAGTATTACTTAGCCAGCTTGAAGGATGAAGTAAGAAGCTAACATTAAATGGAGCAAACCTCAGCAAAAATACAATACTAACTTCTCATAATAACTTTGCCTTACAGAGAGTAGGCTACTGAGACAGACAGTGATGTGAAGCTCAGTGGTGTGGTTGTGGCAGGCTGCAATGCATGCAGGAGGAAACAGAGAGATTGACTGAGGGGAATGAACCTACAGCAGCCAAGGTGATAATGGCTAGGTTAATTTTTGCTCTCTCTCTATCGGCTGTCTTTGCTTTTATTTTTCAACAAATCTAATATCCAATTTCAGCCATCCATCCCACGTTTCCAAGGGCGTCATCTCATTATTGATTGGAGGAAAGTGAAGAGACATGGATATTACCGCGTTGAAGGCCACAGAGGTGCTGAAGGAGATTCATGGGAGGGGCTTTCCCCATAATTCAGGCCCTGGACAAGTAGTTCATTTCCAATAGCGTTGGCATTTGACGAAATCAAATCCTTGAGATTAATTTAAAGCAGGGGATGTAGACCGGTGGTTCTGGACCTTGCATAAACCTGGCAGGGAGTTCTGGGAGTTCCTTTAGTTATCTTTCAATTACTGTACCTACCGCTACCATGGCAACAACACCCCAGGAGATGGCTCGTGTAGTCTAAACTGTAAAACTCCCAGAAATGCAAACATATGTATCAATTGCTTATGGTAGGTTTTAAAGGTGGTTAAGCTCAATGGTAATATTTTCCATTCTCGATTGTCACATAAACAACTTCACTAGGCTGATGATTACTCCAGTTGAGTCTAGAGACTGGAATACATGACAGAACAAAATGTTTGTGGGTGTGAAGCTAGTTCAACAGCTCGCTGCAGAATGCTGTGACCATTAACCCTTGTTTGGTGTTCATGTTTTTGTTATTCATCCACAACACTATTGGGTTTTTAAAACAATACAGCCATATTAATTTACTTTAAAATACTTTAAACTAAGATGTTGACGTATATCAATTACAAGCAATATAGACAGCATACATGGTTAATATTTGCCATTTTTTTGGTGTCATGCACAAAGTAGATGTCCTACCCGACTTGCCAAAACTATAGTTTGTTAAGAAATTTGTGGAGTGGTAGAAGAACTAGTTTTAATGATTCCAATCTAAGTGTATGTAAACTTCCGAATTACCACTATATATATATGCAATACATGTCTAAGGTTTGGACACACCTACTCATTCAATAGTTTTTCTTTATTTAAAAAAAACGTTATATTGTAAAATAAAAGTGAAGACATCAAAACTATGAAGTAAGACAACCAAAAAATTGCGAAACAAATCAAATATATTTCATATTTGAGATTCTTCAAAGTAGCTACCCTTTGCCTTGGTGACAACTTTGCACACTCTTGGCATTCTCTCAGCCAGCTTCAACTGGAATAATTTTCCAACAATCTTGAAGGAGTTCCCACATATGCTGAGCACTTGTTGGCTTCTTTTCCTTCACTCTGCGGTCCAACTCATCCCAAACAATCTCAATTGGTTTGAGGTCGGGTGATTATGGAGGCCAGGTCATCTGATGCAGCACTCCATCACTCTCCTTCTTGGTCAAATACACTTTACACAGCCTGGAGGTGTGTTTTGTCATTGTCCTGTTGAATAACAAATAACACATTTCCACTAAGCGGATGGCTTATCGCTGCAGAATGTTGTGTTAGCCATGATGGTTAAGTGTGCCTTGAATTCTAAATAATCACAGACAGTGTAACCTCAAAGCCGCCCACACCATCACACCTCCTCCTCCTTGCTTCACTGTGGGAATCACACATGTGGAGATCCTCCGTTCACCTCCTCTGCATTTCAAAGACACTGCAGTTGGAACCAAAAACCTAAAATGTGGACTCATCAGACCAAAGGACAGATTTCAACCGGTCTAATGTCCATTGCTCGTGTTTCTTGGCAAAAGCAAGTCTCTTCTTATTTTTGGTTTATTTTAGTAGTTGTTTCTTTTCAACAATTCGACCATGAAGGCCTGATCTATGCAGTCTCCTCAGAAAAGTTGATGTTGAGATGTGTCTGTTACTTGAACTCTGTGAAGTATTTATTTGGGCTGCAGTATCTGAAGCTGGTAACTCTAATAAACTTACCCTCTGCAGCAGAGGTAACTCAGGGTCTTCCTTTCCTGTGGCAGTCCTCATGAGAGCCAGTTTCATCATAGAGCTTTTTGGTTTTTGAGAGTGCACAAAGTTCTTGACATTTTCTGGATTAATTTATCATCATTTCTTATTGTAATGATGGACGGTGGTTTCTCCTTGCGTATTTGAGCTGTTCTTGCCTTAATATGGACTTGGTCTTTTACCAAATATGGCTATCTTCTTTATACCCCCCCCACCTTGTCACAACACAAATGATTGGCTAAAATGCATTAAGAAGGAAAGAAATTCCACAAATTCACTTTTAGAAGGTATACATGTTAATTGAAATGCATTCCAGATGACTACCTCATCAAATCCAATCAAATGTTCATATGCACCGAATACAACAGTGTAATGTTTACTTAAAAGCCCTTTAGAAACTTCTTCAGGCTAGGCGTTCCACTAGCTGGACAACTTCCGTTGAAAGCGCGCAATTCAAATAAATAACCATAAAAAATATGCATATTAAACATTTAGGTGCATACAAGTGTCTTATATTGATTCAAAGCTTAAATTCTTGTTAATCTAACTCTACTGTCCAATTTACAGTAGGCTTTACAGCGAAAGCATGCCATGCGATTGTTTGAGGACGGTCCCCCATCAAAATATTTTTCCACCTGCAAAGGTTTCATAAATTCACAAATAGTGATAAATATTCGCTTACTTTTTTGAAGATCTTCCTCTGATTTGTCATCCTAAGGTTCCCAGCTATAACCTGTAGTGTCATTTTGTGAGATAAAATCCTTCTTTATATCCCAAAAAGTCAGTTTAGTTGGCGCCATCGATTTGAGTAATCCACTCGTTCAACATGCCAAGATAGGAATCCGAATATCTACCCCTAAACTTTATTTCAAGTCAAAATATGTTTCTATATAATCTTCAGATGCCCTAAAATGTAATCAAACTACAATATTTCATACAGAAATAAGTATGTTTAATAGGAAACCAATATTAGCAGGCGTTGTCTTCATGGCGCGCGCACACACAAAGCTAGATTTAATTATTTCCCTATATGTTCCTTTGTAAGTAAGAGCATAGGCTCTCCAATTTTTTTTTCTGGTTGGTTTTTCTTTTCTCCTCACTTATCTATTGCGTTATAGTTTCTTATAGTCTCTACATTATGTTACATTTCTACAAACTTCAAAGTGTCCTCTTTCCAAAAGTACCAATTATATGGAAATCCTGGCTTCAGAACCTGAGCAACAGGCAGTTTACTTTAGGCACATCAGTCAGGTGGAAATTGAGAAAAAAGGACCCTAGCCTGAAAAAGTTTTTAACAATGCAGTTTTAAGAAAAATAACTGTTAATTAAAAAATAGATGAATAAAAAATAAAAGTAAACAAATAATTAAAGAGCAGCAGTAAAATAACAATAATGAGCTTATATACAAGGGGTACCGGTATCCCACACATGTGGAGATCATCCAATCACCTAATCAGCGTCTCACAAAGACACTGCGGTTGGAACCAAATATGCGGGGGCACTGGTTAGTTGAGGTAATATGTACATGTAGGTAGAGTTAAAGTGACTATGCATAGATATTAAACAGACAGTAGCAGCAGCATAAAAGAGAGGGGGGAGGGGCAATGCAAATAGTCTGGGTAGGATTTTGTTTAAATGTTCAGGAGTCTTATGGCTTGGGGGAAGAAATGTGTCTAATGGCTTGGGGAAGAAGGTGTTAAGAAGTCTTTTGGATCTAGGAACAGATCTAGGTACAGCAGAGAGAACAGTCTATGACTAGGATGGCTGGAGTCTTTGACAACTTTTACGACCTTCCTCTGACACCACCTGATATAGACGTCCATGATGACAGAACATTTGGCACCAGTGATGTACTGGGCCGTAAGCACTACCCTCTGTAGTGCCTTGCGGTTGGAGGCCGAGCAGTTGCCATACAAGACAGTGATGCTCTCGATGGTGCAGCTGTAGAACCTTTTGAGGATCTGAGGACCTATGCCAAATCTTTTCAGTCTCCTGGGGGGGGGTTAGGCTTTGTCGTGCCATTTTCACGGCTGTCTTGGTCTGTTTGGACCATGACAGTATGTTGTTGATGTGGACACCAAGTAACTTGAAGCTCTCAACCTGCTCCACAACAGCCCATTTGATGAGAATGGGGGCGTGCTTGTTCCTCATTTTCCTGTAGTCCACAAGTATCTCCTTTGTCTTGGTCACGTTGAGGGAGAGGTTGCACCAGACTGACCTCCTCCCTATAGGCTGCCTCATTGTTGTTGGTGATCAGGCCTACCACTGTTGTGTCATCAGCAAACTTAATGATGGTGTTGGAGTCGTGCCTGGCCATGCAGTCATGACTGAGCATGCACACCTGAGAGGCCCCCGTGTTGAGGAGCAGCGAGGTGGATGTGTTGTTACCTACCCTTCCCACATGGGGGCAGCCAGTCAGGAAGTCCAGGATCCAGTTGCAGAGGGAGGTGTTTAGTCCCATTGTCCTTTGCTTAGTGATGAGCTTTGAGGGCACTATGGTGTTGAACACTGAGCTGTTGTCAATGAATAGCATTCTCACGTAGGTGTTCCTTTTGTCCAGGTGGGAAGGGCAGTTTAGAGTGCAGTAGAGATTGCATCATCTGTTGATTTGTTGGGGCAGTATGCAAATTGAAGTGGGTCTAGGGTTTTTCTTGGATAAATGTGTTGATGTGAGCCATTACCAGCATTTCAAAGCACTTCATCGCTACAGACGTGAGTCATACGGGTCGGTAGTCATTTATAGTGGCTTGCGAAAGAAATCACTCCCCTTGGCATTTTTCCTATTTTGTTGCCTTACAACCTGGAATTTAAAACAAAAACCAGGGAGGTTCGTATAATTTGATTTACACAACATGCCTACCACATTGAAGATGCAAAATATATTTTTTGTGAAACAAACAAGAAATAAGACAAAAAACAGAACTTGAGCGCGCATAACTATATGGAAAGAGAAGCCTGTTCAAAGCAACTAGTATTCCCTACCGTGCACTCGTACATACTACTAGTACACTAGTAGTCAATACTTTCTAGATCCACCAATTACAGCTGCAAGCCTCTTGGGGTATGTCTCTATAAGCTTGGCAAATCAACCACTTGGATTTTTGCCCATTATTCAAGGCGAAACTGCTCCAAGTCCTTCAAGTCGGATGGGTTCCGCTGGTAAACAGCAATCTTTAAGTCATACCACAGATTCTAAATTGGATTGAGGTCTGGGCTTTGACTAGGCCAATCCAAGACATTTAAATGCTTCCCCTTAAACCACTCGAGTGCTGCTTTAGCAGTATGCTTAGGGTCATTGTCTTCCTGGAAGGTAAACCTCCATCCCAGTCTCAAATCTCTGGAAGACTGAAACAGGTTTCCCTCAAGAATTTTCCCTGTATTTAGCAACATCCATCATTCCTTCAATTCTGACCAGTATCCCAGTCCCTGCCGATGAAAAACATCCCCACAGCATGATGCTTCCACCACCATGCTTCACTGTGGGGATGGTGATCCCGGGGAGATGAAAGGTGTTGGGTTTCCTCCAGAAATAGAATTTTCCTTGATGGCCAAAAAGCTACATTTTTGTCTCATCTGACCAGAGTAACTTCTTCTATATGTTTGGAGAGTCTCCCACATGCCCTTTGGCGAACAACAAACGTGTTTGCTTATTTTATTCTTTAAGCAATGGCTTTTTTTCTGGCAACTCTTCCGTAAAGGCCAGCTCTATGGCGTGTACGGCTTAAAGTGGACACATACTTTAATTTGCACTGTGAAGCTTTGCAGCTTCTTTGGGGTTATCTTTGGTCCCTTTGTTGCCTCTCTGATTAATGTCCTCCTTGCCTGGTTTGTGAGTTTTGGTGGGTGGCTCTCTCTGGGCAGGTATGTTGTGGTCCCATATTCTTTCCATTTTTGAATAATGGATTTAATGGTGCTCTGTGGGATGTTCAAAGTTAAGGATATGTTTTATAACCCAACCCTGATCTGGACTTCTCCCCAACTCTGTCCCTGACCTGTTTGGAGAGCTCCTTGATCTTGATGGTTGCTTGCTTGGTGGTGCACCTTGCTTAGTGGGGGTGCTCCTTGCTTAGTGGTGTTGCAGACTCTGTGGCCTTTCAGACCAGGTGTAAATATACTGGCATCATGTGACAGATCATGTGACACTTAGATTGCACACAGGTGGACTTTATTTAACTAATGATGTGACTTCTGAATGTAATTGATTGCACCAGATCTTATTTAGGGGCTTCCGAGCAGAGGGGGTGAATACATATGCAAGCACCACCTATCCATTTTTTTTATTTTGTATAATTTTTTGAAACAATTTTTTCTCATTTCATTTCACCAATTTGTACAATTTTGTTTATGTCCATTACATGAATTCCAAATAAAAATCCATTTAAATTACAGGTTGTAATGTAACAAAATAGGAAAAATGCCAAGGGGGATGAATACTTTTGCAAGGCACTGTAGGCAGGTTATCTTAGTGTTCTTGGGCACAGGGACTATGGTGGTCTGCTTGAAACATGTTACTATTACAGACTCAGTCAGGGACAGGTTGAAAATAAAAGTGAAGACACTTGTCAGTTGCATGCTCATTGCTTGCTCGGAGTACACGTCTTGGTAATCCGTCTGGCACTGTGGCCTTGTGAATGTTGACTTGTTTACTCACAACTACGGAGAGCGTGATCACATAGTCGTCCGGAACAGCTGATGCTCTCGTGCAAGTTTCAGTGTTTCTTGCTTCAAAGCGGGCATAATAGTAATTCAGCTTTTCTGGTAGGCTCGTGTCACTGGGCAGCTCGCGGCTGTGCTTCCCTTTGTAGTCTGTAATAGTTTGCCAACCCTGCCACATCCGACGAGAGTCGGAGCCAGTGTAGTTTGATTCAATCTTAGTCCTGTATTGACACTTTGCCTGTTTGATGGTTCATCGGAGGGCAAAGAGAGATTTCTTAAAGGCTTCTGGGTTAGAGTCCCGCTCCTTGAAAGTGGCAGTTCTACCCTTTAGCTCAGTGTTGCCTGTAATCCATGGCTTCTGGTTGGGGTATGTACATTCAGTCATTGTGGGGACGACGTCATCGATGCACTTATTGATGAAGCCAGTGACTGATGTGGTGTACTCCTCAATGCCATCGGAAGAATCCCAGAACATATTCCAGTCTGTGCTAGAGAACAGTCCTGTAGCTTAGCATCTGCTTCATCTGACAACTTTTTTATTGTCCGAGTCACTGGTGCTTCATGCTTTAGTTTCATGTTTGTAGACAGGAATCAGGAAGGTATAGTTATGGTCAGATTTGGCAAATTGAGGGTGAGGGAGAGATTTGTACCCATCTCTGTGTGTGAAGTAAAGGTTGTCTAGAGTTTTTTTCCCCTCTGGTTGCACATTTAACATTCTGGTAGAAATGAGGTAAAACAGATTTTAGTTTCCCTGTATTGAGGTCCACGGCCACTAGGAGCACCCTCTCTGAACTAGTTTTCCTGCTTGCTTATGGCCCTATACATCTCATTGAGTGAGGTCTTACTGCCAGGATTGTTTTATGGTGGTAAATGCACATCTACAAAGAATATAGATTAAAACTATCTTGGTAAATAGTGTGGTCTACAGGTTATCATGAGATACCTTACCTCAGGCCAGACTTCCTTAGATTACATGCACCAGCTGTTGTTTACAAATATACATAGACCACCTCCCCTTGTCTTACCAGAGGCTGCTGGTAAAACCCGTATGTTACTCATGTCGTAGTTCAGCCACGACACTGTGAAACTTAAGATACTACAGTATATCTGTAGGATATACGTTCTCGTAGTTCGTCTATTTTATTATCCAATGATTGTATGTTGGCTAATAGGGCCGATGGTAGAAGCAGATTACCCACTCACCGTTGGATCCTTACAAGGCACCCAGACCTACGTCCCCAATATATCTGTCTCTTTCTCCTGAAAATGATGGTGATGAGGGCCTTGTCGAGTTTCTGGAGTAAATCTGACTCGTTAAATAATTAATCTTCTTCCAGTACGGGGTGAGTAATCGCTTTCCTGATATCTAGAAGCTCTTTTCAGTTATAAGAGACGGTGGCAGAAACATTATATACAAAATAAGTTACAGATAACGTGAAAAAAACACAATAGCACAATTGGTTAGGGGACCATAAAACAACAGCAATCTCCTCTGGCGCCATTATCATGAAGCTGGTTGAGAGAATGCCAAGAATGTTCCAAGAGTGTGCAAAGCGGTCATTAAATTATTTTTTTGGACTGGTACTGTATATAGTTTCCAGATCTTTCTTATATCTCTCAGATATAGGACAGACACTTCAGAACAAACTTCCTTTGTATTGTTTTGGGGGTACTATCTGTTGTTCCTTGTAGTAAATCTGTTATCCAATGAGTTAACACGGGTGTGAGCGGACCAAGTAATTGGGTGTCACTCTAAAGCGGGAAGGTGGAATAAACGAGTCAGGAGTAGGTTTTCTTGATTGAACACAGTTCTCTATTGAGGGCATTTGGTCAACACAAACAGTCCAACATAATCAATGAAAATCTTCCAAGGAAAAACATACATCTTCTTCTCCGGATGAAAACGGAACACAATTAAACTACAACAAAAAGTCACGGGATTGTCACCGTTTTAGTGGTTCTTCCTGGATAGCTCCTCTCTCTCGGTGGCCATCTTCTAGAGATAGTTTTTCCCCCTTTTCTGCTGGTTCCATTCTCTCTCTTATAGGGGAAGGAGAGTATGTCATTAGTACCGTCAGCTGTGCTTAATTGCCTCTGGTTACCTTGTTTCCCATGCCTTGTTGGGCTACTATCCATGAGCCCAGCCTGCCCTCTGGTGGTCCTTCCACACGGGCTAATGGTGGTAAGGCCAAATTCAATGTTTCATCCCAATACTTTAAGAGGTCTTAAAATTCAAATAGCTAAATTATCCTTGGTTGTCACACCCTGATCTGTTTCACCTGTCTTTGTGATTGTCTCCACCCCCCTCCAGGTGTCACCCATCTTCCCCAGTAGCCCTGCGTATTTATACCTGTGTTCTCTGTTGATCTGTTGCCAGTTCGTCTTGTTCGTCTCACCTTTTTCTAGTCTCTCTTTTCTTGCCCTCCTAGTTTTGACCCTTGCCTGTCCTGACACTGAGCCCGCCTACCTGACCACTATGTCTGTCGCTGACCCTGCCTGCCGACCTGTACCATCCGGTACCGTTGCCCAACCTCTGTTTTTTTTTACCCCTGCCTGTCTCGACCTGTCTAGTGCCTGCCCCTGTTGGAACATTAAACTATTGTTTATTAGAAGTGGTCTGCATCTGGGTCTGATATTGGTATGACCTTCTTAAAACAATTCATATGTTAGCATAGTAGAACCACCCTCCTCCTTTTTTTTCAGTGTCCTGTAATGTGAAATGCATGAAATGTAAAGATGCGATAGTACACAAACGTACCTTCCAGGCATTTCACAACCCACACCTTGTGTACTCTGTGTTGTGTAATTGCATACAATATTAGAAAATAATCTGCTATCTAGAACCTAAAATAATCATTCTGCTGTCCCCATAAGAGAACACTTTGAAAAAGCCTTTTTTGTTCTAGGTAGAACCCTTTTTGTTCCAGTTAGAACCCTTTAGGTGTCCATGTAGAAGCCTTTGTGGAAAGGGTTCAACCTGGAACCAAAAAAGTTTCTACCCCGAACCAAAAAGTGTTCTCCAATGAGGTCAGCCGAAGAACCCTTTTGGAAGATTTTCTGGAGTCTACCTGGTGGGTTAGCAAAGGGCAATTAGCACACCGATTTTATGTCGTAGTGCCAACTATGTCTCTCCACTGGAGCGCAATTTGCAGGTAATCATTGTAGTACTGTGAGTGAGTCAGCCCTTAATAATTTCATATTTCTTTCACTACTTAGAAGGTTCTGCTCTCTGAGCAGGCCTTCCTTACAAGAACTCGCAATAATAAGACCAACCCGGTCCAGAAACCTTTTCTATGAATACAACAATGCTAAAAATCACAAAAAGCAATGGTAAATAATCTGTCTCTACCAGTTGAAAAGTAGGCATCCATATCGAAAACATCCATGACGTCTTCTCCTGACAAATATTACATTTCCTCAATGTATATTATGCCTAAGACTCCAGAGAGATTGCATACAGGAAAATGCCATGGTGATTCAGCAGGTGAGGATTGCCTTTGTTCTTTTAATGAGTATTTCACAGCAGCTAAGCAATGAATCCCCTTCTCTCCCTGTGCCATCCTTTCTTCACTCTTATATATCACTGAGCTGTGGTGTGGGCAGAATGTGATGGACACTGTGGCAACAGCTCTAAAAAAAATTAAGCGTAAGGCTGCGCCCAAAATGGCACCCTGTTCCCTATTTAATCATGTTTACGTATCTTGCATTACTCATCTCATATGTATATACTATTCTACTGTATCTTAGTCCGTTCCACTCTGACATCGCTCGTCCATACATATGCAGTCTTAATTCATTCCTACTTAGATTTGTGTGTATTGGGTATATGTTGTGTAATTTCTTAGATATTACCTGTTAGATATTACTGCACTGCCGGAGCTAGAAGCACAAGCATTTCACTACACCCACAATAGCATCTGCTAATCACATGTATGTGACCATTAAAATGTGATTTGATTTTGATAATATGCCCCTTCTCTGAATGTCCGACTGTGACCCCCTTTTACCCTATGAAGTCCGGAGCCTGCTGGGTTTCCAGTCTACCTGATAATTAATTGCAACTAAATGGTGTCCCAGGTCTAAATCAGTCCCTGATTAGAGGGCAATGATGAACAAATGCAGTGGTACTGGCTTCGAGGTCCTGAGTTTGAGGCCTTAAGAGCACATAAAGTACCAGTCAAAAGTTTGGACACATCAACTCATTCAAGGGTTTTTCTATTTTCTACATTGTAGAATAAAAGTGAAGACATCAAAACTATGAAATAACACATATGAATCATGTACTAACCAAAAATGTGTAAAAATAAAAATGTTTTAGATTCTTCAAAGTAGCCATCCTTTGCAGACTCTTGGCATTCTCTCATGCAGTAACCAAAATAGTGTTAATAGTGTACTACTTTTGACCAGAGCTCCATGGTCGCTGGTAAAACAGAGTGTACTATATAGGGTGCCATTCATGCTGCATTCCATGGTCCTTTTCTGAGCAGAGTGAGAGACAGTGAGATGAGATGGCAGGATAGTGGTATCAGATCACCGCATGGCAACTATACTGTCACCGCCGTATTGCCATCTCTCTGGCCATCCTCGATAAGATGACAGTCTCCCACAGGTATAATTAGGACACAGTCCACATTGCCTTGCCTTCCACCCAATAAGCTTCACCACCTAATTTCCAGCTCTCTCTCTATCTCAGATCGCTTACCAACCAAATCATCAATTACCCTCTCTATTCACCAAGCCCGCTACTGGAGCCATATCTCTATTTTATCCATGTCCTCTCTATCACATTCACATTTAAAACCTCTTAGGCTCTTATTACCTCTTAAAAAAATAAAAAAATAATAATAGTGTAAGAAGGAAGTTACAACATGGTGTCAGACTAGTCCTTAAAACCTAGACAGAAGCTTTTCACTGCTCGTGGCAATAATTGGTACCCCACTGCAGAGCTACATGACAGGTTGTATAGGGGGGGCTCAGGTACCTCCTCAAGAAGACATACTGTCTATGAGTTGAGATCTCAACAACTGTCTAGCATCATGCTGGTTGTGAATACTTTTATTTCTGTTTCCCAAATCTACCATTATGTTTGTGCATGTCTATGTATGTCTGTGTTATTGATTAGTCATTTGTTTCTGAATATATATCCATAGTTTTGTTGGAATGGTTGGAAACCTTGCTTTTTTAAATTACTATTTTATTAATTAGTACCCTGCTTCCTGTATAATATTTCATGTGAGTTGGGACATGAGTTTTTCCCAACCATGTGACTTGACCAAAGAATTCTTGAAAACCTATTTATAGTGTCGTAGTCATGTGTCATTGTCAATGGAACCCACTTCAGATCTCTCCTCCTGAAAATCATACAAGCCTTTGGATGCTGTAAAAGGTGTCAAAGTGACCCATTGTTTATCCCCTCTTTAAGAAGATGGATGCAGTGCGGGGATAAAGATGTGTTATCACTGGTGTGAACAGGATAAATGACAACAGTAATCCTCAATAAAGAGTAATGCTGTATTGTGAGGGGAATTCTGGAAATGAGGGTACATTCCTTAAAACTTCTTAGGGATAGCCCCCTTTTTTTCAATTTTAGCCTAAAATGACATACCCAAGTCTAACTGCCTGTAGCTCAGGCCCTGAAGCAAGGATATGCATATTTTTTGTACCATTTGAAAGGAAACACTTTGACATTTGTGGAAATGTAAAAGGAATGTAGGAGAATATAACACATTAGATCTAGTAAAATATTTATTTTTTGTACGATCATCTTTCAAATGCAAGACAAAGGCCATAAATGTATTATTCCAGCCCAGGTGCAATTTACACTGGGCCAATTGTGCTCCGCCCTATGGGACTCCCAATCATGGCTGGATGTGATACAGCCTGAGAGTTAAATGGAAGTAGTTTGGAAACATCAAGACTTCCTAGAGTTGGCCGCCCGGCCAAACTGAGCAACCGTGGGAGAAATACCTAGGTCAGGGAGGTGACCAAGTTCCCGATATTCATTCTGACAGATCTCCAGAAGGACAACCATCTCTACAGCACTCCACCAAACAAGCCTTTATGGTAGTGTGGCCTTTATGGAGGTCACTCCTCAGTAAATGACAGATGACAGTCCTCTTGGAATTTGCCAGTCCTCTTGGCACATGACAGTCCTCTTGGAATTTGCCAAAAGGCACCTAAAGGACTCAAACCATGAGAAACAAGGTTCTCTGATCTGATGAAACCAAGATTGAACTCTTTGGCCTGAATGCCAAATATCACGCCTGGAGGTAACCTGGCACCATCCCTACGGTGAAACATGGTGGTGGCAGTGTCATGCTGTGGGGATGTTTTTCAGTGGCAGGGACTGCGAGACTAGACAGGATTGAGGGAAAGGTGAATGTAGCAAAGCATAGATAGATCCTTGATGAAAACCTGCTCCGGAATGCTCACGACCCCAGACTGGGGCAAAGGTTCAGCTTCCTACAGGACAACAACCCTAAGCACACAGCCAAAATAGCGCAGGAGTGAGAGCCCAGACTTGAACATCTCTGGAGAGAGATGAAAATAGCTGTGCAGCGACACTCCCCATCCTACCTGACAGAGCTTGAGAGTATCTGCAGAGAAGAATGGGAGAAACTCCCCGAATACTGGTGTGCCAAGCTTGTAGCGTCATGTCCATGAAGACTCAAGGCTGTAATCGCTGCCAAAGTGCTTCAACAAATTACTGAGTAAAGGTCTGAATACTTAAGTAAATGTGATATTTCGAGGGGCAGGTTTATACATTTTCAAAAAATGTATAAAAAATGTTTTTTTGCTTTGTCATTACCGTAATTTCTGGACTATTAAGTGCACCTGAATATAAACCGCACCCACTGAATTAAAAAAATATATGTATTTTGTACATTAATAAGCCGCACATGTCTATAAGCCGCAGGTGCCTACCGGTACATTGAAACAAATTAACTTTACACAGCCTTTAAACGAAACACGGCTTGTAACAAAAATAAATAGGCTTTTAAACAAAACACGGCTTGTAACAAAAATAAATAGGCTTTTAAACTAAACACGGCTTGTAACAAAAATAAATAGGCTTTAACGAAACACGGCTTGTAACAAAAATATAAAAAAATAGCAGTAAACAGCCTACCAAGAAAGTCATTGGTCACTATCTTCCTCCTCCTGTGCACTGAAACCACTGAAGTCATCTCCTTCGTGTTGGAGTTGAATAGCCTCAGAATTGCATCATCGGATGTTGGATCGCTGCCCTCTTCAACACGCAGCAGTCCAGCCTTTCGAAACCCATTGATGACAGTGGATTTTTTGACAATGCTCCACGCTGTCAGCAGCTCTATTTCCTTTTCCAACAGCCAGATCGATCACCTTCAACTTGAAAGCTGCATCATATGCATTCTCCGTGTCTTTGCCATAATGAGGGTGACAAAATGACTACCGTAATCAGAATGATGGGAAGTTTGAGCTCGATTTACATCATATTTTGCTCAGTTTTTTGGCGGCATGAATCTTGTGAAAGCGGGAAAAATCCATAATTAGCCGCGTCATTGTATAAACCGCGAGGTTTAAAGCGTGGGAAAAAAAGTAGCGGCTTATAGTCTGGAAATTACGGTATGTGGTATTGTTTGTAGATTGATGAGCGGAAAAAAAACAATTTCCTTAATTTTACAATAAGGCTCTAATGTAACAAAATGGGGAAAAAGTGAATGGGTCTTGACTACTTTCCAAGCGCACTGTATATTGCATTACTTTTGACCATAACCCTATTGGCCATAGTCAAAAGTAATACACCATATAGGGAATAGAGTGCCATTTTGGACACAGGCTGTCATGTTCTGACCTTTATTTCCTGTGTTTTGTATTTAGTTAGTATGGTCAGGGCGTAAGTTGGGTGGGCAGTCTATGTTTGTTTTTCTATGATTTGGGTATTTCTATGTTTCGTCCTAGTATGGTTCTCAATCATTAGGTGTCATTAGTTGTCTCTGATTGAGAATCATACTTAGGTAGCCTGGGTTTCACTGTGTGTTTGTGGGTGATTGTTCCTGTCTCTGTGATTGCACCAGATAGGACTGTTTTGAGTTTTCACATTTATTGTTTTTTGTAGTCAGTTGTTCATGTGTACCTTAACGTATTAAAAAGAACCATGGACACTTACCACGCCGCGTATTGGTCCTCTGATCCGTTTCGCCTCTTCTCTTCGGAAGAAGAGGAGGAAATTCATTACACAGGCTCTCTGTTCAAAGTGTGTAAATAAGCATCCAACATCTAACAGACAGGTAATTACTTCTTCTGGGACTGATTAATTTAAAAAAAATAAATATATTGGTAATAATGTTTTGTCCCATGGCCAGTCTTCAGTTCATAGAATGTATGTTTGTATGTCTGTCCCAAATGGCACCCTATTCCCTATATAGTGCACTACATTTGACAAAAGCCATATGGTCCCTGGTCAAATGTAGTGCATCAAAAAGAATAGGGTGTCATGTGGGACTAAGACCATGCCACAGTCTTAATCAAGGTCAACTGCAGACTTTCTTGCAGAAGGGTTGAAGGAAAAAAACAATTTTTTCCTATTTTTGCTGTCTTCTTTCTCTCTCTTGTTATGCTGTCCTTACATGCCTGCCTTAGTAACTGTATGGTATTATCGTTGGCGTTGAGAAGGGCGAGGTTCTTGCACTACTTTTCAGAACACTTTCAATAGCAGGTTAACTCGGGCAGAGTCTTTGTTGTCCTTGAGTCATTTCTAATTCCATGTGTGTTGTGTATAGCATGACAATAAACAACATCTTCACAAAACTTTGTCACAATTTTTTTTGCACAAAATATTATGTCCCACAATTGGTCATATGATGGATCTTACTTGTGAAGGAATGTTTCTCTGACACACACAAGCCTTTGGTTATAAAGTATAAACTCAGGAGAGGAGACATAGTCAGAGACCCCCAGACCACCAGACAACTAGAATTAAACTCAAAGCCTCATTTCGAGAAGTAGTCTCCCCCCACCCCACCTTACCCTCCCCCCTCCAGCCACACCATTGTTGTGTGATTAACTTCCAAGGAGCAGCAGGGGAGCCAACATTCCCATTACCCAGGTCTGATGGCAGGAACAAAATAACTTCTTAATCATCAATAACGACCAGGAGGAAAAGTGCTCAAGACCAGCTTGCCAGCCTCTGAAATGTGTGGTGTGCTGCCAGCATCTTAGGAGGAGTGTTGGTATGCTCTTATTTCACTAAAGCTACTCTCAACACACTCACTCATAACAAGTGCTTGTCTCTCTTGTTGCTATAGTACTATGCAATACAAAGGCATGTTTTTATGAGAAGGCATGTGGAATATTGAATTTGTGTCATTCCTGTAGATGCCCATTTTGAATGGTTGGCCACTTATAGAAATGTTTTATTTTAGAAAAGCCTCGTTCGCAATATTAATAAAAGGTTGTGGAAAAAGCTTCCTGCCGTTTAAATAAAATTGTTGATGGAGATGATTCGGACCTTCCCTTTTCACTACTCCCTGGCATCAAGGAGGATATGTGTTAGAGGATTGTGATGAACAAATAAAACTTAACATTCCATGACATATACTGACCGGGTGAATCCAGTTGAAAGCTATGATCCGTTATTGAATTCACTAGTTAAGAGTCCATACCCCAACAAATTGAGGCTGATCTGAGGGGGTGCAACTCAAAAAAAGGGGGTGCAACTCAATATTGGGAAGGCGTTCCTAAGGTTTGTCTACTCAGCGGAGAGCACTGAACATTCAAGACTGTTTCAGGGTGCTCCACAGAGGATGATGGTTAAAAAATAAGTGACATTTCAGTGATTGATAATATATAAGTTGCAGTATGTGCAAATACTTATTTGTTGTCATAGACATCATAACATACAGAATAGTGTATGATGTAACCATTGTCTATGCTTTTTACCTATACACTACCTTTCCTCTTCCCTAACTGTGTGTCTGTGTGTGCACTTGTAATGAATATAGACCAGCTGTTCTGCAGTCTATGGTTGGCATAATGTCCAATGCTCAACTATGTTAGCTCCTATATTATATCCACACAACTCCCTTATTACCTGTACTCCCCATCTTAGTCTACAGACATCTGAAATTATGCCAAGTCTATAGGCATTGCATGTATCCCTCTACTCACTGTCATTACATACCTAATATTAAAGACACACAGTTGTATAATCATCTACTGACTTAGTGGCAGTGAAACCCCTTTTCCTCAAGGTATCATTTCTGGAGTATGAATTGCAGGTGCTCAGAGCACTGGGAACTTCAGGTACTGGGAGTCTCTCTCTCTGCGCAGGATGCCTGTGGCCCTGGAGGCCCTCATCAGATCCTGTCTCCTGATGCTGTGTGCATTCACTATTCCTAATGACCACCATAGAACACTACAGGAAACTTAGCTGCCACTGGAGTACAGTATGGAGGAAAGGATCACATCACACTGGTTCCAAATGGCACCCATAGGAATCTGGTTAGAAGTAGTACACTCCTTCGGGATAGGGTGCCATTTGGGACACAACCCAAAGATGTCCTGACACAGAGAAAGTGAAGAATGTACTACAGAGGACTACACTGATAGCTACTACTTCAAATTCTAGAGTAAGTACAGAATAACCTTTGGCATCGTTGTGATAAACGTCCAAGGGTAGGTCTAAGGTAGTGACCCTCAGGGTTTTTAGGTATTGAATACTTTCTCTGTGTTGGATAATACACTAATACATGGCCAAAAGTATGTGGAGACCCCTTCAGATCATTGGATGTGGCTATTTCAGCCACATCTGTTGTTGACAGGTGCATAATATTTATCACACTGCCATGCAATCTCCATAGACAAACACTGGCAGTAGAATGGCCTGAACTGAAGAGCTCAGTGACTTTCAATGTGGCACTGTCATACTGTCATTCTAACAAGGGTGTTCGTCAAATTTCTGCTGGCCTGGTCAACAGTAACTGCTGTTATTTTGAAGTGAAATTGTCTAGGAACAACAACGGCTCAGCCACACAAGCTCACAGAACGGGACCGTCGAGTTCTGAAGGCGTAAAGATTGTCTGTCCTCGGTTGCAACACTCACTACCGAGTTTCAAACTCCCTCTGGAAGCAACGTCAACACAAGAACTTAATGGAAAGGGTTTTCATGGCCGAGCAGTCACACACAAGCCTAATATCACTATGCGCACTGCCAAGCCTCGGCTGGAGTGGTGTAAAGTTCGCAGCCATTGGACTCTGGAGCAGTGGAAATGCAGTCTTTTTTATTTATTTATTTTATTTCACCTTTATTTAACCAGGTAGGCTAGTTGAGAAGTCCTCATTTACAACTGTGACCTGGCCAAGATAAAGCAAAGCAGTGCGACACAAACAACAACACAGAGTTACAAATGGAATTAGCAAACATACAGTCAATAATACAATAGAAAATGTCTATATACAGTGTGTGCAAATGAGGTAGGATAAGGGAGGTAAGGCAATAAATAGGCCATAGTGGCGAAATAATTACAATATAGCAATTAAACACTGGAGTGATAGATGTGCAGAAGATGTTATGCTGGTGAATGAGGACCCAAAAGCGACTTAACAGAAACAGAGTCTTTATTCCAGTCTTAAACAAAAACGATAATCCTGGATATTATCTTAGGTAAATACAAAACAGGAAAACTGAAATCCTCTCGTCAGTAGAGAGGAACGACTGGAGACGCGACCACAGACTGCAGGTCGCTTCGGGAAGGCACAGGCCGTAGCTGACATAGACACCTGCTCACACGCAGCATCTGAAGAAGGCAAAAACACGACAGGGCGGAACAAGGACACAGAACAGCAAACATCAAACAAGGATCCGACCAGGACAGAAGCGGAAAACAGAGGGAGAAATAGGGACTCTAATCAGAGGGCAAAATAGGGGACAGGTGTGAAATAGTAAATGAGGTAGTTAGGAGAATGAGGAACAGCTGGGAGCAGGAACGGAATGATAGAGAGAGAGAGCGAGAGAGGGAGAGAGGGAGGGGGAGAGAGAGGGATAGAAAGAGGGAAAGAACCTAATAAGACCAGCAGAGGGAAACGAATAGAAGGGAAGCACAGGGACAAGACATGATAATCAATGACAAAACATGACAGAAGATGAGTCTGCAAGTCGAGATACTGGGGTGCAAAGGAGCAAAATAAATACAATAAATAACAGTATGGGGATGAGGTAGTTCGATGGGCTATTTACAGATGGGCTATGTACAGGTGCAGTGATCTATGAGCTGCTCTGACAGCTGGTGCTTAAACTTAGTGAGGGAGATATGAGTGATTTTTATAGTTCATTACAGAAATATACCTGCTGTAGCGTGTGCTACGGGTGGGTGCTGCTATGGTGACTAGTGAGCTGAGATAAGGCAGGGTTTTACCTAGCAAATACTTATAGATTGCCTAGAGCCAGTGGGTTTGGCAACGAATATGAAGGGAGTGCCAGCCAACGAGAGCATACAGGTCGCAGTGGTGGGTAGTATGTGGGGCTATGGTGACAAAATGGATGGCACTGTGATAGACTTGCATCCGATTTTCTGAGTAGAGTGTTGGAGGCTATTTTGTAAATGACATCGCCGAAGTCAAGGATCGGTAGTCAGTTTTGCAAGGGTATGTTTAGCAACATGAGTGAAGGATGATTTGTTGCGAAAAATTGTAAATGTAATTTTTGATTGGAGATGCTTAATGTGAGTCTGGAAGGAGAGTTTGCAGTCTAACCAGACACTTAGGTATTTGAGGTTGTCCACATATTCTAAATCCGAACCATCCAGAGTAGTGATGCAGGACGGGCGGGCAGGTGTGGGCAGCGATCGGTTAGTTTTACTTGCATTTAAGAGCAGTTGAAGGCCACAGAAGGAGAGTTGAATGGCATTGAAGCTCATCTGCAGCTTAGTTAACACAGTGTTCAAAGAAGGGCAAGAAGTATACAGAATGGGGTAGAGGTGCATCAGAGAATCACCAGCAGCAAGAGCGCCATCATTTATGTATACAGACAAAAGAGTCGGCCCGAGGATTGAACCCTGTTGCACCGCCATAGAGACTGCCAGAGGTCCGGACAACAGGCCCTCCAATTTAACACACTTAACTCTGTCTGAGAAGTAGTTGGTGAACAAGGCGAGGCAGTCATTTGAGAAACCAAGGCTGTATAGTCTGCCGGTAAGAATGTGGTGATTGATAGCTGCACAGTATTGTTGTCTCTTATCGATGGCGGTTATGATATAATTTAGGACATTGAGGGTGCTGAGGTGCACCCGTGAACAGCTTGGAAACCAGATTGCATAGCGGAGAAGGTACGGTGGGAATCGAAATGGTCGGTGATCTGTTTGTTAACTTGGCTTTCGAAGACCTTAGAAAGGTAGGGTAGGATAGATATAGGTCTGTAGCAGTTTGGGTCTAGAGTGTCTCCCCCTTTGAAGAGGGGGATGACCGCGGCATTTTTCCAATCTTTGGGGATCTCAGAAGATACGAAAGAGAGGTTGAACAGGCTAGTAATAGGGGTTGCAACAATTCCAGCGGATAATTTTAGAAAAAGAGGGTCCAGATTGTCTAACCCGGGTGATTTGTAGGGGTCCAGATTTTGCAGCTCTTTCAGGACATCAGCTATCTTGATTTGGGTGAAGGAGAAATGGGGGTGGCTTGGGAATGTTGCTGTGGGGGGTGAGGGCTGTTGACCAGGGTAGGGCTAGCCAGGTGGAAAGCATGGCCAGCCATAGGAAAACACTTCGCAGATTTATCGGTGGTGACAGTGTTCCCTAGCCTCAGTGCAGTGAACAGCTGGAAGGAGGTGCTCTTATTCTCCATGGAATTTACAGTGTCCCAGAACATTTTGGAGTTTCTGCTACAGGATGCAAATTTCTGTTTGAAAAAGCTAGCTTTTGCTTTCCTAACTGCCTGTGTATATTGGTTCCTAACTTCCCTGAAATGTTTCATATCGCAGGGGCTATTCGATGCTAGTGCAGTTCGCCACAGGGTGTTTTTGTGCTGGTCAATGGCAGTTAGGTCTGGAGTGAATCAAGGGATATATATGTTCCTGGTTCTACATCTTTTGAATGGGGCATGCTTATTTAAGATTGTGAGGAAAGCACTTTTAAATAATAACCAGGCATCCTCTACTGATGGAATGAGGTCAATATCCTTCCAGGATACCCAGAAAGGCCTGCTCTTTGAAGTGTTTTTTTGGAGTGTTTGACAGGGATGAGGAGTGGTCGTTTGACCGCAGACCCATGACGGACGCAGGGAAAGAGGCAGTGATGGCTGAGATTCTGGTTGGAGACAGCAGAGGTGTATTTGGAGGGCAGGTTGGTTAGGATGATATCTATGAGGGTGCCTGTGTTTACAGCTTGGGGAGTTGTACCTGGTAGGTTCATTGATCCTTTGTGTGGGATTGAGGGCATCAAGATTAGATTGTAGGATGGCCAGGGTGTTAAGCATGTCCCACTTTAGGTCACCTAACAGCACGAGATCTGAAGATAGATGGGGGACAATAAATTCACATATGGTGTCCAGGGCACAGCTCAGGGCATACGGTGGTCTATAGCAAGTGGCAACGGTGAGAGACTTGTTCCTGGAAAGGTGGATTTTTAAAAGTAGAAGCTCAAATTGTTTGGGCACAGACCTGGATAGTAAGACAGAGCTCTGCAGGCTATCTCTGCAGTAGATTGAAACTCTGCCCCCTTTGGCAGTTCTATCTTGTTGGAAAATGTTATAGTTAGGGATGGAAATGTCAGGGTTTTTGATGGTCTTCCTAAACCAGGATTCAGACACGGCTAGGACATCCGGGTTGGCAGAGTGTGCTAAAGCAGTGAATAAAACAAACTTAGGGAGGAAGCTTCTAATGTTAACATGCATGAAACCAAGGCTTTTATGGTTACATAAGTCAAGAAATGAGTGCACCTGGGGAATGGGAGTGGAGCTAGGCATTGCAGGGCCTGCATTAAAATTTACATCACCAGAGGAACAGGATAGGATAAGGGTACGGCTAAAGGCTATAACAATTGGTCATCTAGTATGTTCGGAACATAGAATAAAAGGAGCAGGTTTCTGGGCACGGTAGAATAGATTCAAGGCATAATGTACAGACAAAGGCATGGTATTGTGGGAATACAGTGAAGGTAAACCTATGCATTGAGTGATGATGAGAGAGATATTGTCTCCAGAAACATAATTTAAACCAGGTGAGGTCACCTTATGTGTGGGAGGTGGAACTAAGGTGTATTCAGCAGGGATAGAGGCTCTACAGTGAAATAAAGCAATAATAACCAAAACAGCAAAGGACAAGGCATATTGACATTAGGGAGAGGCATGCATAGC
Organism: Oncorhynchus gorbuscha; assembly: GCF_021184085.1. Taxonomy (NCBI): domain Eukaryota; kingdom Metazoa; phylum Chordata; class Actinopteri; order Salmoniformes; family Salmonidae; genus Oncorhynchus; species Oncorhynchus gorbuscha. The sequence continues at coordinate 52,650,603 of NC_060184.1, forward strand.
CGAGTGATCATAGGCATCCAGTGAGTAGCTCGGCGGGCCGGAGACACAGCGATTCAGACAGCAAGCTAGCAGAAGGGCCTTAGAGGGACATTGCGACGGAAGAAGTCTGTTGTAGCCCCCTTGTGCTGTTACATCGGCAGACACGTCGTCATGGATCAGCAGGTCTCTGTGTGGTAAAAGGGTCCAGGCCAATCGGCAAAAAAAATATAGTGGCCAATGAATTTGTCTGATGGACTAATCTGGGTTTAGGGGATACCAGGAGAACCACTACCTGCCCCAATGTGTATCGCCAGCTGTAAAGTTTGGTGGAGGAGGAAAAATGGGGCTGTCTAGGGCTGTTTATCATGGTTCTAGCCCCTTAATTACAGTGAAGGGAAATCTTAACGCTACAACATAAAACAACATTCTAGACGATTCTGTGCTTCCAACTTTGTGGCAACAGTTTAGGGAAGGCCCTTTCCTGTTTCAGCATGACAATGCCCCCATGCACAAAGCGAGGCCCATGCAGAAATTGTTTGTTGAGATTGGTGTGGAAGAACATGACTGGCCTGCACAGAGCCCTGATCTCAACCCCATCGAGCACCTTTGGGATTAATTGGAATGCCGACTATGAGCCAGCCCTTATCGCCCAACGTCAGTGCCCAACCTCACTAATGTTCTTGCTGCTGAATGGAAGCAAGTCCTCTCATCAATGTTCCAACATCTAGTGGAAAGCCTTCCAAGAAGAGTGGAGGCTGTTATAGCTGCAAAGGGGGTACCAACTCTATATTAATGCCCATGATTTGGTGAGATGTTCGACGAGCAAATGTCCACATACTTTTTGGATGTTATAACTGGAGATAAGATGGTCCAGTTAGGGTGTCATTAATATCTTTGGACATTCATAACATTTCATTTTAGTCCATTTAATCACAGAAATTAATAGTCAAACTGTCACACATTCTACGTCCCAAATTGCACCCTATTCTGTATATAGTGCATTACCTTTGACCAGATCTCTATCGTGGGTGTCTTTTTGGGACGAAGACTGTGTGGGTATGATACTGATTTCACCTAAAAAGTCATTCAACCCTAAGGTGACGCTCTTTGGAGGGCAGCAGTGTGATGTTACATCTGAACAAGTACCTCATATTGAGGTTACATCTGTGACCTACTCACTTGTCTAGGCACAGGTAATAGCATGTAGAAAACTGGACAAGAGCTAATAGTTTACAAATGATGGTAATAAAATGGTCCTTTAAACCAAGTTTTTGTATTTTTAGGACAAGATAATGGTATTTGTTTGGATTATCAAATTAGAAGATTAAAAGTTTCTCTGCCCTCTAATTAGATATCCATTTCCCATGGCTTTGTTAATAGGTAATTTATTATCTGTTCATAGGATGACACAATGTTTCAATATTTGGCAAACCATATTTCTTAATCCAAATAAGAGGGTAATGAGAGTTTTAAACTACATCAATTCAGCTTGAGTATACTTAATTACAATATTTAATGAAAATCATAATTTATGAATTGAGTATACTAACTCAGTAATGAATCACTTTCCATATACATTAGTGAACGTCAATTCCTTAATATTTAATGAATCCTGGATAATCCCAGAGCAATCAATTTAGATCAAAATTGCTTTTCTCCAAAGGTAGACAGAGAGCTTGTGGAGAGAGAGAGAGATGTTCAGCAAACTTGTCCACAGTAATACACCATAATGTTGCCTATTATTAAATGCAAGGGCTTTGTCAAACTGGATGGGAAATTACTTTATTTACATCTAATAATTCTTAAGAACCATTATGTGAGAGGGTTAGATTGGCAGGGCTTGTTACTCTGTTTTTGGCATTGCATCATGAAAGAAACCTTGGTCCAGTAACAGCCTCAATCTGAAAGAAATGACATATTATCAAATCAAACGTTCTTTATATAACACATTTCAGACACTAATGCAATGCACTTCACATGGATTTTGTTTTACTACACAACAATCATAAGAGAAAAAAACACGAAAGAATAACAATAAAAACCGACTAAAAAAACACCCTAAGGAACAGCAAAGCTAAAGGTGTGTTTTAAGATCTATTTTAAATACTGTATGTTCACAGATTTGTAATGCTATTCCAGAGGCTGGGGGCAAAGGAAGTAAAGGCTGCCCCTCCATTCCTCTTGGTCCTAGGCTTTTGGAAAGTTTAAAAGCCAATGCCTGCGGACCTGAGGGACCTACTGTGTACATAACTCAAAAGGATGTCTGATATGTATTGGGGTGCACAAGAGTGGATTGCTTTAAAAACAATAGAAGACTCTTAAAATTCATTCTAAAACTCACAGGCAGCCAGCGCAGAGACTTTAAAACCAGTGTCGTAATGTGACTATCATTAATGTGAAGACTGTTATATTATCAAATTAATTCTCTAGGTGTAATTATTACGTGATTAAACTAATCACTTGAACACTAATAAACTAGGTCGGGCACCATTAATTTATTTTCAGGAAACTTAACATGCGTAAATATTTGTATGAACATAAAAGGACTCAACAACTGAGACATAAACTGAACAAGTTCCACAAACATGTGACTAACAGAAATGGAATAATGTGTCCCTGAACAAAGGGGGGGTCAAAATCAAAAGTAACAGTCAGTATCTGGTGTGGCCACTAGCTGCATTAAGTAATGTACTGCATCTCCTCCTCATGGGAAGGAAGTTCTTGCTGTGAGATGTTACCCCACTCTTCCATCAAGGCATGCAAGGGAGGAGGATGGTTTTCCTGCTCAATGGGATCGAGATCTGGGCTATTCACAGCGTTGCCAGCAGGAAATTGCCTGGGCAATGCACATGCTGGACAAGCTCAGTCCGATGATGCTGTGACACACCACCCCAGATCATGATGGACCCTCCACCTCCAAATCGATCCCGCTGCAGAGTACAGACCTCGGTGTAACGCTCATTCCTTTGACAATAAACGCAAATCCGACCATCACCCCTGGTGAGACAAAACCATGACTCGTCAGTGAAGAGCACATTTTGACAGTCCTGTTGTCTCTCCATCTAGATCCTGTACTACCTTGTCGGTCCATCTACGCTGGACCGGTTCGGCTGCTTCCTGCAGTGCCTTGATAGACTCTGGGGCTGAGGGTTGTTTTATGGACGAAGCATGGGCTCGGAAACATGACATTCCTCTCAGACAGTTAGGGAAGCCCACGCCCATGTTCGCCTTAGATGGTAGTCTTCTCCCCAGTATCAGATGTGAGACACTACCTTTAACCCTCACAGTATCTGGTAACCACAGTGAGACCATTTCTTTTTTGATTTTTCGTTCACCTTTTACACCTGTTGTTTTGGGTCATCCCTGGCTAGTATGTCATAATCCTTCTATTAATTGGTCTAGTAATTCTATCCTATCCTGGAACGTTTCTTGTCATGTGAAGTGTTTAATGTCTGCTATCCCTCCTGTTTCTTCTGTCCCCTCTTCTCAGGAGGAACCTGGTGATTTGACAGGAGTGCCGGAGGAATATCATGATCTGCGCACGGTCTTCAGTCGGTCCAGAGCCAACTCCCTTCCTCCTCACCGGTCGTATGATTGTAGTATTGATCTCCTTCCGGGGACCACTCCCCCTCGGGGTAGACTATACTCTCTGTCGGCTCCCGAACGTAAGGCTCTCAAGGATTATTTGTCTGTTTCTCTCGACGCCGGTACCGTGGTGCCTTCTTCCTCTCCCGCCGGAGCGGGGTTTTTTTTGTTAAGAAGAAGGACGGTACTCTGCGCCCCTGCGTGGATTATCGAGGGCTGAATGACATAACGGTTAAGAATCGTTATCCGCTTCCCCTTATGTCGTCAGCCTTCGAAATTCTGCAGTGAGCCAGGTTCTTTACTAAGTTGGACCTTCGTAACGCTTACCATCTCGTGCGCATCAGAGAGGGGGACGAGTGGAAAACGGCGTTTAACACTCCGTTAGGGCATTTTGAGTACCGGGTTCTGCCGTTTGGTCTCGCCAATGCGCCAGCTGTTTTTCAGGCATTAGTTAATGATGTACTGAGAGACATGCTGAACATCTTTGTTTTTGTCTACCTTGACGATATCCTGATTTTTTCACTGTCCCTCGAGATTCATGTTCAGCACGTTCGACGTGTACTCCAGCGCCTTTTAGAGAATTGTCTCTACGTGAAGGCTGAGAAGTGCACCTTCCATGTCTCCTCTGTCACATTTCTCGGTTCTGTTATTTCCGCTGAAGGCATTCAGATGGATCCCGCTAAGGTCCAGGCTGTCAGTGATTAGCCCGTTCCAAGGTCACGTGTCGAGTTGCAGCGCTTTCTAGGTTTCGCTAATTTCTATCGGCGTTTCATTCGTAATTTCGGTCAAGTTGCTGCCCCTCTCACAGCTCTTACTTCTGTCAAGACGTGCTTTAAGTGGTCCGGTTCCGCCCAGGGAGCTTTTGATCTCCTCAAGAAGCGTTTTACATCCGCTCCTATCCTTGTTACTCCTGACGTCACTAAACAATTAATTGTCGAGCTTGACGCTTCAGAGGTGGGCGTGGGAGCCATTCTATCCCAGCGCTTCCAGTCTAACGATAAGGTCCATCCTTGCGCTTATTTTTCTCATCGCCTGTCGCCATCGGAACGCAACTATGATGTGGGTAACCGCGAACTGCTCGCCATCCGCTTAGCCCTAGGCGAATGGCGACAGTGGTTGGAGGGGGCGACCGTTCCTTTTGTCGTTTGGACTGACCATAAGAACCTTGAGTACATCCGTTCTGCCAAACGACTTAATGCACGTCAAGCTCGTTGGGCGTTGTTTTTCGCTCGTTTCGAGTTCGTGATTTCTTATCGCCCGGGTAATAAGAACACCAAGCCTGATGCCTTATCCCGTCTCTTTAGTTCTTCTGTGGCTTCTACCGACCCCGAGGGATTCTTCCTGATGGGCGTGTTGTCGGGTTGACTGTCTGGGGAATTGAGAGACAGGTTAAGCAAGCACTCACTCACACTGCGTCACCGCGCGCTTGTCCTAGTAACCTTCTTTTCGTTCCTGTTTCTACTCGTCTGGCTGTTCTTCAGTGGGCTCACTCTGCCAAGTTAGCTGGCCACCCCGGCGTTCAGGGTACGCTTGCTTCTATTCACCAGCGGTTTTGGTGGCCTACTCAGGAGCGTGACACGCGCCGTTTCGTGGCTGCTTGTTCGGACTGCGCGCAGACTAAGTCAGGTAACTCTCCTCCTGCCGGTCGTCTCAGACCGCTTCCCATTCCTTCTCGACCATGGTCTCACATCGCCTTAGACTTCATTACCGGTCTGCCTTCATCTGCGGGGAAGACTGTGATTCTTACGGTTGTCGATAGGTTCTCTAAGGCGGCACATTTCATTCCCCTCGCTAAGCTTTCTTCCGCTAAGGAGACGGCACAAATCATCATTGAGAATGTGTTCAGAATTCATGGCCTCCCGTTAGACGCCGTTTCAGACAGAGGTCCGCAATTCACGTCACAGTTTTGGAGGGAGTTCTGTCATTTGATTGGTGCTTCCGTCAGTCTCTCTTCCGATTTTCATCCCCAGTCTAATTGTCAAGCAGAAAGGGCCAATCAGACGATTGGTCGCATATTACGCAGCCTTTCTTTTAGAAACCCTGCGTCTTGGGCAGAACAGCTCCCCTGGGCAGAATACGCTCACAACTCGCTTCCTTCGTCTGCTACCGGGCTATCTCCGTTTCAGAGTAGTCTGGGGTACCAGCCTCCTCTGTTCTCGTCCCAGCTCGCCGAGTCCAGCGTTCCCTCCGCTCAGGCGTTTGTCCAACGTTGTGAGCGCACCTGGAGGAGGGTCAGGTCTGCACTTTGCCGTTACAGGGCGCAGACTGTGAGAGCCGCCAATAAACGTAGGATTAAGAGTCCTAGGTATTGTCGCGGCCAGAGAGTGTGGCTTTCCACTCGTAACCTTCCCCTTACGACAGCTTCTCGCAAGTTGACTCCGCGGTTCATTGGTCCGTTCCGTGTCTCCCAGGTCGTCAATCCTGTCGCTGTGCGACTGCTTCTTCCGCATCATCTTCGTCGCGTCCACCCTGTCTTCCATGTCTCCTGTGTCAAGCCCTTTCTTCGCGCTCCTGTTCATCTCCCCCCCCCCGTCCTTGTCGAGGGCGCACCTATTTAGAAGGTACGGAAGATCATGGACATGCGTTCTCGGGGACGTGGTCACCAGTACTTAGTGGATTGGGAGGGTTACGGTCCTGAGGAGAGGAGTTGGGTTCCATCTCGGGACGTGCTGGACCGTTCGTTGATTGATGATTTCCTCCGTTGCCGCCAGGGTTCCTCCTCGAGTGCGCCAGGAGGCGCTCGGTGAGTGGGGGGGTACTGTCATGTTTTGTCATTTATTATCATGTCTTGTCTCTGTGCTTCCCTTCTATTCGTTTCCCTCTGCTGGTCTTATTAGGTTCTTTCCCTCTTTCTATCCCTCTCTCTCCCCCTCCCTCTCTCCCTCTCTCGCTCTCTCTCTCTATCGTTCCGTTCCTGCTCCCAGCTGTTCCTCATTTACTCTTTTCACACCTGTCCCCTATTTTGCCCTTTGATTAGAGCCCCTATTTCTCCCCTTGTTTTCCGCTTCTGTCCTTGTCGGATCCTTGTATGATGTTCGCTATTCTGTGTCCTGTCTCGCCCTGTCGTGTTTTACCTTCTTCAGATGCTGCGTGTGAGCAGGTGTCAAGGTCTGCTACGGCCGGTGCCTTCCCGAAGCAACCTGCAGTCTGTGGTCGAGTCTCCAGTCAGTCCTCTCTACTGACGAGTGGAATTCTGTTTTCCTGTTTTGTTTTCACCTTAATAATATCCAGGATTATCACTTTTGTCTAGAACTGGAATAAAAACTCTGTTTTCGTTAAGTCGCTTTTGGGTCCTCATTCACCTGCATAACAAGTCCTGTCTGGTCCAGTGAAGGTGGGTTTGTGCCCATAGGCGAAGTTGTTGCCGGTGATGTCTGGTGAGTACCGGCCTTACAACAGGCCTACAAGCCCTCAGTCCAGCCTCTCTCAGCCTATTGCGGACAGTCTGAGCACTGATTGAGGGTTTGTGTGTTCATTGTGTAACTCTGGCAGTTGTTGTTGCTATCCTGTACCTGTCCCGCAGGTGTAATGTTCGGATGTACCGATCCAGTACAGGTGTTGTTACACGTGGTCTGCCACTGCGAGGATGATCAGCTGTCCATCCTGTCTCCCTGTAGCGCTGTCTTAGGTGTCTCACAGTACGAATTTTGCAATTTATTGCCCTGGAGTCCTCATGCCTCTTTGCAGCATGCCTAAGGCACAATCACACAGATGAGCAAGGGACCCTGGGTAGCTTTCTTTTGGTGTTTTTCAGAGTCAATAGAAAGGCGTTTTCATAACTGTGAACAGTTAAGCATTAGGGGGCGTTATTAGGGGGCGCTATTAACATTTTTTGATGAAAAACGTTCCCGTTTTAAACAAGATATTTTGTCACGAAAATATGCTATACAAAGATTTGGATAGAAAACACTCTGACATTTCCAAAACTGCAAAGATATTGTCTGTGAGTACAAGTATCAGGCAAAACCCAGATAAAAATCCAACCAGGAAGTGCCACATTTTTTGAAACTGCCTCATTCCAATGATTCCTTATATGTCTGTGAATGAGCTACGAATGAGCTTACGTTTTCCACGTTTTCCACGTATTCCCCAAGGTGTCTACAGCATTGTGAGGTCTTTTTACGCATTTCCATTGAAGAATAGCCATAAGGGACCATATATAGCAAGGGGGAATAAATTTGTGTGTTACATGTGCTGGGGAATAAATTTGAAAGAAAGACTGAACCCTGCTCTCTGCGCCTGATTCCACCCACCACTCCTAGTTGATCGTAACAGTTATTTATATTTTATATATATATTTTTACATTTTCATAATTAATAAACATTATTTCCAATAACCCACCGAAAATCCGATGTTTCTATATCAAATGGTTTTGTTATATTTCAGTCTTCTATGATGTACATAAAGTAGCAATATTGGAATGTAAATTCAACATTGAATGCATTTCACCATATCTGACATGGTACAGGTGTCTTCGAATCCCACGAACTGTATAGGGCCATAAGCAGACAAGATGCCGGTGATTTTAATGCAGAACAACTGAAATCTGTCTCACCTCATTTCTACCAGCATTTCACTATTGCAACTAGAGGCGAAAAAACTCTGGATCACCTTTTCTCCACACATAGAGACGCATGCAAAGCTCTCTCTCACTCTCCATTTGGCAAATCTGACCATAACTCTATCCTCCTGATTCCTGCTTAAAACTCAAACATGAAGTCCCAGTGACACGCTACATGCAGAAGTGGTCAGATGAAGTGGATGCTAACAGGACTGTTTCTCTAGCACAGACTGGAATACTGTATGTTCCGAAGTCATTGAGGAGTTTACCACATCAGTCACATCAGTCACTGGCTTTGACGATGTCGTCCCCACAGTGATTGTAAGTACATATCCCAACCAGAAGCTATGTATTACAGGCAACATCCGCACTGAGCTAAGGATAGAGCTGACACTTTCAAGGAGCTGGACACTCATTTGGACGCTTCTAAGAAATCCTGCTACGCCCCGGGATGAACCATCAAACAGGCAAGAGTCAATACAGGACAAAGATCGAATCCTACTACACGAACTCTGATGCTCGTCGTATGTGGCAGGGCTTGCAAACTATCACAGATTACAAAGGGAAACCCAACCACGAGCTGCCCAGTGACGGGAGCCTACAAACCGATCTAAATGCCTTTAATACTCGATTCGAGGCTGACACTGAACCATGAATGAGAGCACCAACTGTTCCGGACGACTCTGTGGTCTCGCTCTCCGTAGCCGATGTCAGTAAGACCTTTAAACAGCTTAACATTCATAAGGCCACAGGGCCAGACAGATTAAGAGGATGCGTACTCAGAGCATGGGCTGACCAGCTGGCAAGTGTCTTCACTGACATTTTCAACCTCTCCCTGATCCATTCTGTAATACCTACATGTTTCAAGCAGACCACCATAGTCTCTGTGCCCAAGAACGCCAAGGTAACCTGTCTATCCCCCTTAACACTCACATCTGTAGCCATTAAAATGTTTTGAAAGGTAGGCCCACATGGCTCACATCAAGACCATCATCCCAGACACCCTTGACCCACTCCAATTTGCATAATGCCGCAAAAGATCCACAAATGACGTAATCTCTATTCCACTCCACACTGCCCTTTCCCACCTGGACAAAAGTAACACCTATGTGAGAATGCTATTCATTGACTACAGCACAGTGTTCAACACCATAGTGCCCTTCAAACCCATCACTAAGCTTAGGACCCTGGAACTGAACGCCTCCATCTGCAACTGGATCCTGGACTTCTTAACCGGCCACCCTCAGGTTGTGACGGTAGGCAACAACACATCCGCCATGCTGACCCTCAACAGGGGCCCTCAGGGGTGTGTACTTAGTCCCCTCCTGTACTCCCTGTTCACCCATGACTGCATTGCCGTGCATGGCTCTAACATCACCCTTCAGTTTGCTGACAACACGATGGTGGTAGGCCTGATCACCGATGAGACAGCCTATAGGATGGAGGTCAGAGACCTGGCTGTGTGGTGCCATGACATCTCCCTCAGGACATCTCCCTCAGGACATCTCCCTCAATGTCATCAAGACAAAGGAGCTGATTGTGGGCTACATGAAATGGAGGGCCGAGCACGCCTCCATTCATATCGATGGGGCTGTAGTGGAGCGGGTTGAGAGCTTCAAGTTCCTCAATGTCCACATCACTAAGGACCTATCATGGTCCAAACACACCAACACAGTCGTGAAGAGGGTATGACAATGCCTCTTTCCCCCCAGAGTGAGACGGGTTCCAGTTTTGAGTAGGAGGGGGCCAGACACTCGTCTTTACAATGAGAACTGTTGACACAGCAGTAACTGTCTGCTATGTTTTATAGATAACTTGCATACAAATCTTAACCTTTGTGAACTGTTCCTAAGATCTGTGGTTTGTCATGTAAGTTGAGAGGGGTGTATCTTGGCTATAAAAGATCTTTGTACTTTTCTGTATTCACTTTTTCAATGGTTCATTAGAGATAGCGCATCATTGAAAGTCAAAAATGGCTATTGCAAAGCTCTTAATAAAAATATGTAGTTTAAGTGTAACTCTGACTGGTGTGCAGTTTGTAACTCTCCTCATTTGGTAAAGCAGAAAAATGCCACGACAATACACACATACACACACATGCATATTTACGCCACATTAACATCACATTTTGTTTTGATCATTGTGTCACTCATTTAAATGTGCATCATAAGTGTGTCAATTTACTTTACAAGGACACCCTTCCTTCCCCCTACCTACTGAGGCAAGATTAGTTTTCATAGGTTACTCAAGACAAGAAATAAGAAAAAGTTGTTCAAAAAAGTTCTGTGTCTAGACATTCCTAATGATGATTAGATCAATAAAGCAAAAAAAAGATACTACCAGTATTTTTTTATTATGCATAATCCTTCAAAAAATGTTTTAGCTATGTCAGCCTTGAGGGTTCATTGAGTTCGAGCTTAGTGGGGAACTAATCCTTAGAGGAGTTTTTAAATTAGTTATTTTCCATTTGAGTTTTTATGTTAGGCATAAGTTTAACAAGCTTCATAGCATAATATGTATGTACTTTATGTATGTCTGTATGGATGGATGGATGTACTGTACAATTAATTAATGGCTTCTTCATTAAAACAACACATTCATTTGACTGACTTTTACTTGACTGCAGATTATATCAAAGGACATGTATTTGTTACAACCCTGTAATGAGCGGAACACTAACCATGAACCAATTAGGCCTCCCCACAGTAACATGTCTGTCATTGATTAGGAAACAACTAACGACATTCGAAGAGGACTAATAGCAAAGGCCAGTCTCACTGTTACAATCTCTATTTCTGCAGCTGAGCATCTGAAGTACTCTGGTCTTGTTACTGGGATTTCACAGGTTCGAGAAAATGTGAATTAAGATCCTGATTAAGTACTCTTTTGTTTTAGTGAAATTGAATACAGTAGGCAACATTAATAATGTAATGAATATGATGAGAGACAGAATGCTGGTTTCAAGTCCAGGGCGCAGCAGGTGTTTATTAGCAAAGGACCACAGGTGGAGGCAGGTAGCTGGGTCCAGGTACAGGCAGAAGGTCATACACAGGGACTCCAAAAAGGTAACAGTACAGGCAGGGAAAGGGCTAATGACGTAATCCGGGAGATCAGGCAAGAGGTTGACAACAGGAAATCTGATACAGGCAGGGAATAGGCAAAAAGGTGTTGTTAGTGAGGATGGCCAAAAACTATGATACACAGGAGGACTAATACAGAAATAAACAGAGCTCCGAAAAGACTGTGTAACAAAACAAACAATACCTCACAATGATGGGGTACAAATAACTGAACTAAATAATGTGTATAAATGACAAACAGGTGTGTGAACAGGTGATCAAAATTCAGATGATTGGGATCTGGAGAGTGAGCTGCGCTCAGGCGATCTATGTGTTTGAGAGTGTGACTTGGAAGGAGACATTACAAATAAGTGATGGAAGTTCACATAGGGTGACTAACTACACTGAACCAAAATATAAATGCAACATGCAACTTTTTTTTTTTACTGAGTTACAGTTCATCAAAGGAAATCATTCAATTTAAATAAATTCATTAGGCCCCAATCTATGAATTTCACATGACTGGGAATACAAATGGATGAATAGGCAATAACTGTGCACCTTACTTCACAACTGAATTTAAATTTGCCCTAACTGAGTGATAAGGAGGGTGAAGTGGTTGATTTAATTTAGAAAGACAATAGTGTAATGATCAGTTTGTGTTATGCCTATTTAACAGCAGCCAATAATTTGATTGTGAGCCTTGAAGGTTGATATCATTCTCTTTTACATTTTAATTTGTGAGAAGAAGCTGTTATGGGACTGTTGTATTTATTCTAACTCTGTTACGAATCAACTTTATTGTAAGGGAAACTAAAACATGTTACTGCAGCTACGTGAGGTAACCAAGACACAAAAATACAAAACTGAAGTTACATCGGATTAAGAGTAATGTGTATGGTACTACATTAACTAACACACATGCTATCTGTTGTTACAATCATTGTCAAGCCACAATATCATTTGAAATCAATGTTTTCATGAAACAATTAACTGTGTTTTACAGAAAACAAGGAAATGTTCTTACTGTATGTCCACACAATTAACCTACTTCACCCACACTGCACAAATATACTCACTCACTATTTTCTATTTTTACCAATGACATGCCACAAGCATTAAACAATGCATGTGTGTCCATGTATGCTGATGATTCAACTATAAGTCACTGAAACCCTTAACAAAGAGCTGCAGTCTGTTTTGGAATGGGTGGCCAGTAATAAACTGGTCCTGAACATCTCTAAAACTAAGAGCCTTGTATTTGGTACAAATCATTCCCTAAGTTCTAGACCTCAGTTGAATCTGGTGATGCATGGTGTGGAGAGTTCAACAAGTTGAGGAGACTATATTACTTGGTGTTACATAACAGGCTGACCATGCCGCTCGCGCACGCGTAACAAAATTCATTTAGAAATCTATGTTATTCAAATACTGCTTGCGCGCGCCAACAAGCGTCTGCGTTGCCAAGGGCTAAAATAGAAATCAGTTCTATTTCTGATGCAGACCGCGCTGCAAGTCATGCCTCTCCCATCTCCTCATTGGTTTATAGAAGCAGGTACCCACGTGCCATCTCCTCATTGGTTATACCCACTTCAGTGACTGAAAGACGAATGAGGTCAGTGGCGGTAATGCACCTAATTTATGAAAGTTGCCAATCGCAATATAAAGTCAAGAGAGGAAAAAGCCTGGAAGGAAGAGAGATGACTGGAAATTATTTGGTTGATCGTTTTATGTGTGGATTAATTGGAAGAGTAGAGGACCTTGTGCATTTCAGGTAAAATAACATCTCAATGTTTATATCCCAGGGCAAATTAGCTAGCAACAGCAAGCTAGATAAATAGGACAAATTAGCTAGCAAGTGCAAGCCAACTAGCCATAAATGTTTAATGCTTTTCGACTGTTTAATGCTTTTTGACCTGTCCCCAAATTAATAGTTCGTTTTGATATTTTAACCTGCGTGTCGTGATCGCGTTTGGTGTGTGGGGACAAAATACATTTATGCACGATATAAAAATCTTCACATTTTCAAACCACAGAGACACATACCAGCTCTACCGGTAGTGCTGCTACTACCAGCAGTACTACACCTGCACCTGTCGACGACACAAGTTGTTCTGCTTCCATGAGCACATCCAATGCTAGCATCAGTAATTCTACATTTGTTGTTAGCCCAGCTAGCACAGACACTGACAGTTGTGAATATGATGCAGTCGAAGAGCTAATGACCCTTTAACCGGGAAAGCACCGAACAACAGACAGGGACGTTAGACCATCGAAGAGGCACAAATATTATGAGAACTATTGATTTGGGGTTCACTTATATTGGGAGTAGTGCCTTTCCTCAGTCACAGTGTGTTACATGTGCAAAAGTACTATCTAACATCTCAATGAAACCTTCACTCATGCGCAGACATTTAGAAACAAAACATGCCAATTTGAAAAATAAGCCATGGGAATTTTTTGAGTGAGAATTAAGACAACTTTCGAGTAGTAAGACATGTATAAAAGCAGCAGATACCATTAATAAGAAGGTGCTAGAGGCGTCTTATATGGTGAGCTACCGATTGGCTATGACAGGCAGGACTTAATTGTGGAGGACTTAATTCTTCCTGCTAACGCAGATATGGCGGGGACAATGCTGAGGAGAAAAAAAAAAACTATCAGAAAAAAACTATACAGACAATGCCTTCATCAAACAACTCTGTTTCAAGATGAATCAGTGACATGGCAGGAGATATTTTGAAACAATTACTGGTTCGCATACAAGCCAGTGAGTTCTATGCTTTACAGCTGGATGAGTCAACAGATGTGTCAGGCCTGGCACAGCTCCTGGTATTTGTTTTACCTTTGTTATTTTTACTAGGCAAGTCAGTTTTTTTTCAATGACGGCCTAGGAACAGTGGGTTAACTGCTTTCTACAGAGGTAGAACAACAGATTTGTACCTTGTCAGCTCGGGGATATGATCTTACAACCTTTCAGTTACTAGTCCAATGCTCTAACCACTAGGCTATGCTGCTGCTACCGTTAAGTTATGTGGCCGCTGCCGTTATGTATATGGGGGGCAATTAAGGAAGACATCCTCTTCTGCAAACAACAGGAGAGGATATTTTTAAAGTACTGGACAGCTTTGTGATATCAAATGGACCTTGGTGGTCAAGATGTGTTGGTATCTGTACTGATGGCGCAAAAGCCATGACAGGGAGTCATAGTGGAGTGGTAACGTGCATGCAAGCAGTTGCTCCCAATGCCACTTGGGTACAGTGCAGCATCCACGAGAGGCTCTTGTTGCCAAATGAAGGCCTGACAGCTTGAAAGATGTTTTGGACACAACAGTGGAAATGGTTAACTTTGTTAAAACAAGGATCCTAAACTCTGTGTATTTTCTGCACTATGCAATGATATGGGTAGTGACCATGTAATACTTTTACAACATAGAAGTCCACTGATTATCAAGGGGCAAAGTATTGAAAGGATTTTTTTAAAATTGAGAGATGAACTTAATGTTTTCTTTACTGACCTTAATTTGAATTTGTCTGACTGCTTGCATGATGACGAGTTTCTCACATGACTGGCCTACATTTCGCCTGAATGATCTGAATCTAGGAGTAAAGGGACTCTCCACAACTATATTCAATGTACGGGACAAAATTGAGGCTGTTTAAGAAGTTGGAGCTCGTTTCTGTCTGCATTAACAAGGACAACACACAGGTCTTTCCATCATAGTATGATTTATTTTGTGCAAATGAACTCAAGCTTACAGACAATGTCAAATGTGATATAGCGAAGCACCTGAGTGAGTTGGGTACTTTCCGGAAAAAACATAGGTACTTTTGGAAAAAAATGGATTCCTTATCCCTATCATGCCCTGCCTCCAGTCCACTTACAGATATCTGAACAAGATAGCCTCATCAAATTTGCAAAAAGCGGTTCAGTGAAAATTTGATTTAATCAGAAGTCACTGCCAGATTTCTGGATTGAGCTGCTCTCAGACTATCCTGCCTTGGCAAATGGTGATGTTAAGACACTGAGGCCCTTTGCAACCACGTACCTATGTGAGAGTGGATTCTCGGCCCTCACTAGCAGGAAAACTAAATACAGGCACAGACTGTGTGTGGAAAATGATATAAGACTGAGCATCATTTCAAGCCCCCCTTCTCAATAACCTGTGGTGAGTTATTCACAATTTGATGAACAAATAAGGTTTTATATGTAAGATGCTTAAAATAAGGAGCAAAATTATTGATTATTATTCTATTATTATTTGTGCCTAGAGCTCTTTGTCACTTCCCACGAGGAGTAACTGCTGCTTTTACAACAGCTAATGCAGACCTTTTTTAATTCCAAAATAACTCCTGTAACTCCTAGTCTTTCTATTATCTCAAAATCCCTTTCATTTAATCAAACCTAAGGAAAGTCTTTCCCCAAGTGACTTATTTGTGTTACAGTATGGTGTTCCTCAGCAGGTCAGTGTGAAAATGATTCCTTCATAAAAATTCATTTGTCACGAGTAGCAGTAACTCGTCCTGTCGTATCGTCTCTCTGTAAATATCTCTGTATATAATATTTAGATATTTTTTTTCTTCGTATATCTTTATAAACATTTTGCTAAACCTAAGCTTCCAAATACTCTTCTGCAACCCGCCAATTTAGCTACTTTTCCTAAAGTAGTTATATTTACTTCGAAACCGAAACCGGAACACTTCAACTGAAGCTAGCCAGCTATGCTAGCGGTCTTCAGCTAACCGGTCATCAGCTAACCTTTAGCTCTGAAAGCTCTCGCCAGTTCGAACAACGCGATGCTAACCAGAGCATAACGGACCTATTTATTTTTTTACCCCCGGATTCCCACCACAAACGGAATATTCTTCAGCTGGACCTTCACAACTAGCTATCGAGCTAAACAGCAACCCTGGTTGATTACTCTTGGCTAGCGTTCCCACCCACGTAGCTTGAAGCCAGCCCGGCCAGAGCTCCTAGCATACTCCTGGGCTTCTATACCCGGATCCACGACCGGTCTATCGATGTCACCGCATGAAGAGGAATAAACAGACTCACCCCATCGCAACGTCCTCCAAAGGCTAACTCTCTCTCTAGCCCTTGCTATCTCCTTGCTTGCTAATTCGGCCTGCTAACGGCTAGCTTGTCTAGCCCGGGCCTACGAACTGTTAGCTTGATAGCACAGGCCTGCTAACCGTCTGAATCACTGCGTCCCAAACACTCTCTGAACCCATTTACTTTCTATCTCTTTTTGATTTTTATTTTGTTTATACCTTCCGGAAACCTGCCTCACCCACTGTGATACGGAATCGCTATTACTTTTAATTTTATTTTTTAGAACACACTCAAGAACCTCCAGACTAGCTACAAGCTATTTAGTCATTGTTAGTTTCTTTTTAAACCTGGATAACACTCGCCAGTCCAGCCCCCCTGACCCATCCACCGCTGCCCCCTGGACACTGATCTCTTGGCTACATAGCTGACGCACACTGGACTGTCCATTAATCACGGTACTCCATTCTGCTTGTTTGTTTTATCTGTCGGCCCAGTTGCCTAGTCAACGCCATTTTACCTGCTGTTTGTTGTGCTAGCTGATTAGCCTCGCCTACTGTTTTTAGCTAGCTTTCCCAATTCAACACTGGTGATTACTCTATGCCTCGCTGTATGTCTCTCTCAAATGTCAATATGCCTTGTATACTGTTGTTCAGGTTAGTTATCATTGTTTTAGTTCACTATGGAGCCCCTAGTCCCACTCCTCATACCCCTGTTACCTCCTTTGTCCCACCTCCCACACATGCGATGACCTCACCCATTGCAACCAGCATGTCCAGAGATAAAACCTCATCATCACCCAGTGCCTGGGCTTACCTCCGCCATACCCGCACCCCACCATACCCCTGTCTGCGCATTATGCCCTGAATATATTCTACCATGCCCAGAAACCTGCTCCTCTAATTCTCTGTCCCCAATGCTCCAGGCGACCAGTTTTGATAGCCTTTAGTCGCACCCTCATACTACTCCTTCTCTGTTCCGCGGGTGATGTGGAGGTAAACCCGGGCCCTGCATGTCCCCAGGTACCCTCATTTGTTGACTTCTGTGATCGAAAAAGCCTTGGTTTCATGCATGTCAACATCAGAAGCCTCCTCCCTAAGTTTGTTTTACTCACTGCCTTAGCACACTCTGCTAACCCTGATGTCCTTGCCGTGTCTGAATCCTGGCTCAGGAAGGCCACCAAAAACTCAGAGATTTCCATACCCAACTATAACATCTTCTGTCAAGATAGAACTGCTAAAGGGGGAGGAGTTGCAGTCTACTGCAGAGATAGCCTGCAAAGTAATGTCATACTTTCCAGGTCCATACCCAAACAGTTCGAACTACTAATTCTGAAAATCACTCTCTCCAGAAATAAGTCTCTCACTGTTGCCGCCTGCTACCGACCCCCCTCAGCTCCCAGCTGTGCCCTGGACACCATTTGTGAATTGATTGCCCCCCATCTAGCTTCAGAGTTTGTTCTGCTAGGTGACCTAAACTGGGATATGCTTAACACCCCGGCAGTCCTACAATCTAAGCTAGATGCCCTCAATCTCACACAAATCATCAAAGAACCCACCAGGTACAACCCTAACTCTGTAAGCAAGGGCACCCTCATAGACGTCATCCTGACCAACTGGCCCTCCAAATACACCTCCGCTGTCTTCAACCAGGATCTCAGCGACCACTGCCTCATTGCCTGTATCCGCTACGGTGCCGCAGTCAAACGACCACCCCTCATCACTGTCAAACGCTCCCTAAAACACTTCTGTGAGCAGGCCTTTCTAATTGACCTGGCCCAGGTATCCTGGAAGGACATTGACCTCATCCCGTCAGTTGAGGATGCCTGGTCATTCTTTAAGAGTAACTTCCTCACCATTTTAGATAAGCATGCTCCGTTCAAAAAATGCAGAACTAAGAACAGATACAGCCCTTGGTTCACTCCAGACCTGACTGCCCTCGACCAGCACAAAAACATCCTGTGGCGGACTGCAATAGCATCGAACAGTCCCCGCGATATGCAACTGTTCAGGGAAGTCAGGAACCAATACACGCAGTCAGTCAGGAAAGCTAAGGCCAGCTTCTTCAGGCAGAAGTTTGCATCCTGTAGCTCCAACTCCAAAAAGTTCTGGGACACTGTGAAGTCCATGGAGAACAAGAGCACCTTCTCACAGCTGCCCACTGCACTGAGGCTAGGGAACACGGTCACCACCGACAAATCCATGATTATCGAAAACTTCAACAAGCATTTCTCAACGGCTGGCCATGCCTTCCGCCTGGCTACTCCTACCTCGGCCAACAGCTCCGGCCCCCCCGCAGCTCCTCGCCCAAGCCTCTTCAGGTTCTCCTTTACCCAAATCCAGATAGCAGATGTTCTGAAAGAGCTGCAAAACCTGGACCCGTATAAATCAACTGGGCTTGACAATCTGGACCCTCTATTTCTGAAACTATCCGCCGCCATTGTCGCAACCCCTATTACCAGCCTGTTCAACCTCTCTTTCATATCGTCTGAGATCCCCAAGGACTGGAAAGCTGCCGCAGTCATCCCCCTCTTCAAAGGGGGTGACACCCTGGACCCAAATTGTTACAGACCTATATCCATCCTGCCCTGCCTATCTAAGGTCTTCGAAAGCCAAGTCAACAAACAGGTCACTGACCATCTCGAATCCCACCGTACCTTCTCCACTATGCAATCTGGTTTCCGAGCCGGTCACGGGTGCACCTCAGCCACACTCAAGGTACTAAACGACATCATAACCGCCATCGATAAAAGACAGTACTGTGCAGCCGTCTTCATCGACCTTGCCAAGGCTTTCGACTCTGTCAATCACCATATTCTTATCGGCAGACTCAGTAGCCTCGGTTTTTCGGATGACTGCCTTGCCTGGTTCACCAATTACTTTGCAGACAGAGTTCAGTGTGTCAAATCGGAGGGCATGTTGTCCGGTCCTCTGGCAGTCTCTATGGGGGTGCCACAGGGTTCAATTCTCGGGCCGACTCTTTTCTCTGTGTATATCAATGATGTTGCTCTTGCTGCGGGCGATTCCCTGATTCACCTCTACGCAGACGATACCATTGTATACACTTTCGGCCCGTCATTGGACACTGTGCTATCTAACCTCCAATCGAGCTTCAATGCCATACAACACTCCTTCCGTGGCCTCCAACTGCTCTTAAACGCTAGTTAAACCAAATGCATGCTTTTCAACCGATCGCTGCCTGCACCCGCATGCCCGACTAGCATCACCACACTGGATGGTTCCGACCTTGAATATGTGGACACCTATAAGTACCTAGGTGTCTGGCTAGACTGCAAACTCTCCTTCCAGACCCATATCAAACATCTCCAATCGAAAATCAAATCAAGAATCGGCTTTCTATTCCTCAACAAAGCCTCCTTCACTCACGCTGCCAAGCTTACCCTAGTAAAACTGACTATCCTACCGATCCTCGACTTCGGCGACGTCATCTACAAAATTGCTTCCAAAACTCTACTCAGCAAACTGGATGCAGTTTATCACAGTGCCATCCGTTTTGTCACTAAAGCACCTTATACTACCCACCACTGCGACTTGTATGCTCTGGTCGGCTGGCCCTCGCTACATATTCGTCGCCAGACCCACTGGCTTCAGGTCATCTACAAGGCCATGCTAGGCAAAGCTCCGCCTTATCTCAGTTCACTGGTCACGATGGCAACACCCATCCGTAGCACGCGCTCCAGCAGGTGTATCTCATTGATCATCCCTAAAGTCAACACCTCATTTCTGCCGCCTTTCGTTCCAGTACTCTGCTGCCTGTGACTGGAACGAATTGCAAAAATCGCTGAAGTTGGAGACTTTTATCTCCCTCACCAACTTCAAACATCAGCTAGCTGAGCAGCTAACCGATCGCTGCAGCTGTACATAATCTATTGGTAAATAGCACACCCATTTTCACCTACCTCATCCCCACAGTTTTTATTTATTTACTTTTCTGCTCTTTTGCACACCAATATCTCTACCTGTACATTTGATCATTTATCACTCCAGTGTTAATCTGCAATATTGTAATTATTCGCCTACCTCCTCATGCCTTTTGCACACATTGTATATAGACTCCCCTTTTTTTCTACTATGTTATTGACTTGTTAATTGTTTACTCCATGTGTAACTCTGTGTTGTCTGTTCACACTGCTATGCTTTATCTTGGCCAGGTCGCAGTTGCAAATGAGAACCTGTTCTCAACTAGCCTACCTGGTTAAATAAAGGTGAAATAAAAAATTAAAAAAATTAAAAAAAGAAATAGAGCTACAGTATGCTGTGGAGGATAATATCGGGACAGAGTAGTGGGATTATCAGGGTGTAGATAACCTCCTAGCCTCCCCAGTTACTGGTGCATGAGTCAAACTTCCATATCAGAGAGAAAGAGAGAGGAAGCAATGGGAGGAAGTAGTTAATCAGACTATCTCACTCTACATGTCATAATCCGATATATCTCCCACAAAAAAAAATCCTCATAAAATATCCTTTCAGGAATTACCATTTACCAATTACCCAGAGTCAGGAGTGATTTATATCTCTGTAATAAGGATCGACAGTGAGAGGAAAGCACAGCTCCAGGTTTTACTCCTTTCTCTGTGGGAAGCGATGATCTGTACATTGGCTCACCTGGCTCTGGATGACAGACAAACTGATGTTTGACACAAAAAACAGTCTGTAGGTCTCAAAGTCTGTCAGGTGTTTACTTATAGCATGTTGAGGAATAAAAATTTGAGTAGTGGGCATATCAGGGTGTAGATAACCTCTTAGCTTCACCGGTTACTGGTGCATAAGTCAACCTTCTATATCAGCAAGAAAGAGAGTGGAAGCATTGGGAGGAAGTAGTTAATCAGACAATCTCACACTACATCTCATAATCCTATATATCTCCAAAATCCAACGGATTCTTTTTTACTCATAAAATATCCTGTCACAAATAACCATTTGCCAATTACCCAGAGTCATCAGTGATTCATATCTTTGTAATGAGGAGCGACAGTGCGGAAGAAAGCGCAGCTCCAGGTTTTACTCCTTTCTCTGTGGGAAACAATGATCTGTACATGGGCTCACCTGGCTCTGCATGACAGGCAGACATTAATATTTGACGCAAAAGACAGTCTGTAGGTCTCACAGTTTTTGAGGTGTTTCCTTATAGCATGGTGAAGAATACAAATCCTAGAAGTAGGTATAGGCACTTTTCAGAGAATAGGCCTGGAGGGCGACTACATGGGTGAGAACAGCGACCTAAAGCCCTTATAGCAGCAGTCTGAGGAACTGTTGAAACAAAGAAGAGATGATAGAAAGGTTGAAGTCATCATCACCAGGTGAGAGGACATTTTCCAACTAATTTATGTTGTTAGGACAAGAAAGTAATTGCTGCAACAATTTGCTACATTTATCCTTGTAGACAGTGCAGCACTGACGGGGAGTAGAGCATTTCAGGGTATTAGTCTCTGTGATTCATCTAGGTCTGTCCTCTTCAGGATTACACGTCTTAAACTGAAATCCCTTTTCCATCCGTTATTTTATCTACATTTAAAGGTGAATGTGGTTCTATGATGGTCATGCTGGCATTTTTATTACTTTTAAAAACTGATTAAAGTCATGTATATTTGACATTTTGTAGGAGTCTTACAATCAAATATTTTGAAATAATATGCATTTAATATGCATTTAATAATATGCATTTTTATGTGTCACGTTCTGACCTTAGTTCCCTTGTTTTGTCTTTGTTTTAGTATGGTCAGGGTGTGAGTTGGGGTGGGCAGTCGATGTTCCTTTTTCTATAATTTGGGATTTCTGTGTTTGGCCTGGTATGGTTCTCAATCAGAGGCAGCTGTCAATCGTTGTCCCTGATTGAGAACCATACGTAGGTAGCCTGGTTTCATTTTTGAGTTGTGGGTGATTATTTTCTGTAGTGTATGTTCACCATACAGAACTCTTTCGTTTATCATGTTTTGTTGTTTTATTTGAGTATTCGTTTTCATTAGAAGGCATAATGAATACTTACCACGCTGCACCTTTGTCCTCCTCTCTTTCTCCCAACGATGAACGTTACAATATGACCCTCCGCCTGGATTCAGTCCTATTTAGCAAAATTTGAAATGTTGTTTTTTATCATTGAATAAAAGTGGAGACTCAGAGCTAAAAAATGGTATATCATACACTGCAGTTGAGGAACAATGGAAAAGTAATTCTGCTATGAAAGTTGATAAACGTGTCACCCCACTTTGGAAAAATGGTTCTCGAATATTTTGGTACACCTCCTGGAGAGCTTGTCTTTGTCTACACCCATTCAGCATAATTCACACCCTCTAAAACAGAGTGAGTAGTTTAGTAAACAACCAAAGACTTCAAGACTAAAAATGGCAAAAGTAGTAGCCTACAATAAAGAAAAACTCCAAGTAAAATTACACTTTATCTAGTCCTTGGCCTATATCCTAATCTGACTTTGGTGGTAGTCATCTTGTTTTTCACATAACCGTCTCTGGTAAACACACACTATATCAAATAAGATATATATTTACTTGTCACATGCAGAAGGTGTAAATGGTACAGTGAAATGGTTACTTCCAATGTAGCAATATCAGAAACAGAAAGTGTCCAGATTAAAATATTTTATAATTACTAGATGATGCTTACCCAGACACACTTGTCATAATTGATGGGTAAAGTGAAAGAAATGCTATAACCACCCCCCAGCCACATCTAGCTAAGTGGATGTGTCACGATTGTCTAGATATGTACACATGTTCATGAAATCAAATAGATGTCCGTAATCACCCCCAGACACACCTGGCTAACTTGATGGGTCATGTAATCATCTGATGAAGTGGAGTCTTGTGTTTAGACATGTAGCTAGCTAGCTTGCTAAACAATGAACCGGCATAATCTCAACTGTTAATACTACCAAGACAAACTGATTGTCATAGCTGTAGTATGAATCTGCAGGTAACTAAAGCTAATCAACTTGGTTCAGTGTTAGCTAGCTAACGAACAGACTATAACTAGCAATGCAAATGTATTTCTGATTATGAATACATTTACTACACATGCCAGCAAGCTAATGTTTGCTAGCAAGCTAACAGTATGCTTTAACTTTCAATTAAAACAAGTTTTGGAACCATTTAATTCTGTTTTGTTTGTAGCTGCATATTGTTTGGCCAGCGTTGTGTGAAGTCACCCTGGGCAACACCATGGCATGTGCAGAAAATGGCGTGTGCAGAAACTGATCTGTTGATAGCGGCTGCTAATGTCAGGGCATCTATGTTGTTGAGAAAAGTAGCAAAACTTTAGTTTGGCTAACGTTATATCTTTCAAAAAAGCCACGCTAGAAAGGATCATCAACACATACAGAGCAGCTCACGTTATAGACAGAAGCATGCTACATGGCAGACAAATCCAAACTCATCTCCCGGCATGTCCAGCCCATGCATTATCTCAGCCAATCATGGCTAGCTGGAAGGTTCTCTCCTTATTCCGTAGTTAAACTAGCTAGGCTCGTAATATAATTTTTTTATTCATAGATAGCATACAAGCTTGTTATTAAGGCACATGAAAGTTCACATGTTCCAGAAGGCATTTCTGCCCCCCAAAAAACAAAAAAATAAAAATAAAACAAAAAAGACATTGACATGCCTCTCCTGTGAAGTAGTGATGTGCAACATGTGCCTAGCTCCCTAAAACAGGTCACAAATATCTACCTCTGCCTGATTCTGCTATTCTTTCCCTAACCCATTTATTAGCAAAGTGCCTATGATTGTTTATGATACTGTATGAGACGACCTCACATGTATTCAGAGGCATAATGGGATCCCCTCCACATGCATTCAGAGGCATCATAATGGGATCCCTTCCTCAATGGCTAATACACTGACTGACGCATATCCAAGGGAAAATGTATTATTCATAACACCCAATGGGGATGCATGAGACTCAATATACCAATGAGCCCCATTCTTGAGTGAGATAATACACTGCCACCATACTTACGTCACATGATTAGCTCTTTGTTGTCCTTTTGATTTGAATGAGAACTTTTTCCATATTTCAAATTTGTTGTTTCCATATCAATTACATGGGTTAAAATGTACTGAAGGCTTCATGTGCACTCCATCTCAATTTCAAGGGGAAAAAAACAACTTTTCTGACTTGATCTGAAGTATTATTCTTCCCAGGGGAGTCATTTTTTTTTGCCCGTGCTTCTATTTCAATGCTTAAAATGCACTTTTATAAAACAACAAAGCACAATATTCATAAAAGACATTCTTTATTGGCCTTGGGCAGGTCCTCGGCATAAAAGACTGAATTTGATTCCTAGCGACTCACAGTTCTCGGTCTGCCATACATGAAGCACAGGCATTCAAAGAAAACCAAGAGAGGAGCAAAAACTTGTACTGCTTATTTGATCATCCATATTCATCACATACAACTTGAAATAATTATGCAAGGTTTGTTTAACAATAATTTGTGTATTATTGCAACACTGATGAAAATGTTGAGGGAAATACATTGTTTTTTTAACCTCAACTGAACTCTCAAATTTGCACTTCATACTTCACATACTAGTACATGTAGTTCCAGTGGAATACACATTTGTTGTTGCTATAATCATTCAGGTGGTTTCACTACTGTATCTTTACTCATAGTTTCTATACAGTTAGTAGTGTATGCTATGTGCTAAAACAGCTGCCATGTCCCACTGAAATATACATCTGTGATATTCAACACTGTTTCCCAGTGGAGTTAAGATGTTTTTTCTTGTCAACAGATAATGTCTCATTCATTGTCCTCTTTTCACAGTGTTCAAAAACTCCAAGAATACTATGTGGTTGGTGAAACAAACCAAAATAATACAGTAACCTTAGAATTGTTATTTGACTAAAGCAAGGCTGAATCAAATGTTTGGGTATTTTACAGTCCCTCTAGAGTGATAGCTTACACTTTACCAACACCAGTCAAGCTCTGTTCAACACATGAAAGATCTTCAAGGACACAAAAACGTACAATTTTCATTGCGAGATAAAAATCTAACTTTATTGGTCGCTGTGCACATATTTTGTAGATGTTATCACAGCTCCAACAGTGCAGTAATATCTAACAATACACACAAAGCCTGCCCGAAAAGAAAGAAAGAAATGAAGAACGATCAGAACAAGCAACGTCAGAGTCCGGAATATAAATATATACTGTTTGTATATGATGGTGTGAAATAGACAGTATGGACAGTATATGAATAGAAAAGATGTGTACAGCAGTAGTTAAATAGGATGAGCCTTGACTAGAATACAGTATCTACATACGAAGTGGGTAAAACAGTATGTAAACATGATTAAAGTGACCAGGCAGCAGTTTCTAAGGTGCAGGGTAGAGTACCAGGTGGTATCCGGCTATTAACAGTGACTAAGGTTCAGGGCAGGGTACTGGGCAGAGGCCGGCTAGTGGTGACTATTTAACAGTCTGATGGCCTAGAGATAGAAGCTGTTTTTCTGTCCCAGCTTTGATGCACCTTTACTGTCTCAGCCTTCTAGATGGTAGCGGGGTGAACAGGCCATGGCTTGGTGGCCAAGCCAAATTTCTCCAGCGTCCTGAGGTTGAAGAGGCTCTGCTGTGCCTTCTTCACCAGATTATCTTGTGAATGGACCATTTCAGGTTGTCAGTGATGTGCACGCCAAGGAACTTGAAGCTTTTCACCCATCCACTGGGCACTCCGCCGATGTGGATGGGGGCGTGTACTCTCTGTTGTCCAGGATCAGCCTCTTTGTTCTGTGGATGTTGAAGGAGAGGTTATTTTACTGGCATCATTCCACCAGGGCCCTCAGCTCCTCCCTGTAGGCTGTCTTGTCATTATTGGTAATCAGGCCTACCACTGTTGTGTCGTTAGCAAAATTGATGGGAAAATGGACACAATACAATTTGAATGACAAAGCCTTGACTACACACTAACCTGAACAGAACAGACTATGGGAGGCGCACAGTAGTATTTAGAGCCATGACTACACGGAACTCTATTCCACATCAAGAAACTCACGCAAGCAGTAAAATTTGATTTAAAAAAACAGATAAAAATACACCTTATGGAACAGTGGGACTTTGAAGAGACACATGCATACACACAATAACATAAGCACTGTACACACACATACACAAGGATTTTGGGTTGTTGATTTGTTGTAGTAGAGTAGTGGCCTGAGGGCACACACTTAATGTGTTGTAAATGTATTGTGATGTTTTTAAAATTGTATAACTGCCTTTATTTTGCTGGACCCAGAGAAGAGTAACTGCTTTCTTTGGCTGCAGATAATGGGGATCCATAATAAATCTCATACAACAAATTCATTAAATGTGTGTGTGTGTGTGTGTGTATGTATATCTGGCAACCCATGCAGCATACTTCATTTTCCCAAATTCTCATTGTACTTGCCCTTGCAATCTGATGTGTGTGTTTTGTGTTATGACTTAGAAGTGTCAACCTGACCACATCCTTGTGGGCCATTCAGCGATTATCTTCGGAAAAATGTTGTATCAGTGGACAAATATTCTGATCTGGATCGTCAAGTAGGCTAAATCATGTGAGGTTACAAAACCTACAGGGATTAGTCTACACTCAAGTTAAATAAAGGATGCAGAACATGAGCACTTGGAACTACCTGGCCTGACGACTTCCGGCTTTCCTGTCATCAGTCCACCTGGTCGTGCTGCTGATCCAGTCTCTGCTGTTTCTGTCTGCAGCTATGGAACCCTGACCTGCTCAAGGCTCACAGGAGGTACTACCTTGTCCCAGACCTGCTGTTTGATCCTGTCTCTCTCTACCGACTATCTCATCTATGAAGAGCCAACTGGCATTTACTCCTGAGGTGCTGAACTATTGCAACCTCTATAACCCTCTATTTGACACTGCTGGTCATCTATGAACGTTGAAACGTATTGAAGAATAATCTGACTAAATGGCAGTACTCTTTAAAAATATCCACCAGCACAGCTAGAAGAGGACTGACCACCCAACAGAGCCTGGTTCCTCTCTAGATCTCTTCCTAGGGAGATTTTCCTTGACACTGTGCTTCTACATCTGCATTGCTTGCTCTTTGGAGTTTTAGGCTGTGTATCTGTATAAGCACCTTGTGACTACTGCTGATGTAAAAGGGTTTTTCTAAAATATATTTCATAGATTGCTTGTGTATGCTTCTATTCATGTAACTCTAAATATGACATGGAGTTGTCTTACATTTCCACAACAGGAAGTTGTACCTTCAGCCAACACTTAATCTTGGTCTTTCTTACTGGGGACAGGGGCTTCAGGTTTGTGAATGGAGGGCCTAGAGAATGTAATATGAACAATAATTTGTTTTTACATTAGTGGTCGACCGATTATGATTTTTCAACGCCGATACAGATTATTGGGGCGGCAGGGTAGCCTAGTGGTTAGTGCGTTGGACTAGTAACCGGAACGTTGCAAGTTCAAACCCCCAAATCTGTCCTTCTGCCCCTGAACAGGCAGTTAACCCACTGTTCCTAGGCTGTCATTGAAAATAAGAAATTGTTCTTAACTGACTTGTCTAGTTAAATAAAGGTAAAAATAAAATAAAATTGGAGGACCAAAAAAAATAAAATCAGAAACCGATTAATCAGCCAATTTTTATATACAGTACGCCGTATAATAATGACAATTACAACAATACTGAATGAACACTTATTTTAACTTAATATAATACATCAATAAAATCAATATAGTCTCAAATAAATAATGAAACATGTTAAATGTTACAAAAACAAAATTTGGTTTGAAAGCTGGTGGTTCCTTTTAACATGAGTCTTCAAATTCCAGGTAAGAAGTTTTAGGTTGTAGTTATTATAGGACTAAAAACAAACTATTGGATGTTCTAATAGATAATTTAGTATTGCCAGCCTAATCTTGGGAGTTGATAGGCTTGAAGTCAAACAACGCAATGCTTGAAGCACAGCAAAGAGCTGCTGGCAAATGCAGGAAAGTGCTGTTTGAATGAATGCTTACGAGCCTGCTGCTGGCTACCACCACTCAGTCAGACTGATCTATCAAATCATTGACTTAATTATAATATAATAACACACAGAAATACGGGCCTTAGGTCATTAATATGGTCAAATCTGGAAACTATCATTTCGAAAACATAACCTTTATTCTTTCAGTGAAATACGTAACCGTTCCGTATTTTATCTAATGGGTGGCATCCCTAAGTCTAAATATTGCTGTTACATTGCACAACCTTCAATGTTATGTCATAATTATGTACAATTCTGGCAAATTAATTACGGTCTTTGTTAGGAAGAAATTGTCTCTTCACACAGTTCGCAACGAGCCAGGCAGCCCAAACTGCTGCATATACCCTGACTCTGTCACGTTCTGACATTAGTTCTGTTATTTTATCTTTGTTTTAGTATGGTCAGGACGTGAGTTGGGTGGGCAGTCTGTTTGTTTTTCTATGTTGGTTTTTGAGTTCGGCCTAGTATGGTTCTCAGAGGCAGCTGTCAATTGTTGTCCCGGATTGAGAGTCATACTTATGTAGCCTGGGTTTCACTTTTGGGTTGTGGGTGTTTGTCTTCGGTGTCAGTGTTTGTCGCCACACGGGACTGTTTCGTTGATGCACGTTATTTTGTTTTGTTCCAGTGTTATGTTGTTTTTAAACATTATGGACACTTACCACGCTATGTTTTGGTCCCCCGATCCTTCTCGTTACACCTCCTCAGAAGAGGAAGACGAGGTTTGTTACAATCTGCTTACACAGAACGCAAGAGAAGTGACACAATTTCCCTAGTTAAAAGATATGTTAGCAGGCAATATTAACTAAATATGCAGGTTACAAATATAAACTTGTGTATTGATTTTAAGAAAGGCATTGGTGTTTATGGTTAGGTACACATTGGTGCAACGACAGTGCTTTTTTCAAATGCGCTTGTTAAATCATCCATTTGGCAAAGTAGGCTGTGA
Source organism: Oncorhynchus gorbuscha (assembly GCF_021184085.1). Lineage (NCBI taxonomy): Eukaryota > Metazoa > Chordata > Actinopteri > Salmoniformes > Salmonidae > Oncorhynchus > Oncorhynchus gorbuscha. Next base: position 52,679,798 of record NC_060184.1, read on the forward strand.
TTCAATTAACAGGCACTGCATCAATTATATGCAACGCAGGACAAGCTAGATAAACTAGTAATATCATCAACCATGTGTAGTTAACTAGTGATTATGTTAAGATTGTTTTTTATAAGATAAGTTTAATGCTAGCTAGCAACTTACCTTGGCTACTTGCTGCACTCACATAACAGGTAGTCAGCCTGCCACGCATGCTCTTCGTGGAGTGCAATGTAATCGGTGTCCAAAAATGCCGATTACCGATTGTTATGAAAACTTGAAATTGGCCTTAATTAATCGGCCATTCCGATGGATCGGTCGACCTCTAGTTCACATTTATGAAATTCAATATGGGTTATCTGTGTATCTCATCTAATTGAGAATTGATGATTATATACTGTAAATGTCTATTTTCTAAAAACCTTCCACCAAACACCACAATTCTATCTAGTGAGAGATGCACACAACCATTAGCTTATTTTAACAAGTCAAAAATAACAATTTTGTCATGGGACCCAACGAATAACAAAACAGTAGGAGGCTATAGTTGCTGTATACTGTGAGATTCAACTACTAGCTGGTCACAAGGCTACGTTGTTATCATTTAGTGATGTTGTACTGTATTCTACTGCACCCCATATGAACCAACATGCCAACTACTAGTGACAAGGCTATATTGTTGTCATTCAGTAATACTTTAATGTTACTGTAGCCTACTATGCATCACAATATTATCGGGGCGGCAGGGTAGCCTAGTGGTTAGAGCGTTGGACTAGTAACCGGAAGGTTGCAAGTTCAAACCCCCGAGCTGACAAGGTACAAAATCTGTCGTTCTGCCCCTGAACAGGCAGTTAACCCACTGTTCCTAGGCCATTGAAAATAAGAATTTGTTCTTAACTGACTTGCCTAGTAAAATAAAGGTAAAAATAAAATAATCCACTAGTGATAGCTAACTAGCTCCAAAGAAACAATGAATGACAACAGGCATTAACAAAATATCTATCTAGCTTGTATGTAAAACAACTTTACAGATGATTGCAAAGATGACTTACCAATATTCTGCTCTCTCTGGAACTAGTGATGCATCCAGATATGAGGTTAGCTAGTATTGTTAGCATTAGCTAGCAGAGCCAGCATGTTAGCTCTGAAAGTATCTATCAGCAACAATGTTGAGGTCAAAAACAAAAGAAAGTCAAATCGGACTGAAATAATGAACAGGCTGAACATACATTTATGTGACTAACTAGCTAACTTTAGCTGGCTAGCTTGGTGACCGGTGTTGTGCTGAACCCCCCTCCCCTTCTAATTTCCTTGATTTTGTGGCTAGAGTCAAATACTTTGTGACACACAGTCAAATACTTTCTATAGAACAAACTTCAGGCAAATTAATAATTAATCTATGTTTGTTATATTAAACATAAGAGTAAAATGTTGGCAAGCAATAAACATTTAAGAACAACTATGGCTGAATTATTATCCTTACACGTTCAAAAGTACTAGTAGAATAAGACATGGGAGAGATTAAGAATTTTGGCAAAGTAAATTATTTAGACTAATACCAATCAGTAGCTGATTTAGGTACGGGTGGCAACTTGCCGGGGTCGGCACGGGGGCGCCAAGGGTGCGTGCGCAGTGTTACCAACTCCTCAGTAAGGAAAGTAGCTATGGGCTGTCCTAAAAGTCACTAGAAGTCGCTAAATGACGTCATCGCCTAATTTGCCATGTGCATGTAATTGTGATGGACGTCGTGGGAGTGACAAAAAGTGAGTAAAAAACACCATAAATATGTTTAGAACTACAAATTAACTTTCGTCTGTCGATTCTTGTTTTTTTTATGTCACAATTCCAATCCTCCTCCTTTATCCGGGCTTGGGACTGGCAAAAGTGACAGAGAAAAACAGCTTCTATCTCAAGGCCATCAGACTGTTTAACAGCCATCACTAGCAGAGAGTCTGCTGCCTACATACAGATTTGAAATCATTGGCCACTTTAATAAATGGAACTTAGGTGGGGTCATATTGAAAAGTCAGTAATAAGTAATTAGGTCAAATGTAATCAGATTGTCATTGATTAAACATGAATTACAATATTTTAGTTGAACAGCATACCACTTCAAAAAAATTACGAAATTTTCAGTTTCACATGTGAGAGCTGACATTTTCACAAAAAAGAAAAGGAGACATGGGAGGTCAATTGTTCACATGTTAACACCACCTTTTCACATGTGAGGAAAATAACTTGTTTTCACCTCACATGTGAATTTCACATGTGCTAAAACATTATCACGTTAAACTTTTGCATCCAAATGTTTTCACATGTGTAGTTTCATGTTATCACATGTTATTACATTAACTTCACGTAGGATAAAATATTATCATGTGAAATTTATGGTTTTCCTGTAAGGGTTTACATTGAAAATATTCTAACAGAGCCAAGTTCATTGGAGCAGAAACATTTATTTTGTCCATATCGGTTTGGAAATACTATTTTAGCTTTATGGCTGACAGTGTTTTCTTTATTTTTGAACAGTAGCTACGTAATGTTCATAGGCACAGACTATAAATTATCATTCTAATTTGTGGTATGTTGCTGAGGATTAAGCTGCGGTCCAATGACTTTTTCAGAGGGCCTGAGGATTACTATAGTAGCGGTTTAAACTGTGTAGAAAATGGAACGAGAGGGATAATAATCTTTGTCAACTCAACACTCTCCAGACTAAATGGTGCACATTTCTAATCTGCTGCGAGACACAAACTGAAGGAAATAAAGTAAGGTTAGTAGTGTATGGAATAAAAGCAGTAGTATACGGGAGAACGGCAGTAGTGTACGGGGGAACGGCAGTAGTGTACGGGGGAACGGCAGTAGTGTACGCGGGAACGGCAGTAGTGTACGGGGGAAAGGCAGTAGTGTACGGGGGAAAGGCAGTAGTGTACGGGGGAAAGGCAGTAGTGTACAGGAGAAAGACAGTAGTGTACAGGAGAAAGGTAGTAAATCACAGTCCACATAAAATACTACAGTTTACTATAGAATACTACAGTACTTACTACTGAATTCTGTAGTTAACTGTAGCATACTATACTACACACTGTAGTATCCCGATGTGTAGTTAGTATAGCATTTTGTAGTATACTCTGAATATTAGTATTATCGACAAAAAACACTAATAAATACTACAGAAATGTCTGCAAAAACACTACAGTCTGCAAAAACCCTATTTCTGTTTAACTATAGTAAACACTACAGTATTTAACTTGCATATACCCTTCCCATATCCAAGTTTGTGCCACACGTAAGTGGGAAACCTACATGCCAAGTATAGAATATACAGTATTATGGTCCATAGCCGTTATAAAAAGAGGGAACAAAGATGTGTATGCCGGACTTGGAATTGCACGTGGAGTTGGACTCAGAGGAACCCATAGCGGTTGGTAAGAAGCTGGGCAGTAAAAAAATGGAAGCAAGTGGGGCATATCAAGAGTAAATATGGAGTGATGCAGAAGGAAAATGAACATGACAAGAGTAAGGATGAATTAACTGTGTTAACGGTGTCTTTTATACTGATAACAAGTTCAAACAGGTGCCATTAATACAGGTAACGAGTGGAGGACAGAGGAGCCTCTTAAAGAAGAAGTTACAGGTTTGTGAGAGCCAGAAATCTTGCTTGTTTGTAGGTGACCAAATACTTATTTTCCACCATAATTTGCAAATAAATTCATAAAAAAATCCTACAATGTGATTTTCTTTCTCATTGTCATAGTTGAAGTGTACCTAGCCAAGGTAAGGTGCTAGCTAGCATTAAACTTATCTTATAAAAACAATCTTAACATAATCACTAGTTAACTACACATGGTTGATGATATTACTAGTTTATCTAGCTTGTCCTGCATTGCATATAATTGATGCAATGCCTGTTAATTGAATCACAGCCTACTTTGCCAAATGGATGATTTAACAAGCGCATTCGAAATAAGCACTGTCTTTGCACCAATGTGTACCTAACCAAAATTACAGGCCTCTCATCTTTTTAAGTGGGAGAACTTGCACAATTGGTGGCTCACTAAATACTTTTTTGCCCCACTGTAATATCAAGTTAGGATGTCAGTTATCCAGTGAAAGCTTTTGTCCCGGACCCATTACATCATGTGGCAGGAGTGTGCAGGAGGGAATTAGACAAAGGAATGTGTAGTATCAGTGGGAAAAGTTGTGTGTGTGTGTAAACTGTAGGAGTACTCATGGTGCTAGAGATAAGAGGTGTCCGGTGGGAGAAAGGTAGTTTGAGGTTGCCAGGATCAGAGTAGTGCAGAAGGTGTCACATGCAGAGGCACTGAAGAGAGTAGTAAAGGAAGATTCCAGAGTTCATGTCCTGTCCTTCCAGGCTGCTTGCCTGGTGTAGGATCAGATAGGGCCAAAGTAGTGGAATAGTGGTGAGGATTTAATTTGGTGTAGGGTTAGTTGGTAGGACAATTTTTTCACAAAGTGCAATGAATTTATACTACAGAATAGTATGCTAATACACAGCCAATACAGTAGGTGGCGGCATGCACCTATAACATTTGTTTGCGGACCGCCATAATACCAAAGAAGAAGTAATATATATATATATATATATATATATATATATATATATATATATATATATATAAAAGAGCAGAAGCGCCAAACTATCTGTTTAGACCCCAATAATACCTGCCTAGAAGTTATGGAAAATATTCTATAGTAGGTTTCCTCAAGGAGAACACCCCCCCTGTGTCAAAGATAAATCAAAAACACTTTAGTAAATACTACAGTAATGTCCTCAAAAGCACTACAGTAAATACTACAGTATACTGTACACTATTAATTACTATAGTATATCCTACAGTTCTTTGAATAACGTATTTATACTATAGTTAACTTTTAGTAATACGGTATAGTATAGTAAACAACACAGTAAAGTCCACAAAAACACTACAGTGAATAGTAAATGTAAATATAGTAATACAGTATTAGACCACAGTATAATACATCTGTTTTTATTTGGGATATCACAAAGTGACATCACAGTGTGACCTATGTACAATGTGTTGATGCCTGAAAAGTGTTCACTTGTTGAGCCACGTCAGTTGATGCCTGATTAAAATGTTGTTACAGTTAATGAATTCAACGATTGAAGAACATTAGCTGGACATTACTGGAATAGGTCTCTTCTCAGATGTGTTAAACTGTCATGCCAATGTATGAACAATACAGTACAACAAGCAATGGATGTCTCCCAGATGTCACCATATACTTTTTATAGTGCACTATTTTTGATCAGGGCCCATAGGGATCTGGTCATAAGTAGGGCACTACATGGAGAATAGGGTGCTATTTGGGATGTAATCCTTGACATTTCTCCATTGCATTTGTATATTAATACACTTCACATGAGCTGGTTGCCCATTTCTCTGTTAGTTACTCAAATTTGTTCACCATTAGATGAAAGAAATAACATAACACCTTTCCTCATTTCGATTACCTTGACTTAAGAAATATATTTGTCAATGGCTGTCATTTATCATGATAGTTTATTTTCTCTCCAACAATATTTACCATACCACCTAACAGCTAGGTTCATACCTGACAGATGTGTCCATACATAGCAACTCCCATATCATTAACTGATAATTTTTTACCTTTACATGATCGGTTGGTCCCCTGCAGGATGGTTGAGCTAACATACGCTAATGCGATTAGGATGAGGTTGTAAGTAACAAGAACATTTCCCATGACATAGACATATCTGATATTGGCAGAAAGCTTACATTGTTGTTAATCTAACTACACTGTCCAATTTACAGTAGCTATTAGTGAAATAATGCCATGTTATGAGGAGAGTGCACAGTTATGAACTTGAAAAGTAATTAATAAACTAATTAGGCAAATTTGGACAGTCTTGATACAACATTTTGAACAGAAATACAATGGTTCATTGGATCAGTCTAAAAATGTGCATATACACTGCTGCCATCTAGTGTCCATAATCTAAATTTCACCTGGGCTGGAATAATACATTATGGCATTTCTCTTGCATTTCAAAGATGTTCAAAGATGCATTGTTTTCTTTGAATTATTTTTTAACAGCTCTAATGTGTTATATTTTCCTACATTCATGTCACATTTCCACAAACTTCAACGTTTTTCCATCAAATGGTATCAAGAATATGCATATCCTGGCTTCAGGTCCTGAGCTATAGGTAGTTAGAGTTGGGTATGTCATTTTAGGCAAAAATGTTTTTTTAATATCTTGGCAGTTATAATGTAGAAGGTTATTGTCTGAGTTATTTTCAGAGACATTGTCCCATTGTGTGGTGTTGACCACTGTGATTCACTGGCCATCTGTTATTCTGGCCATCAGCTATTATAGAAAGGCATTTTATTCACAATTCACACCTAGTCCAGTTGGGTTCTTTGTATTTATTAGGGCTGTTTTGATATCAAAGATCGTCCACCTTGTTTGCTTCCTTCCTGCTATCTGTAATTTTTTTTATCTTATCGTGGTCTGGGTGGGACTCTACATGGAGACTTTGCAGTGTGTGTATGTATTTATCAATTATCACATGTAAAATGAGTAATCCACATTTTAAGTTACATTATAAAACCATTCACATGGATTGACTACTTCATACAGGGTTGACTTCATGAAGGCATAAATAATACTATACTTCTGTTATGCTGGTGAATGAGGACCCAAAAGCGACTTAACGAAAACAGAGTCTTTATTCCAGTATATGACAAAAGTAATAATCCTGGATATATCAAGGAGAAAACAAAACAGGAAAAACTGAAATCCACTCGTAGTTGCGAGGACTGACTGGAGACTCGACCATAGACTGCAGGTTGCTTCGGGAAGGCACCGACCGTAGCAGACTAAGACACCTGCTCATACGCAGCATCTGAAGAAGATAAAACACGACAGGGCGAGACAAGGACACAGAACAGCGAACATCATACAAGGATCCGACAAGGACAGAAGCGGAAAACAGAGGGAGAAATAGTGGCTCTAATCAGAGGGAAAAATAGGGGACAGGTGTGAAAAGAGTAAATGAGGAACAGCTGGGAGCAGGAACGGAACGATAAGGAGAGAGAGCGAGAGAGGGAGAGAGGGAGGGGAAGAGAGGGATAGAAAGAGGGAAAGAACCTAATAAGACCAGCAGAGGGAAATGAATAGAAGGGAAGCACAGAGACAAGACATGATAACCAATGACAAAACATGACAGTACCCCCCCACTCACCGAGCGCCTCCTGGCGCACTCGAGGAGGAACCCTGGTGGCAACGGAGGAAATCATCAATCAGCGAACGGTCCAGCACGTCCCGAGATGGAACCCAACTCCTCTCCTCAGGACCGTAACCCTCCCAATCCACTAAGTACTGGTGACCACGTCCCCGAGAACGCATGTCCATGATCTTTCATACCTTGTAAATAGGTGCGCCCTCGACAAGGACGGGGGGGGGAGGGAAGACAAACGGGGGCGCGAAGAAAGGGCTTGACACAGGAGACATGGAAGACAGGGTGGACGCGACGAAGATGTCGCGGAAGAAGCAGTCGCACAGCGACAGGATTGACGACCTGGGAGACACGGAACGGACCAATGAACCGCGGAGTCAACTTGCGAGAAGCTGTCGTAAGGGGAAGGTTACGAGTGGAAAGCCACACTCTCTGGCCGCGACAATACCTAGGACTCTTAATCCTACGTTTATTGGCGGCTCTCACAGTCTGCGCCCTGTAACGGCAAAGTGCAGACCTCACCCTCCTCCAGGTGCGCTCACAACGTTGGACAAACGCCTGAGCGGAGGGAACGCTGGACTCGGCGAGCTGGAACAAGAACAGAGGAGGCTGGTACCCCAGACTACTCTGAAACGGAGATAGCCCGGTAGCAGACGAAGGAAGCGAGATGTGAGTGTATTCTGCCCAGGGGAGCTGTTCTGCCCAAGACGCAGGGTTTCTAAAAGAAAGGCTGCGTAATATGCGACCAATCGTCTGATTGGCCCTTTCTGCTTGACCGTTAGACTGGGGATGAAAACCAGAAGAGAGACTGACGGAAGCACCAATCAAACGACAGAATTCCCTCCAAAACTGTGACGTGAATTGCGGACCTCTGTCTGAAACGGCGTCTAACGGGAGGCCATGAATTCTGAACACATTCTCAATGATGATTTGTGCCGTCTCCTTAGCGGAAGGAAGCTTAGCGAGGGGAATGAAATGTGCCGCCTTAGAGAACCTATGACAAAACATGACAACTTCAAGTTGGGATTGTATCAAGCCTTTATTGACAACAGAAATATTGAACAAAAACTAAAAATTCTATATATTTTACAGTGCTTCATTAGTACCTCTATGCACTCCCCATAGCCTCATCTTTGGCAGTGAACATGTACCATATGCAATGCAGGGACATTTGTTATTGGCAGGAGCCTTTGCTCTTTTCTCTGTTCCCTTCTTCCTGTTGATTCAGGAGAGTGTGTCCCCCAAATGGCACCCTATTCCCTATTTAGTGCACTACTTTTGACCAGGGCCCTGGTCAAAAGTAGTGCACTCAATATAGGGAATACGGTGCTATTTGGGATGCATCCTTTGAGTACTAAATATAACAGGCATCAGTCTGTCTCTGGGAGGGTAATTACTCAGAACTATAAGGTCCACTGCTCATGTAATAGGGTTGGTCCCCTCAGCTCTGTAGGCTCTGCCATCTTCATAATGCAACATGAGGTAAACACATGTAAGATCACCACTCATTTAAAATCGGTTGATTCTATTAGCTTGATTATATGCTTGCTAAAGTTATACACTTGTTTAGCCACTCCATCACAAATGAGCTTGTCCCTGCATTGTTTTCAGATGCAATGAGCTACAATAAATTATTTTGCCTAGTCTTATAATGTATTTTGGTGTGATAAAATACACTTTACATGTATTCTTAATGCATTAAACACAGGTATAGTACATAGAAAGTGTAACCACTATTTGGGTTTCTATTTCAGGGGAGGCTGTATATTGAATATGTCTGGATTAAACAGAAATTCATCCATATACTCATGAGTTACACACAGCTGTCTGGAAACTGAAAATACTATCTGCTATGCTGAATTCAGTTAAGCCTATGTTTGCATGGCAAGTAAAGCGTGGCGGTCCGATTATATCCTGGATGTAACATGCTGTGGAAAGCAACATGAAAATCTGTTGAAAAAGGAAAATAAAATATGCCAATTTCTGCAAAACATAAATGCATGCCCTTTTTCTCCTCTCTGTTCATGCTCATTCTAGAGGTGAAGTCAAAGCTGACTAAAGCAAGCAGTACGCTCTGTTGACAGAACAGTGTCACTCTGCTCTGCAAGGGCCAGGAGAAACCCATGTCACTACATGTGCATTCTCCACCCCTTCTCCCTCGCTTCATATTTATGGAGAGATACAAATATTGTATTTTAGTGCCAAACCACTCTCTTGACTGCTTTGATTTTACAGCTGAAGCCCAGATCTAGTTTGCCATGGCACTTCCAGCTCTTTCCGATTGCGTATGGATGGCTTGTGTGAGAACTTTGCCAGGCAGCTATGGCATGGAAGAAATCCCAACATTTGTCTGATAACTATTAATCTTGTCACGCCCTGACCTTGGAGATTTTTATGTCTCTATTTTGGTTTGGTCAGGGTGTGATTTGGGTGGGCATTCTATGTTCCTTTTTGTATGTTTTTGTTTTTCTTTGTTTTGGCCGGGTATGGTTCTCAATCAGGGACAGCTGTCTATCATAGTCCCTGATTGGGAACCATACTTAGGTAGCTTTTTCCCACAGGGTTTTTGTTGGTAGTTAATTTCTGTTTAGTGTTTGCACCTTACAGGACTGTTTCAGTTATGCACTTTGTTATTAGTGTTCACTTTAAAGAAAGCATGAACACTTCATTCGCTGCGCTTTGGTCCGATGATTCCTCATCTTCCGATGACGAATACCATTACAAATCTGCCAATTTTGTCCTCTGAAAAAAAGAGGGAGCCCAGAATGTTTATTGAATAGTTGAGTTCTGTCCATTATTTAGTGTATATTGCTAGGGACAATTGGATGAACATCATGTTACACAATGTTTGGTTTATTTAAAAAACAATTCTGCCACACTTTGATATTATCTTGAGTCTTCGAATTATCTACACAATATCCTAATTTAGGTTGTTCCAGTGTACATGTAGTCTACTACACTCTTAGAAGACTTGCTAAGAATAACCATTTAAGGTTCTTTGATTTATCCCCAGAGGGAAACCTTTTTGGTGCTAGGTAAAACCCTTTGTAGCGGGTTCTACCTAGAACCCTATATGTAGGGTTCTTAAATATGAATAACCCTCTGTATATGTTTCTACCTAGAAACATCTATGAAGGGTTCTGTCTGGAACCCTCTATGAAGGGTTCTACCAATAACTATTTTAACTTTGAGGGTTTTTTCCTAGAACCGTCTATGAACAGTTCCACCAGATTTATTAGCCTATAAAATTAATTCATTTATGACAACATATTACATATATCATAAGGCCTTTATTTGAGGGCCTAGTTATACCCTAACACTGGTGTTAGGAATCTCCTGGTTTACAGGCCACATCAGGCCTGCAAGTCACATTATGCAGGCTTGGAAAGTGATGTGTAATTCCTATTGGAATCCAGACAGAGTTAGGTTATTCAACAAGGGACATTTTTTTAATCACCCGCAACCTACATTCAGAATGACTGCCAGGGTCAGGAAGGTTGAATACTGAGATTGGATTAGTTTAGAAAACTGTGTGTTATTTATCTTTGTGTAACATAAAATGTTTCAAATGCATTCAGAAAGTATTCAGACCCATTGACTTTTTCCACATTTTGGTACGTTACAGCCTTATTCTAAAGTTCATTAAATAAATAAAAACCTCAATCTACACACAATACCTGTAAGGGATTTCCTTCTCTTCCGAAGAGGCGAGAAGGATCAGAGGACCAATATGCGGCGTGATAAGTGTCCATGGTTCTTTTAATAAGAAATACTACACATGAACACGACTGAAATACAAATACAATAAACGTGGAACACCAAAACCCAAAACAGTACCGTGTGGTGAAAAACACAGACACGGAAACAAACACCCACAAACAAACAGTGAAACTCAGGCTATCTAGGTACGATTCTAAATCAGAGACAACTAATGACACCTGCCTCTGATTGAGAACCATACTCGGCCGAAACATAGAAATCCCCAAATCATAGAAAAACAAACATAGACTGCCCACCCCAACTCAAGCCCTGACCATACTAAATAATGACAAAACAAAGGAAATAAAGGTCAAAACTGTCATGTTTTGTCATATATTGTCATGTCTTGTCCTTGTGCTTCCTCTTCTATTCGTTTCCCCCTGCTGGTCTTATTAGGTTCTTTCCCTCTTTCTATCCCTCTCTCTCCCCCTCCCTCTCTCGCTCTCTCTCTCTATTGTTCCGTTCCTGCTCCCAGCTGTTCCTCATTCTCCTAACTACCTCATTTACTCTTTCACACCTGTCCCCTATTTTGCCCTCTGATTAGTCCCTATTTCTCCCTCTGTTTTCCGCTTCTGTCCTTGTCGGATCCTTGTTTGATGTTAGCTGTGCTGTGTTCTTGTTCCGTCGTGTTTTTGCCTTCTTCAGATGCTGCGTGTGAGCAGGTGTCTAGTTCAGCTACGGCCTGCGCCTTCCCGAAGCGACCTGCAGTCTGTGGTCGCATCTCCAGTTGTTCCCCTCTACTGACTAGAGGATTTCAGTTTTCCTGTTTTGACTTTACCTGAGATATTCCAGGATTATCGTTTTTGTTAAAGACTGGAATAAAGACTCTGTTTCTGTTAAGTCGCTTTTGGGTCCTCATTCACCTGCATAACAGAAGGATCCGACCAAGAATGGACCCAGCGACTACGGATTCTCTCTAGTCTGCTGTCGAGTTCCAGGGAGCGATGCTAGGCAGACACGAACAGGAATTGTCTGCTGCTCGACATGCCGTTGAGACCCTGGCCGCCCAAGTCTCCGGCCTCTCGGAGGAGATTCACAATCTCCGCCTCGATCCACCGGTTACCTCCTGGGCTTCCGGGTCTCCGGAGCCCAGAATTAATAACCCACCGTGCTACTCTGGGGAACCTACTGAATGTCGCTCGTTCCTTACCCAGTGTGATATAGTGTTCTCTCTCCAGCCCCACACGTACTCCAGGGGTATTGCTCGGATTCGCCTATGTCATATCACTCCTTACTGGACGGGCTCGGGAGTGGGGCACAGCTATCTGGGAGGCAAGGGCTGAGTGTACTAACGAGTATCAGAACTTTAAAGAGGAGATGATATGGGTTTTTGATCGTTCTGTTTTTGGGAAAGAAGCTTCCTGGTCCCTGTCTTCCCTATGTCAAGGTAATCGATCCATAACGGATTACTCTATAGAGTTTCGCACTCTTGCTGCCTCCAGTAACTGGAACGAGCAGGCATTGCTCGCTCGTTTTCTGGAGGGACTCCACGCTAAGGTTAAGGATGAGATTCTCTCCCGGGAGGTTCCATTCAGCGTGGATTATTTGATTGAACTCGCTATTCGCATTGAACGACGGGTAGATCTTCGTCACCGAGCTCATGGAAGAGAGCTCGCGTTAACTGTGTCCCCCCTCTCCCCGACACTACCATCTTTCCCCACTGACTCAGGTGTTGAGCCCATGCAGCTGGGGGGTATTCGCATCTCGACTAAGGAGAGGGAACGGAGAATCACCAACCGCCTCTGTCTCTATTGCGGTTCCGCTGGTCATTTTGTCATTTCATGTCCAGTTAAAGGCCAGAGCTCATCAGTAAGCGGAGGGCGACTGATAAGCGCTACTACTCTGTCCTCTCCGTCAAGTACCTGTACTACCTTGCCGGTCCATCTACGCTGGACCGGATCGGCAGCTTCCTGCAGTGCATTAATAGACTCTGGGGCGGAGGGCTGTTTTATGGACGAAGCCTGGGCTCGGGAACATGACATTCCTCTCAGACAGTTAGGGAGCCCACGGTCATGTTCGCCTTGGATGGTAGTCCTCTCCCCAGTATATTATGTGAAACACTACCTTTAACCCTCACAGTATCTGGTAACCATAGTGAGACCATTTCTTTTTTGATTTTTTGTTCACCTTTTACACCTGTTGTTTTGGGTCATCCCTGGCTAGTGTGTCATAATCCTTCTTTTGATTGGTCTAGTAATTCTATCCTTTCCTGGAACGTTTCTTGTCATGTGAAATGTTTAATGTCTGCTATTCCTCCTGTTTCTTCTGCTCCCTCTTCACAGGAGGAACCTGGTGATTTGACAGAGGGCCGGAGGAATATCATGATCTGCGCACGGTCTTCAGTCGGTCTAGAACCACCTCCCTTCCTCCTCACCGGTCGTATGATTGTTGTACTGATCTCCTCAAGAAGCATTTTGCATCCGCTCCTATCCTTGTTGCACCTGACGTCACTAAACAGTTCATTGTCGAGGTAGACGCGTCGGGGGTGGGCGTGGGAGCCATTCTGTCCCAGCGCTCCCATACTGACGATGGGGTCCACCCTTGCGCGTATTTTTCTCATCGCCTGTCGCCGTCGGAACGTAACTATGATGTGGCTAACCGCGAACTGCTCGCCATCCGTTTAGCCCTAGGCGAATGGCGACAGTGGTTGGAGGGGGCGACCGTTCCTTTTGTCGTTTGGACTGACCAAAAGAACCTTGAGTACATCCGTTCTGCCAAACGACTCAATGCGCGTCAAGCTCGTTGTTTTTCGCTCGTTTCGAGTTCGTGATTTCTTATCGCCCGGGTACTAAGAACACCAAGCCTGATGCTTTATCCCGTCTCTTCAGTTCTTCTGTAGCGTCTACCGACCCCGAGGGGATTCTCCCTGAGGGGCGTGTTGTCGGGTTGAATGTCTGGGGAATTGAGAAACAGGTTAAGCAAGCTCTCACTCACACTCCGTCGCCGCGCGCTTGTCCTAGTAACCTTCTCTTCATTCCCGTTTCTACTCGTCTGGCCGTTCTTCAGTGGGCTCACTCTGCCCAGTTAGCTGGCCACCCCGGCGTTCGGGGTACGCTTGCTTCTATTCGCCAGCGTTTTTGGTGGCCTACTCAGGAGCGTGACACGCGCCGTTTCGTGGCTGCTTGTTCGGACTACGCGCAGAATAAGTCAGGTAACTTTTTTTCTGCTTCTGCTCCTGGCCTTGCTGTGTCTCAGTCTGTCCCCTGCCACCGCATCTCTCCAGGTCCTGCTCCTGCACTTGCTGTGTCTCAGTCTGTCCACAGCCACCGCCTCTCTCCTGTTCCTGGTCTTAGCCTTGCTGTGTCTCAGTCTGTCCCTAGTTGTTACTCTCCTGGCCTGTTTGGTCCTGATTGCTCTAACGCTTACAGTTCTCTACCCGTGTCTCATTTTTATAAGAGTAATAGCCCTAGATTCCCTCGTCATCGTCTCCCGTTACGGTCCTGAGGAGAGGAGTTGGGTTCTTTCTCGGGACGTGCTGGACCGTTTGTTGATCAATGATTTCCTCCGTTGCCGCCAGGGTTCCTCCTCGAGTGCGCCAGGAGGCGCTCGGTGAGTGGGGGGGTACTGTCATGTTTTGTCATATATTGTCATGTCTTGTCCTTGTGCTTCCTCTTCTATTCGTTTCCCCCTGCTGGTCTTATTAGGTTCTTTCCCTCTTTCTATCCCTCTCTCTCCCCCTCCCTCTCTCCCTCTCTCGCTCTCTCTCTCTATTGTTCCGTTCCTGCTCCCAGCTGTTCCTCATTCTCCTAACTACCTCATTTACTCTTTCACACCTGTCCCCTATTTTGACTGGAATAAAGACTCTGTTTCTGTTAAGTCGCTTTTGGGTCCTCATTCACCTGCATAACAAAAATGTGACAATACCCCATAATGACAAAGTGAAAACAGGTTTATAGACATTTTTGCAGATTTATAAAAAAAACAAAACAGAAACAACATATTTACTTACCCTTTGCTTTGAGACTCGAAATTGAGCTCAGGTGCATCCTGTTTCCATGGATCATCCTTGAGATGTTTCTACAACTTGGAGTCCAACGGTGGTAAATTTAATTGAATAGACATGATTAGGAAAGGCACACACCTGTCTATATAAGGTCCCACAGTTGACAGTGCATGTCAGAGGAAAAACTAAGCAATGAGTCTGTAGAGCGCCGAGATCGGATTGCGTCGAGGCACAGATCTGGAGAGGGGTACCAAAACATTTCTGCAGCATTTAAGGTCCCCAAGAACACAGTGGTCACCATCATTCTTAAATGGAAGAAGTTTGGAACCACTAAGAATCTTCCTAGAGCTTGCCACCCGGCCAAACTGAGCAATTGGCGAAGCATGGTGATGGCAGTGTCATGCTGTGGAGGTGTTTTTCAGCGACAGGGACTGGGAGACTAGTTAATATCGAGGGAAAGATGAACGGAGCAAATTACAGAGAGAGATCCTTAATAAAAACCTGCTCCAGAGTGCTCAGGACCCCAGACTTGGGTGAAGGTTCACCTTCCAACAGGACAACAACCCTAAGTACACAGCAAAGCAGGAGTGGCTTTGGGAGAAGTCTCTGAATGTCCCTGAGTGGCTCAGCCAGAGCCTGGACTTGAACCCGATCAAACATCTCTGGAGAGACCTGAAGATGGCTGTGCAGCATTGCTCACCATCCAACCTGACAGAGTGTAACGGATGTGAAACGGCTAGCTTAGTTAGCGGTGTGCGCTAAATAGCGTTTCAATCGGTTACGTCACTTGCTCTGAGACCTTGAAGTAGTGTTTCTGTCATGTTTTGTCTTATATTGTCTTGTCATTTTGCTTTTCCTTCTGTTCGTTTTCCCCCTGCTGGTCTTTTTAGGTTCGTTCCCTTTTTTCTCTCTCCCTCCCTCTCTCTCTTCTCTCTATCGTTCCGTTCCTGCTCCCAGCTGTTCCTATTCCCCTAATCAATCATGTAGTCTTCCCACACCTGTTCCCTATCTTTTCCCCTGATTAGAGTCCCTATTTCTCCCCTTGTTTTCCGTTTCTGTCCTGTCGGATCCTTGTATATTGTTCACCGTGCTGTGTCTTTGTATCGCCCTGTCGTGTCGTGTTTCCCTCAGATGCTGCGTGGTGAGCAGGTGTCTGAGTCTGCTACGGTCAAGTGCCTTCCCGAGGCAACCTACAGTTTATGATCGAGTCTCCAGTCTGTTCTCGTCATTACGAGTGGTATTGTTTTGTATATTTCCTTTACTGGATTAAAGACTCTGTTTTCGCCAAGTCGCTTTTGGGTCCTCATTCACCTGCATAACAGTTTCCCCTTGCTCTGCAAGGGCCGCGGCTCTTGTGGAGTGATGGGTAACGATGCTTCGAGGGTGAATGTTGTCGTTGTGTGCAGAAGGTCCCTGGTTTGCGCCCGGGTATGGGCAAGGGGAAGGTTTAAAATTATACTGTTACAAGAGCTTAAGAGGATCTGCAGAGAAGAAAGAGAAACTCCCCAAATACAGGTGTGCTAAGCTTGTAGCGTCATACCCAAGAAGACTTAAGATTGTAATCGCTGCCAAAGGTGCTTCAACAAAATATTGAGTAAAGGGTATGAATACTAATGTAAATCTGATACTTAAGTTTCTATCTTTTGCAAAAAAATCTAAAAAGCGGTTTTTGCTTTGTCATTATGGGGATTGTGTGTAGATTGTTGAGGGGGGAAATTTTTTATTCATTTTAGAATAAGGCTGGAACATAACAAAATGCAAAAAAAACAGATATTAAAACAAACAATTCAGAAAATCACCCTGCATTCGAGCATGCTGGGAAATATGATATGGTTCTATGAGGAACTGTTCTTGCCTTCCAAAGAATCCTTCTTGCCTTCCAAATAATCATCAAAGAACAATTTCTTCCAAAAATTCTTAGGATGTTAAAGCTAGAACCCTTTGCTTTGTCTTTCAAAAAGGATTCTTCAGATCAAAACGGTTCTCGGTAGAACCCTATCCCTCCACAAAGAACCCGTTTGGAATCGTTTTTCTAAGTGTACCAGTCCTACGCAGCCAGGCCTAGATTAAGCCATCAGGGAGATGTGTAAGGAAGACTATTATCTGTCATTGGTGTCCTCTGCTGTCCTACAGAATAAAATACTATACCAAACAGCAGCTAAAGAGTATTTATTTTTATTCGAAACCTCAGATAATAAAATGGCCTGAACAGTGTATATATTAGAGTTGACAGGTTGTCTGGCAGATATTTTCACATTTGTTTTCATGACATGCATATATTTCAAATGCATCATGTTTGTTGCCTGAAAATCGTAATCCTAGAGAAAGCAGGTATTGACACAAACAAGGTGTAGGATAGGACATTAATCATTGTTTGGGTAATGAGGGCCAGTTGGCACTTAGGGTAGAAGTGAGGGCCTACATCTAGAGGAGCGTTCCAAATGGCACCCTATTTACTTTATAGTCCACTTCTTTTTACCAGGACCAAGTAGTGCACTATATATTGAATAGGGTGCCATTTGGACGCTACTAGGAAATAGGACAGTCAGATGTCACCAGTGCCTGTTTGTAACGGCAGATCTCCTCTTCGTCTGAAGAGGAGTAAGGATCGGACCAAGATGTGGCGTGGTAAGTGTTCATGACGATTTTAATAAGAAAAAACACTGAACACTATGAAACACAAAACAATAAATGTGAACATTAACAAAACCGAAAACGGTACCGTGTGGCGATAAACACCGACACGGAAACAAACACCCACAAACCAAGAGTGAAACCCAGGCTACCAAAGTATGATTCTCAATCAGAGACAACTAACGACACCTGCCTCTGATTGAGAACCATACTAGGCCGAAACAGAAACCAAACATAGAAAAACAAACAGACTGCCCACCCCAACTCACGCCCTGACCATACTAAATAAAGACAAAACAAAGGAAATAAAGGTCAGAACGTGACACTGTTGCCAATTATACCAATGCTTTATTAAGGTATTGGCTGGATATGTCTGGTTGGATATGGAATCATACCTAGAGATGAACAAAAAATGTGTGATTTGAAATGCGTATTTTCTTAGATGTCACAGTTAAATACATAATTCCATTCAATGGTGAATACATACTGTATTTGCCTTTCAACTTTGTTGTACCATAGCAGCAGGCTCATTTAGAATGATGAAAAGAACACACATCACAGCAAAATTATATTTCCTTTGTTCATTTGTATTGTTTGTGCAGCTTATAATTAGTATGAATGAAGGTCTTCATCTTTGAACTATGTGGGTTCTGAGTAACTGATGCATTGCTCAAATCACAGTTAGGATGAAATGATACCATCATATCTAAGATAAAAGGAACAATAAATCACTAGCATTTAATTGATACATACAATTACCCCTGCCATGTAACTGTGCTTTAAACAAAACAGTTCTCTGTGGTTTAGTGGTTTGGATTCAACAATGATGGAAGTCATGAACTGCATGGTGAAAAACATATATATTGTCTGAGTTACTTATCTTCAGTGGACAACTTACTTTAACGTGTCATAGGAGTTTTGCGTTTTATCTACTGTAGAGCGCTTATATCTATTTCCAACAAAACATGTTGATAGATAGTGAGTTCTCATATTCCATAACAAACTTTAAACCTGAGAGAATGTCATAACAAGTGGTCTGGCATGTTTATGTTAATTGCATACCAAAACTGGTTTTAAGGATAAAGTGCTGTATGTCTTGATTGTGTTTTACACAAGGGTTTTATTCTTATTTGAACCATTCTTATTTTGAACCAAAGGTAAACGCTTCTTCACATTTTACATGCCTTCAGATTAGGATTACATTTCTAATATGTATCAAATTAGGGAATTATTGTTTCTCTAATATGGATTTATCAAGGAATAGGGGGGGTCATACCAAAGATCATTTAGCTATTTGATTGAGGATCTTAGGACCCCTTTAGGTAGCAAACATTTGTTTTAACAAGTATTTGATAAAATATTGAATTTGGCCATTACTCCTTTAACTCATAGAAATGCAATGAATAACATAAATTGCAAAAAAGAAAGTGAAATCAAATCAAATTGTATTTGTCACATACACATGGTTAGCAGATGTTAATGCGAGTGTAGCGAAATGCTTGTGCTTCTAGTTCCGACAATGCAGTAATAACCAACGAGTAATCTAGCTAACAATTCCAAAACTACTACCTTATACACATAAGTGTAAATGGATAAAGAATATGTACATAAAGATATATGAATGAGTGATGGTACAGAGCGGCATAGGCAAGATGCAGTAGATAGTATCGAGTACAGTATATACATATACATATGAGATAAATGATGTAGGGTATGTAAACATTATATTAAGTAGCATTGTTTAAAGTGGCTAGTGATATATTTTACATCAATCCCCATCAATTCCCATTATTAAAGTGGCTGGAGTTGAGTCAGTGTGTTGGCAGCAGCCACTCAATGTTAGTGGTGGCTGTTTAACAGTCTGATGGCCTTGAGATAGAAGCTGTTTTTCAGTCTCTCGGTCCCAGCTTTGATGCACCTGTACTGACCTCGCCTTCTGGACGACAGCGGGGTGAACAGGCAGTGGCTCGGTGGTTGTTGCCCTTGATGATTGTTATGGCCTTCCTGTGACATCGGGTGGTGTAGGTGTCCTGGAGGGCAGGTAGTTTGCCCCCGGTGATGCGTTGTTCAGACCTCACTACCCTCTGGAGAACCTTACAGTTGTGGGCGGAGCAGTTGCCGTACCAGGTGGTGATATAGCCCGCCAGGATGCTCTCGATTGTGCATCTGTAGAAGTTTGTGAGTGCTTTTGGTGACAAGCCGAATTTCTTCAGCCTCCTGAGATTGAAGAGGCGCTGCTGCGCCTTCTTCGTGACGCTGTCTGTGTGGGTGGACCAATTCAGTTTGTCTGTGATGTGTACGCCGAGGAACTTAAAACTTACTACCCTCTCCACTACTGTTCCATCGATGTGGATAGGGGGGTGTTCCCTCTGCTGTTTCCTGAAGTCCACAATCATCTCCTTAGTTTTGTTGATGTTGAGTGTGAGGTTATTTTCCTGACACCACACCCCGAGGGCCCTCACCTCCTCCCTGTAGGCCGTCTCGTCATTGTTGGTAATCAAGCCTACCACTGTTGTGTCGTCCGCAAACTTGATGATTGAGTTGGAGGCGTGTGTGGCCACGCAGTCGTGGGTGAACAGGGAGTACAGGAGAAGGCTCAGAACGCACCCTCGTGGGGCCCCAGTGTTGAGGATCACCGAGGTGGAGATGTTGTTACCTACCCTCACCACCTGGGGGCGGCCCGTCAGGAAGTCCAGTATCCAGTTGCACAGGGCGGGGTCGAGACCCAGGGTCTCGAGCTTGATGACGAGTTTGGAGGGTACTATGGTGTTAAATGCTGAGCTGTAGTCGATGAACAGCATTCTCACATGGGTAGTCCTCTTGTCCAGATGGGTTAGGACAGTGTGCAGTGTGGTTGAGATTGCATCGTCTGTGGACCTATAAAGTTATTTAGTCTGCCTGGGAGCAAGGCATCCTGGTCCGTGACTGGGCTGGTTTTCTTTTTGTAATCCGTGATTGACTGTAGACCCTGCCACATACCTCTTGTGTCTGAGCCGTTGAATTGCAATTCTACTTTGTCTCTATACTGACGCTTAGCTTGTTTGATTGCCTTGCGGAGGGAATAGCTACACTGTTTGTAGTCGGTCATGTTTCCGGTCACCTTGCCCTGATTAAAAGCAGTCAAATGAATCAAAAGGAGTACGTTTTTAAAGTATCTGTATTATATCCAGGAGATATAGGAAAGCTCAGGAAATATAAAAGTTATTTTAGACACATATTTAACCCTTTATTTTTGTTGCCACATAACTACCTCCATACTTCCATTAATTTGCATGGGTTACCTTCAGACGAGTCCGTGACACTTGTGGGGTAGAAAAAAGCAAAACTGTTTGAACGCTACAGTCGTTTTTGTGAGAGGACCGATTTTCAGGATGTCTCATGGTCTGACAAACAGCCACCTTTGCCCGCAGATGCAAAGGCCAACACAGGCGGATATGCAGATTGAGATGCTGCCCATCCCAAAAAACAGATACTGTATTTCTAGCTTAAACTGACATATTTTTATAGGGATTTTTTTATTACGTTACTTAGATTGACGCATGGGTGACTCTTAAGGATTGTAAAACTATGAATAATTGGTTGACTCCACACATATTAGAGCAGTTACAAATTGAGCTCCCCAAGCAGCCATTACCATTGACATTGTGAGCACAACACATTTATCATCAACGCCAATCTCTACCTGGCATGCCATCTCTACACCTGTACAAGGGTGGCTCTTCTGACACTTATAAGAGTCTAAGGGGGAAGGTGAGGGTTACATCCAGCTGAAAAATAGCCAGCACCAGAAAAACAGACACCAGGCAGGCAGCTGAGCCTGTGTTGGCACTAGTCTCGCTCTCACAGAGGAGTTTACAGATTGCTCTCTTATACCATTCTCAGTATTCTGAGAAAACAGTAAGTGTGCTGCTGGTTGGAACCCCCAAGGGGTGACACTACACTTCATCAGGGGTCACAGACTGCATCCCAAATTGCACCCTATTCCCGATACAGTTCAACACCTCTGACCACACACAATAGGGGATAGGGTGCCAGTTGGATGAGTTGTTGGACACTAAGGAATTTTAACTTGATGTATCCTCAGAATAAGGCTATCCTTGCTTAATCGAAAAATACAGTACATTTTATAACCGTATAAGCTATCTCTTATTATTTTACCTGAGCCCAGGTATTGTAATAACACTCTTTCTGCCGACCCCATATAGATACAGATCCCATTAGAATTCGCCTGGTGTTCTGAGCAAAATAGCCTTGGTTTGACAGACTGATTCTCCATATAATGCAAAATATCAACCATTCAGGACACTTCCGCCAACAGGCACAAAGGTTCCTCCATGCATTATTTATGAGACTTTCAATTTTCATATTGAACTGATTTCCTGCAAGGAAATGGCATAGGTAATACTATGGTATTTCTGATTGATTGTGGAATAAGACAGAAACGGGATAGAGTAAGCGCCAATGGAATCTACATGTGTCTACACAATCTACTCTGTTTGTGTTCAATGTGTTTCTTTAACACAGGCTAGCATGTCTATTGTTTCCGGTTCCGGTTGGAGCGAGTCGCATCTGCACGTCGCTCCAACGGGTAGTATAACTTTTTCATTATATTTCATTATATCACAACGGTTTGATTTGTCTTATCCTAGCAATTTCTTCTCAGCTAGCTACATAGCCGTCTTTGTATCAAAGATAATTGCGTAATTATCGTATTTCGCCGTCCTAACGTAGTCTTCACTAGCCAGCTAGCTAACGTCCACTGATTAGCTGCACTGGGAAAACTATTACACTCAACTGAACGACTTGATTAGTTTAGTGTTAGCTAGCTACATAGCTGTCTTTGCTGTCTTCGTATCATCGTATCCAAGATAATTGTGTTGTTTAGGTTTAGAGTGTGTAGTCTTAGAGTGATTATCTTAATTTACCGAGGTTAGCTAGCCAGCTATTTGTCGTCCTTAACGTAGGTGACTCTGCTAGCTAGCCAACAGCTAGCCAACGCTAGCCAACGTCTTCTGTATAGAACTCAACTACCCGGTCGCATTCACAGGTTGTATCACATTTTCACTTCATTTCATTACAGTACAACGGTTTGATTTGTTTGATCGTAGCTAGCTACTTAGCTAGCTACATAGCCGTCTTTGTATCAAAGATAATTGTGTAGTCTAGAGCGATTTCCTAGGTTCGCTAGCCATCTATTGTCGTTCTTTTAACGCAACGTAACGTAAACAACACTGCTAGCTAGCCTGCTAGCCCCCGAATAGCAACACTGCAGAAACAATTACACTCAACGGAACGACTTGATTAGTGTAGTGTCAACAACGCACCCACTGCCAGCTGGCCTACTTCAGCAGTACTGTATCATTTTAATCATTTTAGTCAATAAGATTCTTGCTACGTAGCTTAACTTTCTGAACATTCGAGACGTGTAGTCCACTTGTCATTCCAATCTCCTTTGCATTAGCGTAGCCTCTTCTGTAGCCTGTCAACTATGTGTCTGTTTATCCCTGTTCTCTCCTCTCTGCACAGACCATACAAACGCTCCTCACCGCGTGGCCGCGGCCACCCTACTCTGGTGGTCCCAGCGCGCACGACCCACGTGGAGTTCCAGGTCTCCGGTAGCCTCTGGAACTGCCAATCTGCGGTCAACAAGGCAGAGTTCATCTCAGCCTATGCCTCCCTCCAGTCCCTCGACTTCTTGGCACTGACGGAAACATGGATCACCACAGACAACACTGCTACTCCTACTGCTCTCTCTTCGTCCGCCCACGTGTTCTCGCACACCCCGAGAGCGTCTGGTCAGCGGGGTGGTGGCACCGGGATCCTCATCTCTCCCAAGTGGTCATTCTCTCTTTCTCCCCTTCTCATCTGTCTATCGCCTCCTTTGAATTCCATGCTGTCACAGTTACTAGCCCTTTCAAGCTTAACATCCTTATCATTTATCGCCCTCCAGGTTCCCTCGGAGAGTTCATCAATGAGCTTGATGCCTTGATAAGCTCCTTTCCTGAGGACGGCTCACCTCTCACAGTTCTGGGCGACTTTAACCTCCCCACGTCTACCTTTGACTCTTTCCTCTCTGCCTCCTTCTTTCCACTCCTCTCCTCTTTTGACCTCACCCTCTCACCTTCCCCCTACTCACAAGGCAGGCAATACGCTCGACCTCATCTTTACTAGATGCTGTTCTTCCACTAACCTCATTGCAACTCCCCTCCAAGTCTCCGACCACTGCCTTGTATCCTTTTCCCTCTCGCTCTCATCCAACACCTCCCACACTGCCCCTACTCGGATGGTATCGCGCCGTCCCAACCTTCGCTCTCTCTCCCCCGCTACTCTCTCCTCTTCCATCCTATCATCTCTTCCCTCCGCTCAAACCTTCTCCCACCTACCTCCTGATTCTGCCTCCTCAACCCTCCTCTCCTCCCTCTCTGCATCCCTTGACTCTCTATGTCCCCTATCCTCCAGGCCGGCTCGGTCCTCCCCTCCCGCTCCGTGGCTCGATGACTCATTGCGAGCTCACAGAACAGGGCTCCGGGCAGCCGAGCGGAAATGGAGGAAAACTCGCCTCCCTGCGGACCTGGCATCCTTTCACTCCCTCCTCTCTACATTTTCCTCCTCTGTCTCTGCTGCTAAAGCCACTTTCTACCACGCTAAATTCCAAGCATCTGCCTCTAACCCTAGGAAGCTCTTTGCCACCTTCTCCTCCCTCCTGAATCCTCCCCCCCTCCCCCCTCCTCCCTCTCTGCAGATGACTTCGTCAACCATTTTGAAAAGAAGGTCGACGACATCCGATCCTCGTTTGCTAAGTCAAACGACACCGCTGGTTCTGCTCACACTGCCCTACCCTGTGCTCTGACCTCTTTCTCCCCTCTCTCTCCAGATGAAATCTCGCGTCTTGTGACGGCCGGCCGCCCAACAACCTGCCCGCTTGACCCTATCCCCTCCTCTCTTCTCCAGACCATTTCCGGAGACCTTCTCCCTTACCTCACCTCGCTCATCAACTCATCCCTGACCGTTGGCTACGTCCCTTCCGTCTTCAAGAGAGCGAGAGTTGCACCCCTTCTGAAAAAACCTACACTCGATCCCTCCGATGTCAACAATTACAGACCAGTATCCCTTCTTTCTTTTCTCTCCAAAACTCTTGAACGTGCCGTCCTTGGCCAGCTCTCCCGCTATCTCTCTCTGAATGACCTTCTTGATCCAAATCAGTCAGGTTTCAAGACTAGTCATTCAACTGAGACTGCTCTCCTCTGTATCACGGAGGCGCTCCGCACTGCTAAAGCTAACTCTCTCTCCTCTGCTCTCATCCTTCTAGATCTATCGGCTGCCTTCGATACTGTGAACCATCAGATCCTCCTCTCCACCCTCTCCGAGTTGGGCATCTCCGGCGTGGCCCACGCTTGGATTGCGTCCTACCTGACAGGTCGCTCCTACCAGGTGGCGTGGCGAGAATCTGTCTCCTCACCACGCGCTCTCACCACTGGTGTCCCCCAGGGCTCTGTTCTTGGCCCTCTCCTATTCTCGCTATACACCAAGTCACTTGGCTCTGTCATAACCTCACATGGTCTCTCTTATCATTGCTATGCAGACGACACACAATTAATCTTCTCCTTTCCCCCTTCTGATGACCAGGTGGCGAATCGCATCTCTGCATGTCTGGCAGACATATCAGTGTGGATGACGGATCACCACCTCAAGCTGAACCTCGGCAAGACGGAGCTGCTCTTCCTCCCGGGGAAGGACTGCCCATTCCATGATCTCGCCATCACGGTTGACAACTCCATTGTGTCCTCCTCCCAGAGCGCCAAGAACCTTGGCGTGATCCTGGACAACACCCTGTCGTTCTCAACTAACATCAAGGCGGTGGCCCGTTCCTGTAGGTTCATGCTCTACAACATCCGCAGAGTACGACCCTGCCTCACACAGGAAGCGGCGCAGGTCCTAATCCAGGCACTTGTCATCTCCCATCTGGATTACTGCTCGCTGTTGGCTGGGCTCCCTGCCTGTGCCATTAAACCCCTTCAACTCATCCAGAACGCCGCAGCCCGTCTGGTGTTCAACCTTCCCAAGTTCTCTCACGTCACCCCGCTCCTCCGTTCTCTCCACTGGCTTCCAGTTGAAGCTCGCATCCGCTACAAGACCATGGTGCTTGCCTACGGAGCTGTGAGGGGAACGGCACCTCAGTACCTCCAGGCTCTGATCAGGCCCTACACCCAAACAAGGGCACTGCGTTCATCCACCTCTGGCCTGCTCGCCTCCCTACCACTGAGGAAGTACAGCTCCCGCTCAGCCCAGTCAAAACTGTTCGCTGCCCTGGCCCCCCAATGGTGGAACAAACTCCCTCACGACGCCAGGACAGCGGAGTCAATCACCACCTTCCGGAGACACCTGAAACCCCACCTCTTTAAGGAATACCTAGGATAGGTTAAGTAATCCCTCTCACCCCACCCCCCTAAGTTTTAGATGCACTATTGTTAAGTGACTGTCCCACTGGATGTCATAAGGTGAATGCACCAATTTGTAAGTCGCTCTGGATAAGAGCGTCTGCTAAATGACTTAAATGTAATGTAAATGTATTCACTGGCAATGAGTAAAAATGCTACTAGGATACTCTACATTGAAACCTATGTGTCCAAATTACTTTGAGATCTTGTCAGGAGAGGTTGGGGATGAGTATTACAAACTGTAAATAAAGGTAAATGTCTAGCAACTAGGAAGAAATCCAGTCCCAATAAAAAACTTTTTTTTTTCAGAACAGAAGCTGTAACTGACAAAGATGTCATTTTCATACTCAACTGTCATTCATGCTTCCCTGCGCTAATTGTTTAGGTTTTGTGTTATTTTACAGTTCTATCACAACCTACTACTCAGGAACCTGGAATGCTTGAGCTGAGTATGTGCTTTCCCTTGGGGGAAACGGTGAATTGGAAGACTTGGGGATTTTAATGGCAGAAGGATAAGCTTAGCACAAAACTTCAAGGATCACATTCTTTGTTAGCTCAGCATGATTTTAGAAAAAAATGTAACACTGCATATTTTCCATATTATTCTAAATACTTCATGATTTATTAATTGATCGAATCGAAAGGGACTTGTGAAAAGTACAAGTCATCAGAATTGCTGCAGCTATATTGCTATGGGTAAGGACAAGAAGAACTATGGGTTCTATTATATTTGCCAAATAGGCCTAATGCATAAACTGATGGAGACTGGCACCAGTTTCCCTGACACTGCCTTGCCGCACATGGTGTTTATGTTATGTTGATGATGATGGAAAGGAATAGATGGATTTACCTTTTATTATGTACAAATATTTCCAATATACTGGTGCATAAATGCAACCATCTGTTTTGTTAACATCCAAAGTGAATTTACAGCAAATGTAGCCAACGTTGCATCAAATGTCAAATGTAAAAGGTCTGTTACAACAGTTAATGGTAAATACTTTATATTTTGTAATAAATTACATCGTTTTTTTCCAACATATTTACAAACTGTCTGTCATATAAGGACAAAATTGGCTACATTTCCTCATATGGGTCTCAAAAATTACATCCTAATTAGTTCCACTTGTTTAGGATAATATTGACTTTTCCAATATTGACTTAACATCATTAGCGATGCTATTGGATGAAATTAGATCCAAGAAACAGATGCAGAGATTGTTGAGATGAGGGAGATAATAGCATGTTTGGAAAACATGTATCAATACCAATTTGGCATTAGAATTTGTTTGTGTTTGTGTGGACGTGTTTAACTATACTTGTGGGAACCAGAAGTCCCCACAAGAATAGTAAACAATCACACTTTTGACCAACTGGAGACATTTTGTTGGTCCCCGGCAAGGTCAAATGTCATTTCTAGGTGGTTTAGGGTTAAGGTTAGAATTAGAATTAGGATTAGTAGCTAGAGTTAGGTTTAAGGTACAGGTTAGGAAAAATAGGATTTTGAATGGGACTGAATTGTATGTCCCCACAAGGTTAGCTGCGCAAGACTGTGCGTGTTCATGTATGTGCGTGCTACCTCTACACTGTAAAAGGTGAGATGGCACTGTTGTCCATCTGAAGTGTATGTTCTGATTGGTGTGATCCAAAATTACACTATGGTTTGTTCAACCTATTATATAAAATTTGTCTGAAATCAAATAATGATTTGTCAAAGTTAAATTTTGAATTGTTTGAAAGCTTCTAAATGTATTTTAACACGTGCATTTGCATCACATAGCGGTAGGTGCAATGGAGTGGCGGCAGCCTATCAGAATAATTGGAGGCATGGCTTATTGGTGGTGTAGCTTTCAGTCTGTTCAATTTGGCCACCTGTGAGAGGAAATGTCAAACCAGGTAATCTGTTCTGTTATTTTGGTTGGCTTAAGATTTTACGTAATATGATCTGTATAAGTACTGTGATAATAAATATTTATTTTGAGGAGCTGGTCCCCCTTTGGTTAAAGTATTGTTACAAGAAAGTATTATGTAGAAATACGTCTTTGTAGTATTGTTGATTCCAATGGTTTCCCCAGTCGTGTCAAGTCGGCTGCTTGTCATTTGGGTGATGGACCATTCTTGATACATACAGGAAACTGTTGATCGTGGAAAAACCCAGAAACGTTGCAGTTCTTGAAACCCTCAAACCAGTGTGCCTGGCACCTACTGCCATAACTCGTTCAAAGGCACTTCAATCTTTTGTCTTGCCTATTCACCCTCTGAATAGCACATATACACAGTCCATGCTTCAATTGTCTAAAGGCTAACAAATCCTTATTGAACCTTTTTCCCTCCCATTCATCTACACCGGTAATTCCCAAACTTTTTATAGTCCGGGACCCCTTCAAACATTCAACCTCCAGCTGCGTACCACCTCTAGCACTAGGGTCAGCTCACTCTCAAATGTTGGTTTTTGCCATCACTGTAAGCCTGCCACACATACACTATACAATACATTTATTAAACGTAAGAATGAGTGTGAGTTTTTGTCACAACCTGGCTCGTGGGAAGTGACAGAGCTCTTATAGGATCAGGGCACAAATAATAATTTTAAAATAATCAATAATTTTGCTCTTTAAACCTTATTTGTTCTTCAAAAATGGTCAATAACTCACCACAGGTTAATGAGAAAGGGTGTGCTTGAAAGGATGCTCAGTCTTATATCATTTTCAACACACAGTCTGTGCCTGTATTTAACCGGTTAAGACTCTAGGGGCAGTATTTCATTTTTGGATAAAAAGACGTGCCCGTTTGTAGCGCAATATTTTGTCACGAAAAGATGCTCGACTATGCTTGGAATTGATAGTTTTGGAAAGAAGACACTCTGACGATTCCAGAACTGCAAAGATTTTCACTGTGAGTGCCTTAGAACAAAACCTACAGGCAAAACCAAGATGTTTGAGCGACCAGGAAATCAACAGGATTTCTGATGGCACGTTTTCCATGATCGCCTTATATGGCTGTGAATGCGACAGGAATGAACGGACACTTCCTATCGTTTCCCCAAGGTGTCTGCAGCATTGTGACGTATTTGTAGGCATATCATTGGAAGATTGACCATAAGAGACTACATTTACCAGGAGTCCCGCACGGTGTCTGCGTGGAAATTGGTGCGCAAAAGTCAGGTACCAGTATTTTTCCATCCGAATCTGAGAACAATGCAGGCTTCCAGGAATGGCATTTCAATGAAGAGATATATGACAAAACACCTTGAGGATGGATTCAAACAACGTTTTCCATGTTTCAGTCGATATTATGGAGTTAATTCGGAAAAAAGTTTGACGTGTAGGTGACTGAATTTTCGGTTAGTTTCGGTAGCCAAATGCATAGTAACAAAACGGAACGTTGTGTCCTACACAAGCATCTTTCAGGAAAAACTGGACATCTGCTATGTAACTGAGAGTCTCCTCATTGAAACATCTGAAGTTCTTCAAAGGTAAATTATTTTATTTGATCCCTTTGCTGGTTTTTGTGAATATGTTGCGTGCTAAATGCTAACGCTAAATGCTAAGCTAGCTATCACCACTCTTACACAAATTATTGATTTTCTCTGGTTCTAAAGCATATTTTGAAAATCTGAGACGACAGGATTGTTAAGAAAAGGATAAGCTTGAGGATAGGCATATTTATTTCATTTCATTTGCGATTTTTAGAAATCGCTAACGTTGCGTTATGGTAATGAGCTTGAGGCTATGATTACGCTACCGAATACGGTGTGGGTAGGACTAACAGGTTAATGTTCATGCTAGTTAGGGCCGAGAATCCACTCTCACATAGGAACGTGGTTGCAAAGGGCATCAGTAGTGACTCCCCATCCCGCATGAGGGAGCGTAATCATCGACTGACACTAATTAGCATAACGCAACGGACATAAATATTCCTAGAGAATATTCCTATTCCTAGAGAATATTCCTATTCATGAAAATCACAAGTGAAATATATTAAGACACAGCTTAACCTTTTGTTAATTACCCTGTCATATCAGATTATGCTTTACAGCCAAAGCTAGACAAGCATATGTGTAAGTTTATCGATAGCATTTTGTCCAGCTAGCAGCAGGTAACTTGGTCACGGAAATCAGAAAAGCAATCAACTTAAATTGTTTACCTTTGATGAGCTTCGGATGTTTTCATTCACGAGACTCCCAGTTAGATAGCCAATGTTCCTTTTTTCCAAAAATATTATTTTTGTAGGCAAAATAGCTCTGTTTGTTCATCACGTTTGTCTGAGAAATCACCCGGAAATTGCAGTCACGAAAACGCCCAAAACTATTCCAACTTAGCTCCATAATATCGACAGAAACATGGCAAACGTTGTTTATAATCAATCCTCAAGGTGTTTTTCAAATATCTATTTGATAATATATCCACCAGGACAATTGGTTTTTCAGTAGGACCGATTGGAATAATGGCTACCTCTGTATTTTACGCGAGAATCGCTCTGGGGGCCATCAGGTGACCAGTTGCGCAATGTAGCCACTTACGGGTATTCTTCAACATAAATGCGTAAAACTACGTCACAATGCTGTAGACACCTTGGGGAATACGGAGAAAAGGGAATCTGGTTGATAGCCCATTCACTGCTCAATAGGGACGCATTGGAACACAACGCTTTCAAAACATGAGGCACTTCCGGATTGGATTTTTCTCAGGCTTTCGCCTGCAATATCAGATCTGCTATACTCACAGACAATATTTTTACAGTTTTGGAAACTTTAGAGTGTTTTCTATCCTAAGCTGTCAATTATATGCATATTCTAGCATCTTGTCCTGACAAAATATCCCATTTAGTACGGGAATGTTATGTTTCCAAAAATGAAAATACTGCCTCCTAGTCACAAAAGGTTAACTGTGTGAATTGCCAAGGCGGGATACTCAGAGCTCAGCCCATTCCATAAATCTGGCAATGGCTTCTGATTAAATTCAATTTTCACGGAACCACTTGTAGCAATTTTGATGAGGCTCTCTTGTTCAAATATTAGTAAGTGGACTGGAGGCAGGGCATGAAAGGGATAACAAATCCAGCTGTTTGTGTCATCCGTTTCAGGAAAGTACCAGCGTAATTGCACACCCAGCTCTCTCAGGTGCTTCTCTATATCACATTTGACATCGTTCGTAAGCTTGAGTTCATTTGCTCAAAAAAATCATACAACGATGGAAAGACCTGTGTGTTGTCCTTGTTAATTCAGACAGAAAAGCACTTCAACTTCTTAATCATAACCTCAATTTTGTCCCCAACATTGAATATAGTTGCGGAGAGACCCTGTAATCTTAGATTCAGATCATTCAGGCGAGAAAAAATATCACCCAGATAGGCCAGTCATGTGAGAAACTCGTCATCATGCAAGCAGTCAGACAAATTAAAATGGTCAGTAAAGAAAACTTTACGCTCGTCTCTCAAAAAATGTGTCAATACTTTGCCCCTTGATAACCAGAGCACTTCTGTATGTTGTAAAAGCATCACATGGTCGCTGCCCCTAACATTGCATAGTGCAGAAAATAAGTTAACCATTTCCACTGTAGTGTCCAAAACATTTTTCAAGCTGTCAGGCATTCCCTTGGCAGTTAGAGCCTCTCGGTGGATGCTGCAATGTACCCAAGTTGCGTTGGCAGCAACTGCTTCCATGAGTGTTACCACTCCACCATGTCTTCCTGTCATGGCTTTTATCGTTTTTTTATCCTTTTCCCCCAGCATTGTCCCAGCCATATCCACAGCAGCAGAAATAATTAAGTCCTCCACAATAGTATGAAGCTTGCCGGTTGCATACTCGGTAGCTCAACACACTTCTACACAACAACACTTCTGACCCCTTCTTATTATTGGCATCTGTTGCTTTTGTACGTGTCTTATTACTAGGAAGTTGTCTTTATTCTCGCTCCAAAAACCTGCTCTTGTCACGTTCTGACCCTAGTTATTGTGTTAATTGTTTGTTTTAGTTGGTCAGGACGTGAGTTGGGTGGGCATTCTATGTTTTGTGTGTCTAGGTTGTTTTTCTGTGTTCGGCCTAGTATGGTTCTCAATCAGAGGCAGGTGTCGTTAGTTGTCTCTGATTGAGAATCATACTTAGGTAGCCTGGATTTCACTGTTTGTTTGTGGGTGATTGTTTCCGTGTCTGTGTTTTACTGTTTTACGGTACTGTTTTCGGTTTTGGTTATTCACGTTACGTTTATTGTTTTTGTATGGAGTGTTCAGTTTGTGTTTAAATAAACAACCATGGACACTTACCACGCCGCATATTGGTCCTCCGATCCTTCTTGCCTCTCCTCTTCAGACGAAGAGGAGGAAAACCATTACAGCGCTACTTTTTCAAATTGTCATGTTTTGTTTCTAAATGTCTGCACAAGAGTGAAGGTTTCCTGCGAGAGAGTGACTGTTAATGTGATTGGATGTTAGTTATTTGACAAGGCTACCTGTATTTGACATTGTGTTGTTATTTCACTGAACACAAGATTGTTTAATTTCATTTGTGGCAGTAAAACGAGGCTTCTCAGCGAGAAAAAAACTCACCCAAATGTTTACCCCCTTTGGAAAATATAAATGCACTGTTTGAAAATGTGAAGATATTTAAAAAAAATAGATATAAGTAAGACACAAAACCTCAAGTAGAGACCAAATCTTGGCATGGGGAGCTGATGGGGAGCTGATCTAAAGATGACAGAATAACACTGCTCATTTTTCTGGGCGGGGGGGGGGGGCGGGGGGGGGGGGGGGGGAGTCAAAATGGAAGGCCGATATTTGTTTCCCCTTCTTCTGATGCATGCCTTAAGTTGTGTGTCCTTCATATTTAGAACACTATCACAGTCTTAATGAAGTGTTCAGTGATGGGTGATTGAACGCACATAGCCATTCAAATTGAGTGATTATTATTCCATTTTCTGGGCTAACTTTACACAATACCCTTCACAAACACCTGATGCGGCACTGTTATTTATTTGTTTAAATTAAACGTCTCCCAAAAGGAATTAACTGCGGAAGATGCAGCCTCCTCATTTCCATAATCTAATGCTGGTGTTTATGATCTACCATGCTGTAATTTGAATAAAAAAATTACACTGATAGAGATTCAGGGACTGTCAATGTGGAAGAGTGCCTCCCTAAGGCTCCTCTGCGCCACGCCAGACAGACCGCCTGAATCTCCGCAGAGTGCAAGTATACATAACACACACTGGGCATAAATAATTCAGTTATAATTTATCATTTGGACACGCAGCTTAAACACTATTTCCTTCGTGGAGAGAGAAAGAGAGAGAGAGAGAGACAATGAGCTCCTCAGCGTAATTTTAACTGCAGTGTTATTCTGTCATCCTCAGTGGGATCAGCTCTCCATTCCGAGCTATGTACATACAATGAAATATTCATCTCTTGTGTGGTAAACCCACTATTCCATTGTCTGTGGGCCGCCTTCATTTGGACTCTCTCTTAGGTTTTGTGTCCCACTTAGTTTAGAGGCGGTTTTGGGGGCAACATTGAAAGGAGAACAAGGGGCCCCTCAGGGACAGCGGGAACATGCAAAACATAAGAGATAACACAGAGGAACAATGAGGCAAGAACCCCGGCAGGACTCACTATTACAGGCCAACCTCCTAGCTGCAGCATGTGAGGAAGAAAGGAAAGAAACATGGTGACAGACTACAGTAGACTGCAATACATAGGGGGAAGATAATGGTTTGTCCAGCCTGCATAATTCTTTCACAATATATTGTATTGATGTACAAGCGATGTACACATTTTAGAAAATTAATACTTTTGTTTTTAATAATGGGAATATTTTTGTGTCCATGTTATTTTTTATTTATTCATTTGCTGGGGGACAGAACACATAAATAAGAATCAAAATCCTTGATACTGCAAACACTCACTTAATCACCCAAGTAATCTTGACACCCAGAAACAAATACACTTCTTAATTTGTATGTTAATGTGAGACGAGACTGAACAGTTCAAAATGTGAAGGTAGAACCAGACATTAGTTAATATTCACCAGGTGCTGCTAACTGTTACCGAGACCAGACATTGATTTAGTTTATTTTCCTCCTCATTTGCCTCGCTCCAGCCAGCACTAGACAGCTGATTATGTACAGAAATGCCATTACAGTAGGCTATGCTTCCCAGGGCCAGGGTTATGTCATGCCTCTTTGTCATAGCCATTAGACAGCAGATTCTGGTCCGGGCTCCTCAAACTCACATCTGACTGAGGTTATTTATTTTCACATTTCCTATCACTCATTTAATATTCCCTATAATTGAAGGGAGTGACATTGTGGAGTTGAGGGTTATGGAGATGTGACCTCCCTTCTAATCGGACTGACTTCCCAAATGACACCCTATTCTATATAGTGTGCTACTATTGACCAGGGTCCATAGGGCTCTGGTTAAAAGTAGTGCACTATTTTGGGAAAAGGGTGCTATTTGGGATGCATCCTGAGTCGGTTGTCTTTATTGGGTTTACCTTTAACAGGAAAGATGCAGTAGATCAGTAGGGTCAATCCAAGCGCCCAAAAATATGTACTACTTCCATAGGCAAATAATACTTTGTGAAAACATTGAATATATTGGGTAAGTAATTTGCCCTTGATTACGCAGAAACCTTCCCCTGATGCTGAGGTTCTGTGGTTTAACTACACATTAGTAAGCTCAATGGGGATTTATATGAGCATGTATGGCTGCAGGCATGTATAAAGTGGTAGTTAATCAATTTATCACTTTGATGGAATTATACCATCCATAAACGAATGGTTTATGTATCTCTTTCCATACAATTCTCTATACACTGAAAAAAGATAGGTTCTTATATGGGTCTTCTTCAGTTCTTAAGGTTCCTTGGAAAACACTTGCCGATAAAGAACTTTTGAGTTAAGTGTGGAGTTCTTGACAAGGCATCTATGCCTCTTCAGAATTCTAAAAGGTTCTTGAAATGTATGAAAGCCTGCAGATGCATTCCTTTCATAGTACACAGCAAACTGGCTAGTGTTAAATAATTTTGAGTGTAACATTTGTAGTATTGATTCAAGAGTTAAATTAACACAGACCAGAGTTAAATTAAAACTCAGTGGTGTAAAAGAACCCCAGTCTTGGTCTTAATAACCATTTGAACCAAACCTACGCCCATCATTATATTTCCCAGCATGCTCTATTGCAGGTTGTGTTTTAGAATTGTTTTTGTTTCAATATCTAGGTTTTTGCATGTACATTGATTGATTCATTAATTGTATGTAACTCAAATATAAATAACATACTCAGACTTATTGCACTCGTTACTGAAATGTTTGTTCCAGTTTACATGTTTAAGGCAGTCTCAAGTTTAATGTATCCTGCCATAGCAGTCATTCTGAATCCTCTCTGGTTGAATTCCAGTAGTATTTACACAACACTTTACAAGCCAGCATCATGTGACCTGAAGGCTTTATGTGGCCTGTAAACTAGTTTCAGGCCACTGCATTAGGGTAAAATTAGGCACTTAAATGACAGTTTGATAAAATATGTATTCCTAGCTTTAACTGTTGATAACTGACACCCGCATAGCTGATGTTTTGGCGGTGTCAGAGGTGTAACTGTTGGAGCTGTCAAATTGGGAGGTGTAGCTGCTTTGGAGCTGTCAAATCAGGAGGTGTAACTGCATTGGAGCTGTTAAAATCGGTGAGCAGCTGCTCTTGATCATTGTCACAAAGCCAGACCTGTGCCACTAGCATTCGAAGTTCAGAACAAGAAAGTCTAGGCTATATAGAAATAATGACACTGAAATTTAAAACAATCCTTAAACAAAATAACGTGGATTTCTATCATCCAAATGGAGGTAAAGATTACATCTCTCATTCCAGTGTTAGAACTTGTTAACAAGGCTGCATGGGATTTCTGTTAATGTGACTCCGTGCAGCCAATGACAATGTCCTCTTTAGGTATAATGGCAGGAGCCGATTGTGGATTTGACAGCTCTAACAAAGTTCCACCTCCAACGCAGCCAAAACAGCCTCTATGTTGATGACATCTGAAGTGAAAGTGATTGAATAGAACCTTTAATTGTGGAGAGCTATGAATATGGGAAAATAGAAATTTGAGGCTAAGATCAATAGCATGGCCAAAATAATATCCTCTGATCAGCTACATATTGTCTGTAGTGTAGCGTGCGAGAGAGAGAGAGAGAAGAGAGAGAGAGAGAGAGAGAGAGAGAGAGAGAGAGAGAGAGAGAGAGAGAGAGAGCAGGATAGAAAGGGAGGTACATGGACAAATGGTCAATGTCATCATCATACTTGCGTGACAACTAGCTAACTCAATACAATGTTTTCAACAAATTTGTAACTGTAACAATAAAGTCTAAACGATGTCAAAACACCCTTTTATTTGAGTAGAAAACAAATACAATGTAGACAAGTGCGATGATGTCCATCTATGTCACTCTAACTACAATCTGTTGGTAGTTTCAACACAAATGAAACATTAAAAAGGACCAAACATTTTCTGCAACAAGCACTGACACGAGCAGTTAAGAAATGTTGTGCATCGACAAAATACTTTGTGTTTCCACAAAGCACACAGGGGGACTGTTTCAAAGCAAAGAGATGTTATTATTGGCCATTCATTTTCTTTGTGGCTCTACTTCCTGCCAGGTGTAGTTTATTTCAGCAGTAGAAATAAATCCACACACTGGAACGTTGCAGGCAAGATCATATAGATTCCTGACAACATGATATAATGTAATCATGATTACTGATCTAGGCCCAGTTTCCCAAAAGCAATTTTAAGGCTAAGTTCATCATTAGTACCTTCAGAGGAGCCTTGTTAAATCTCCCAGCTGTTTCCCAAAACCATCATTACTAAAGTTGCATTTGAAACGCTCATTATTTATGGGCTACCTCAGACCAGAACATCTAAGTGGGTTGTTAATAGCGTTTTTTCCTACGGTATCACTTTACACACAAGACCTCCACTAAACATAGAATCAATATGTTATTCTGTCGCTCTGTGATGGCAGATAACTTCACAAAGAAGTTGACAACAAATACAAAGTTCCAAAAATCTTTGGAATTGTTACAAACAAACAAAGGATAAAAATAGGCTTCAAAATGAAAACCGAGATGACTGCATGAAAACAAACAGCCTACAGTAACGGCTACATGCCAATAATTCAATAATATTGAAATCAATTTCATGTTCATTCAATTGAGTTCAATTTTGCTAATTGTAGGCTGTCTGTAAATTTTGCCTCAATAAATGTCATGATGTGTAACAACATGTGTGCAACGATGTTCTGTCTCCTAGAGATGAACATGCTTTGGTGTAAAAAGTGCAAATCAATCCCAGAACAACAGCAAGGAAATGTGTGAAGATGCTGAAGGAAACGGGTACAAAACTATCTATATCTACAGTAAAACGAGTCCTAT
Organism: Oncorhynchus gorbuscha; assembly: GCF_021184085.1. Taxonomy (NCBI): domain Eukaryota; kingdom Metazoa; phylum Chordata; class Actinopteri; order Salmoniformes; family Salmonidae; genus Oncorhynchus; species Oncorhynchus gorbuscha. The sequence goes on from NC_060184.1 coordinate 52,717,215, forward strand.
ATCAATATAACCCGAAAGGCCACACAGCAAGGAAGAAGCCACTGCTCCAAAACCACCATAAAAAAAGCCAGACTATGGTTTGCAACTGCACATGGGGACAAAGATCATACTTTTTGGAGAATTGTCATCTGGTCTGATGAAACAAGTATAGAACTGCTTGGTCATAATGACCATTGTTATATTTGGAGGGAAAAGGGGGAGGCTTGCAAGCCAAAGAACCATGAAGCACGGGGATGGCAGCATCATGTTGTGGGGGTGCGTTGCTTCAGGAGGAATGGGTGCACTGCACAAAAAAGATGGCATTATAAGAAAGAAAAATGATGTGGATATTTTGAAGCAACATCTCAAGACATCAGTCAGGAAGTTAAAGCTGGGTCGCAAATGGATCTTCCAATTGGACAATGACCCAAAGCGTGCTTCCAATTTTGTGGCAAAATTGCGTAAGGACAACAAAGTCAAGGTATTGGAGTGGCCATCACAAATCCCTGACCTCAATCCTATTGAAAATGTGTGTGCAAAACTGAAAAAGCGTGTGCCAGCAAGGAGGCCTCTAACTTGAATCAGTTACACCAGCTCTGTCAGGAGGAATGGGCCAAAATTCACCCAACTTATTGTGGGAAGCTTGTGAAAGGCAACCCGAAACATTTGACCCAAGTTAAACAATTTAAAGGCAATGGTATCAAATACTAATTGAGTGCTTGTAAACCTCTGACCCACTGAAAATGTGAAAGAAATTAAACTGAAATAAATCACTTACAACAGGCCTACAAGCCCACAGTCCAGCCTCTCTCAGCATATTACGGACAGTCTGAGCACTGATGTGCGTTCCTGGTGTATCTCGGGCAGTTGTTGTTGCTATCCTGTACCTGTCCCGCTGGTGTGATTTTCGGAGGTACCGATCCTGTGCAGGTGTTGTTACACATGGTCTGCCACTGCTAAGACGATCAGCTGTCCATCCTGTCTCCTGTTGCGCTGTCTTAGGCGTTTGACAGTACGGACATTGTAATTTATATTGCCCTGGCCACATCTGCAGTCCTCATGCCTCCTTGCAGCATGCCTAAGGCACATTCACACAGATGAGCAAGGACCCTGGGCATCTTTCTTTTGATGTTTTTCAGAGTCAGTAGAAAGGCCTTTTAGTGTCCTAGGTTTCATAACTGTGACCTTAATTACTGACCGTCTGTAAGCTGTTAGTGTCTTAACGACCATTCCTCAGGTGCATATTCATCTTAGCGTTGTCGACAACTTCCGGTGAAATTGGAGGGTGCGCAATTCAAATAAATAATAATACAATTATGGATATTAAACATTTGACTGCCCTGACTGCCCTTAACCAACACAAAAACATCCTATGGCGTTCTGCATTAGCATCGAACAGCCCCTGTGATATGCAAGGGACGCTAGAAACCAGTATAAACCAATATACACAGGCAGTTAGAAAAGCCAAGGCTAGATTTTTCAAGCAGAAATTTGCTTCCTGCAACAAAGTCAAAAAAGTTCTGGGACACTGTAAAGTCCATGGAGAATAAGAACACCTCCTCCCAGCTGCCCACTTCACTGAGGATAGGAAACACTGTCACCACCGATAAATCCATTATAATTGAGAATTTCAATAAGCATTTTTCTACAGCTGGCCATGCTTTCCACCTGGCTACCCCTACCCAGGTCAACAGCACTGCAACCCCACAGCAACTCGCAATGTGAGCAAGTGAGGTGAGATAATGTAGGTAGAGGCATAAAACGGATATGGTGGCGAAGTAAATACAAGCTCTAACCACTAGGCTACCCTGCCACCCCATTCCAGTGTTTTACTTGCTATATTGTATTTACTTTGCCACCATGGCCTTTTTATGCCTCTACCTCCCTTATCTCACCTCACTTGCTCACATTGTATATAGACTTATTTTTCTACTGTATTATTGACTGTTTGTTTGCTTTACTTCATGTGTAACTCTGTGTTGTTGTATGTGTCGAACTGCTTTGCTTTATCTTGGCCAAGTCGCAATTGTAAATGAGAACTTACCTGGTTAAATAAAGGTGAAATAAATAAATAAAATGTACGTACATACAAGCGTCTTATGTCGGTTAAAAGCTTAAAGTCTTGTTAATCTAACTGCACTGCCTGATTTACAATAGGCTTTACAGAGGAAGCATGCCGTGCGATTGTTTGACGGCACCCCACATCAAAATATATTTCAACCAGCACAGGCTTCATAAAATCACAAATAGCGATTAAATATTCACTTCCTTTTTGAAGATTTTCCTCTGATTTGCAATCAAAAGGGCCCCAGCTACAACATGTATGGTCGTTTTGTTAGATCAAATATTTATTTATTTCAAAAAGTCTGTTTAGTTGGCGCCATCAATTTGAGTAATCCACTCGTTCAACATGCAGAGAAAGGAATCAAAAAAGCTACCACTAAACTTTGTTATAAGAAGTCAAAATATGTTTCTATATAATCCTCAGTTACCCTAAAATGTAATTAAACTATAATATTTCATATGGAAAGAAGTATGTTCAATAGAAAAGCAAAATAAGCAGGTGCGAGTACTCTTCGTCGCACACTCACAGACTGATTTCCAACTCTGACTCCCAGTTCCAAAACTCAATATTCTTCCTCGTTTAGGAAGAAACAAGCCTGAAACCTTGAACAAAGACTGTTGACATCTAGTGGAAGCCATGTGAATTGCAATCTGGGAGCTGGAATTGCATATTGACCCATAGCTTTCCTTTGTAAGAGCATGGGCTCTCAAAGACCACACAATTCAGGTTGGTTTTTCTTTTGATTTTTTCCTACCATATCAATTGTCTCATACATTATGTAAACATTTCTAAAAAACTTCAAAGTGTTTTCTTTCCAATGGTACCAATTATATACATTATTAATGAAGCCGGTGACAGATGGGGAAAACTCCTCAATGCCATCTGATGAATCCCGAAACATATTTCAATTTGTGCTAGCAAAACAAGTCCAGTAGCTTATTGTCCACTTCATTGGAACACTTCCATATTGAGCACATCACTGGTATTTCCTGTTTGAGTTTCTTGTAAATAGGAATTAAGAGGATAGATTTATGGTCAGATTTTCCAAATGTGACTCGTTTCAGGAAACTATGAGTATGTCAAACGTCACTACTTCCCAGGAGAGGTACTTTAACGTAAAATTTTTTTTAATCAAAGTTGCTCAGTATGTGACGGTAATCCTTTCTAAAGTGGCTTTTTTAAACTTGTTCGATATAGGGGGCGCTCTTTTAATTTTTGGATAAAAATTTGTTAGTTCGAAACAAGATATTTTGTCACGAAAAGATGCTCGACTATGCATATAATTGACAGCTTTGGAAAGAAAACACTGACGTTTCCAAATCTGCAAAGATAATATCTGTGAGTGCCACAGAACTGATGCTACAGGCGAAACCAAGACGAAATTTCAAACAGGAAATGCCCCAGATTTTGAATGCGCTTTGTTCCAATGTCTCCTTATATGGCTGTGAATGCGCAAGGAATGAGCCTACACTTTCTGTCGTTTCCCCAAGGTGTCTGCAGCATTGTGACGTATTTGTAGGCATATCAAGTCCATGCTAGGTAAAGCTCCACCTTATCTCAGTTCACTGGTCACGATGGCAACACCCATCCGTAGCACGCGCTCCAGCAGGTGTATCTCACTGATCATCCCTAAAGCCAACACCTCATTTGGCCGCCTTTCATTCCAGTTCTCTGCTGCCTGTGACTGGAACGAATTGCAAAAATCGCTGAAGTTGGAGACTTTTATCTCCCTCACCAACTTCAAACATCTGCTATCTGAGCAACTAACCGATCGCTGAATCTGTACATAATCTATCGGCAAATAGCCCACCCATTTTTACCTACCTCATCCCCATACTGTTTTTATTTATTTACTTTTCTGCTCTTTTGCACACCAATATCTCTACCTGTACATGACCATCTGATCATTTATCACTCCAGTGTTAATCTGCAAAATTGTAATTATTCGCCTACCTCATGCCTTTTGCACACAATGTATATAGACTCAACTTTTTTTTCCTATTGTGTTAGTGACTTGTTAATTGTTTACTCCATGTGTAACTCTGTGTTGTCTGCTCACACTGCTATGCTTTTTCTTGGCCAGGTCGCAGTTGCAAATGAGAACTTGTTTTCAACTAGCCTACCTGGTTAAATATAGGTGAAAAAAATAATAATAATAATAAAAATTGGAATATTGACCATAAGAGACTACATTTACCAGGTGCTCCGGTTGGTGTCCTCCGTTGCAATTATTGCATAATCTCCAGCTGCTTGTATTTTACCATTTGCTTCAGAGGAGAAACCGTACTGCCACGAATGACTTATCATCGAATAGATATGTGAAAAAAACCTTGAGGATTGATTCTAAACAACGTTTGCCATGTTTCTGTTGATATTATGGAGTTAATTTGGAAAAAAGTTTGGCATTGTAATGACTGATTTTTCAGGGGGTTTTCTAAGCCAAACGTGATGAACAAAACGGAGCAATTTCTCCTACACAAATAATATTTTTGGAAAAACTGAACATTTGCTATCTAACTGAGAGTCTCCTCATTGACAACATCCAAAGTTCTTCAAAGGTAAATTATTTTATTTGAATGCTTTTCTTGTTTTTGTGAAAATGTTGCCGGCTGAATGCTAGGCTTAATGCTATGCTAGCTATCAATACTCTTACACAAATGCTTGTGTAGCTATGGTTGAAAAGCATATTTTGAAAATCTGAGATGACAGTGTTGTTAACAAAATGCTAAGCTTGTGAGCCAATATATTTATTTCATTTCATTTGCGATTTTCATGAATAGTTAACGTTGCGTTATGGTAATGGACTTGAGGCTAAAATTACGCTCCCGGATACGGGATTGCTCGACGCAACAGGTTAAATAACATAGAACTGCAAATAACACCTGTCTATGGATTACAGCCATTTGCATTGTTAGTTATAGCCTAATGTTAGCTCGCCTTGACCGTCAGAGTAGCTAGCTAACATTGAACCTTGTTGGTTAGGTTTAACTTGTAAATAATGATAATGTTGCGAGTTTATTTTCCTGTAATAATGAATACACATTTTAAGACGTTTTCACCTACAGTACCAGTCAAAATTTTGGACACACATACTCATTCCGGGGTGTTTCTTTATTTTTACTATCATTCTAGTGAAGACATCAAAACACATCTGGAATCATGTAGTAACCAAAAAAGTGTTAAACACTTAGATTTTAGAGTATTCAAAGTAGCCACCATTTTCCTTGATGACAGCATTGCACACTCTTAGCATTCTCTCAACCAGATTCATGAGGTAGTCACCTGGAATGCATTTCAATGAACAGGTGTGCCTTGTTGAAAGTTAATTTGTGGAATTTCTTTCCTTCTTAATGCGTTTGAGCCAATCAGTCTTTTTGTTACAAGGTAGGGGTGGTATACAGAAGATTATTTATTTGGTTAAATACCAAGTCCATATTATGGCAAGAACAGCTCAAATAAGCAAAGAGAAATGACAGTCCATCATTACTTTTAGACAATAAGGTCAGTATATCTGGAAAAATGTCAAGAACTTTGAAAGTATCTTTAAGTGCATGAAACTGGCTCTCATGAGGACCACCACAGGAAAGGAAGACCCAGAGTTACCTCTGCTGCAGAGGATAAGTTCATTAGAGTTACCAGCCTCAGAAAATGCAGCCCAAATACATGCTTCACAGAGTTCAAGTAACAGACACATCTCAAAATCAACTGTTCAAAGGAGACTGCATGAATCAGGCCTTCATGGTCGAATTGCTGCAAAGAAACCACTAATAAAGGACACCAATAATAAGAAGAGACTTGCTTGGTCTAAGAAACACGAGCAATGGACATTCAAACAGTGGAAATCTTGCCTTTGTTCTGATTACCAAATGTTATCCACTGTGTCTTTGTGAGACGCAGAGTATGTGAACGGATGATCTCTACATGTGTGGTTCCCACCGTGAAGCAAGGAGGAGGAGGTGTGATGGTGTTGGGGTGCTTTGCTGATGACACTATCTTTGATTTATTTTGAATTTAAAACATTGGAAAGAACTTCAAAAACAACTATTATTTTTTGTGGGTTGTATTAGCAAAATCAATGATTACACACGCATATAATAATATCACAATGAGTTCTTGTTCTTCTAGCAATGTCCTGTACCTCGGGCCTAAAAAGAGTCCAGCCCTGTAAAGGAGTTCAGGGAACTCAAGTGACCTTTGTCAAGCAATGTTTGTCCATTCATTCAAGTGTAGCGTAAACCCAATATTAATCATACAATCAATGTAACAATTATTTTACCACAGAACTTTAAAGTGTATCAACTCTTACTAAGTCCTCAACTACAACTAACTACATAAATCATCACCGTATACATCACATCAAAACAAATGAAATACTGTATACAAAAATGTGGTGGTCAGTCAGACAATCCAATCCGCAAATAGATCTCCAGCGGAGAAAGGCCACGAAGAACGGAGAGGTGTAGTCCACGGACGCAAAGAGTGGATCCGATCCTGGGTAAACTCTATTAGCCTACAAAACAAACGTTTAACGGCAACAAAACAAACGGAATAGAGAAGCTTCGGAACTGAGGGTTGAACACATCCTCATTCACGTCTCCATCACAACCCCACTTTTGCACAGCTGATGCTGGCTATTTAATTGGGAATTAAAGGGAAAGAGCCCTATTGGATGGAGAAGCACTGAGACGGTTCAGAAAAATTCAGGGCCGTCCCACTACGCCTTATAAATGTAAACAGTGCCCCAACCCTCACCGTTCAAAAGCAACTCTCTCTTGCTATATACAAATCATAACTAAAACATTTTATAAATTATTCAACCTATAATCAGAATAAGAGTCCTTGGTGCTTACTTTAACTCATATTCAAACTTCTCAACTTAGCACACATCATCCCTATTAAAATATACATTAATAAACAAAACCTTTTTGTACCAGCAATAACAATTCTCATTACAACCCCCCCCCCCCTTGTCCCTGTTTCCCTGTCATAAGTGGCCTGGTAATGAAAGATCAGTATCTCAATGCATACTTAGTCCAAACTGTTAGCAGTGTGTAGACTCATATAGAATTGCTAAAAGTCACTGTCGTAATGCTTCGCCTTTGTCGCTCTTTCTCCAGCCGGTTAGGCAGGGTTTTGAGGTTCACACACTGTTTGTGGTCAAATTATTCCTACCATGCATTAACCTCTTAAATCTAGGAGGCAGAATTTATGCATATTAGATATGCATATTATTCATAGGTTTGGATAGAAAACACTCTGAAGTTTCTAAAACTGTTTGAATCATGTCTGTGAGTATAACAGAACTTATGGAGCAGGCAAAACCGCGAGGACTAACTGTTCAGATTCCCCCCCCCTCTGTTGAATGTATTGTCTTTGCCATTGGATATTTAATAGGAATCCATTATCAGTTCCTACAGCTTCCACACGATGTCGCCAGTCTTTGGAATATGGTTGAAGTTATTCCTTTGTGCATTGAGGAAGTAGGCCAACTTGGAACTGGGGACACATTTGTGAGTTGAGCAAGACGTGTACAGCAGTGCTGCTTTGGTTTCGTTACTGTATTGAATACAGATTGCCTCGTCTACAATTTGATCGATTATTAACGTTTAAAAATACCTAACTTTGAATTAAAAAACTAGTTTGAAATATTTTGGCAAAGTTTATAGGCAACTTTTGAAATATTTTGTAGTGACGTTGTGTTTTGGTAAGCTGTTTTTTTCTGGATCAAACACGCTTTATAAATGGACATTTTCGATATATATGGACGGAATTAATCGAACAAAAGAACCAATTGTGATGTTTACGGGACATATTGGAGTGCCAACAAAAGAAGCTCGTCAAAGGTAATGCATATTTCATATTTTATTTCAGCCTTTTGTGTAGCGCCTGCTACGCTAGCTCCATTGTTTACTGCTGGTGCAGATGGATGCAGGCTATCAGATAATAGCTTCTTATGTTTTCGCCAAATTGCATTTTTAAAATCTGAAATATTGGCTGGATTCACAACGAGTGTAGCTTTAATTGAGTATCTTACATGTGTGATTTAATGACTGTTAGAATGTTATAGCATTTTATTTGAATCTGGCGCTCTGCATCTCCCCTGGCAATTGGCCAGTTGAGATGCTAGCGTCTCCCCTATCCATAAGAGGTTTTTTAAGACACGATCTGACTTCATCTTCCATGATAACTCCCTTATTTTACTGGCAACCTCTCGGAAGAGTTACCAGATCATGAAGTTAGCACATTAACTCATCCTAGAGTCCAACACCATAAATCCCAATCTGGTCAATTTTGTATTGAAAGAAAAACACAAAATGAAATCATCAATACATATATAATAATCCATTCAAAGTAACTGTCATCCCTTAACATACATTCTCCCTTCTATATGCAGATTGAGCAAAGAACCTCTGTATATTTACTCAAAGACCATGACCCCCAAGGTAACTGGTAATTTTCCCTTTTAACACATGATTAAAAAATAACATGTTATATGATTTTGTTTTAAAAAAAAATCGAATAACTAATCAACTTAGATTACAACTCTTTATCATTTCCTAATGAAATAATAGAATTTCAAAGTGATGGTACACTTTGAAAAGAGACTGGTGTTTCTGTCATTTTATAATTAAATCCCACCTGTTCCTGTCATTTCCAGTGACAGTGATCAGTTCTCACTGTAAAAGTCAGTTATACAGGGCATTCGACACCATTAAAATATTTCCTCTTCCTGTCCTTTCCCTGACCTATTGAAACCATTTAAATACCTTTCAAAACATTTCCATCTTTCTGTATACCCAATGTAAAACTGAATTGAAAAAGACACAATCCCAAAACCCCTTTCCAGTAATCTTATCAGTTTGACCTGTTGCATTATGTTAGTAAAATACAAAACGGTTCATTAACAAATGTAGAACCTTCAAAAAGTTGGTGCTGTCTAATCAGTTTGACTGTTAATACTTATTTCCTTCTACTTGTATTACTGGACACTGCTCCACGTAATGGAAACATATTATAATCGTATAATACATTAACTTCCTGCTCAAATTCACTGGAGTTACCTAACTATAAAACCAAGCAACAATAATCAAAAACTGTCAAAGAATGATTCTCATACCTCTACTTCAAATGTCCCACGACCTGCTTGCTTTCAACTGCAGCTAAGCTTTTTTACAATCTCAAGGTTCAATACTTTACCCTTGTATTGAAACATCAGCTTTTCAAATTACTAAAATATCGCATCGTTAGAGTGCTTTAAAAATGCACTAATAACATATTACCATTCACATACGGTCAACACTCATTACGTTTACATCAACCCTCCTTATCAATGACTATATTTGTTTCACTAACCACTGCTTCACACTCATTAAACATCTATTATTTTAAGATAAACATGTAATGTGTCAAATGTAGAAAACACATCAGCCAATTCTTAATCAATCCAAACAATGCAAATTTGAAATTCTTATTTTCCAAATTACTGTCTTTTGTTACCTTCATTAGTCTACATCTCTTCCCTTAAATTAATCTGAGTTTGTTCTGACACTAGAATAGGGACTATTGCTGATCTACCATCAGCTGTTAGACGAACTGGAGCGGTCATTGTAATTAGCTGTGTTTGTCCCGAGAATCGTATAGTTTTGGCATATTTACCAGACATGGGGAGATGAGAGGCATAATTTGGATTTACACATGTATAAGTGGCTCCAGTATCTATCATCATGGGTATGCCACTGTTCTTTATTCTCTACTCTCTATCTATCTCGTGGCCCAAGGAAACGACTCTGAAATAGAGGGAAACGCGGCGGTGTTCTGGTCAGACTCCGGAGACGGGCACATCGCGCACCACTTCCCAGCATTCTTCTTGCCAATGTCCAGTCTCTCGACAACAAGGTTGATGAAATCCGAGCAAGGGTGGCATTCCAGAGGGACATCAGAGACTGCAACGTTCTCTGCTTTACGGAAACATGGCTTACTGGGAAGACGCTATCCAGGGCGGTGCAGCCAACGGGTTTCTCCACGCATCGCGCCGACAGAAACATACATCTCTCTGGTAAGAAGAGTGGCGGGTGCGTATGCCTCATGACTAACGGGACATGGTGTGATGAAGGAAACATACAGGAACTCAAATCCTTCTGTTCACCTGATTTAGAATTCCTCACAATCAAATGTAGACCGCATTATCTTCCAAGAGAATTCTCTTCGATTATAATCACAGCCGTATATATCCCCCCTAAGCAGACACATCGATGGCTCTGAACGAACTTTATTTAACTCTTTGCAAACTGGAAACCATTTATCCTGAGGCTGCATTCATTGTAGCTGGGGATTTTAACAAAGCTAATCTGAAAACAAGACTCCCTAAATTTTATCAGCATATCGATTGCGCAACCAGGGGTGGTAAAACCTTGGATCATTGTTACTCTAACTTCCGCGACGCATATAAGGCCCTGCCCCGCCCCCCTTTCGGAAAAGCTGACCACGACTCCATTTTGCTGATCCCTGCCTACAGGCAGAAATTAAAACAAGAGGCTCCCACGCTGAGGTCTGTCCAACGCTGGTCAGAACAAGCTGACTCCACAATCCAAGACTGCTTCCATCACGTGGACTGGGACATGTTTCGTATTGCGTCAGATAAAAATATTGACGAATACGCTGATTCGGTGTGCGAGTTCATTAGAACGTGCGTCGAAGATGTCGTTCCCATAGCAACGATAAAAACATTCCCAAACCAGAAACCGTGGATTGATGGCAGCATTCGCATGAAACTGAAAGCGCGAACCACTGCTTTTAATCAGGGCAAGGTGTCTGGTAACATGTCCGAATATAAACAATGCAGCTATTCCCTCCGCAAGGCTATTAAACAAGCTAAGCGTCAGTACAGAGACAAAGTGGAATCTCAATTCAATGGCTCAGACACAAGAGGCATGTGGCAGGGTCTACAGTCAATCACGGACTACAGGAAGAAATCCAGCCCAGTCACGGACCAGGATGTCTTGCTCCCAGGCAGACTAAATAACTTTTTTGCCCGCTTTGAGGACAATACAGTGCCCCTGACACGGCCTGCAACGAAAACATGCGGTCTCTCCTTCACTGCAGCCGAGGTGCGTAAGACATTTAAACGTGTTAACCCTCGCAAGGCTGCAGGCCCAGACGGCATCCCCAGCCGCGCCCTCAGAGCATGCGCAGACCAGCTGGCCGGTGTGTTTACGGACATATTCAATCAATCCCTATACCAGTCTGCTGTTCCCACATGCTTCAAGAGGGCCACCATTGTTCCTGTTCCCAAGAAAGCTAAGGTAACTGAGCTAAACAATGTAAACCATTCCACCTTCTTCATGTCTGACTTTTCATTATCTTTCTTCAACATTCCAATAGCTTTCTTTATACTTTTCAGCAATCCTTCTCATTTTTCTTATGTGCTCTATCACCTCAAGCATTATTATGTCTGTTTCCCTGTACTGTATGTTTTCCTCCATCTTACATCCCAGTATACAGTTTCAATAAACCTTACTGGACACTCGCCAATAATTTTTATACAGCTCTACATGATTCCTAGTATTTCTTCCTAACTTCTAGTATTGTGCAATTCCAGTCATTCAAATATCATTTACCCTCTCCTATTGCAGGATCAAATGTGTCCTTCCTGCCAGGCCACTCTTAAGTGACGTCCCAGGAAGGATGTGCAATCTCTCCCCACCAAGGACAGGCAACTTTCCCACTCACTTTCATATTTCTACTCACGTTTCCCCTAAAACGACCTGCAAATTCAGCTCCTCACTGATACACTTCCCCCAACACAAGGAGGATTTTTCAATTACCAAAATAGACCTTTGTAAAATCGGGTCAAAGCGTCATCATAGGCTACCTACTCTCCTATTCAGACCTTCGCTAAATTGAGTCGAAGCACTATCGCGAGTGACCTACCCGTTCAGAGCTCCGCTAAATCGAGTCGGAACGGTATCCGTAGGATTTTCTATTTAATTGTGCTGTCCAAGCGGACAGACATCTGCCACTCCAAACCGAACCAAGCAGACCAGCCAGCCAGGGCAAACAGATGCACTGAACCAGAATTAACTAAATCTCCAGATGAGCAGTCCAGCGAACAGGACGAACTGAATGACACACGAAACTCGGACCGACTGATCAAGGTGAATGGGCCACGCACAGATCCAGACAGATCCTGAACAGACTAATCAGGCCGAATAGAATCAGACAAAAAATTCCCAACTCAAACAGGCCAATCATGGTTCAAATGAATCACCTGGACAGAGCAAGTGAATGGCCCCACCCAACTGAGCCACCCGACACTAATGAAGCACACAACTCCCAATGCCCACACAAATATTTCTACTTATTATTTAACTATTGTAACCCCCAAAGCTTTACCCTTAACATTCATGCATGCATTTGTTTCAATTCAAAAGCTCCCAATATCTTTTGGTTCATTTAACATTTAGAGAGACCTACTTGGTGCTTCTATTGCTGAGGCAGGACTCCCGAAGCAAATCACAAACATTTAGGGCAGCCACCCGTTTGTGATACTCATTCAAAAGACCCATCATCAGCCACAGAACTTTCACCGTTCACTGGTCCCTTGTATCCACTCCTGGCAAGCTCACCATTTATGTTGTGGAAATATTGAATCAAATATTTCTCAGATACCGACGCTTGTGAATTCAAATGGAATTCATTACAAAAAGTAACAAAGCTTAGCAATTCTATGGAATAACTAAATTATCTTGCTACAGACCTCAGGCCTTACCAATTTGTAAGTCGCTCTGGATAAGAGCGTCTGCTAAATGACTTAAATGTAAAATGTAAATGTTACCGGGTTCCACCTTCAGATAACACACATGGTCACTCCCCTCTATGTAGATGATTAACACCCCTTCGCCTCTCGCCGCCGTTATCTCTCTGTCTCAATTATTGCTTGTTTACAGATTCTATTGGACCAGGCAGGGACTTCCCTCAGGCCTACATTAATTATCTCCTACACACTCCGTAGGCAAGCACCATGGTCTTGTAGCGGATGCGAGCTTCAACTGGAAGCCAGTGGAGAGAGCGGAGGAGCGGGGTGACGTGAGAGAACTTGGGAAGGTTGAACACTAGACGGGCTGCGGCGTTCTGGATGAGTTGTAGGGGTTTAATGGCACAGGCAGGGAGCCCAGCCAACAGCGAGTTGCAGTAATCCAGACGGGAGATGACAAGTGCCTGGATTAGGACCTGCGCCGCTTCCTGTGTGAGGCAGGGTCGTACTCTGCGGATGTTGTAGAGCATGAACCTACAGGAACGGGCCACCGCCTTGATGTTAGTTGAGAACGACAGGGTGTTGTCCAGGATCACGCCAAGGTTCTTAGCGCTCTGGGAGGAGGACACAATGGAGTTGTCAACCGTGATGGCGAGATCATGGAACGGGCAGTCCTTCCCCGGGAGGAAGAGCAGCTCCGTCTTGCCGAAGTTCAGCTTGAGGTGGTGATCCGTCATCCACACTGATATGTCTGCCAGACATGCAGAGATGCGATTCGCCACCTGGTCATCAGAAGGGGGAAAGGAGAAGATTAATTGTGTGTTGTCTGCATAGCAATGATAGGAGAGACCATGTGAGGTTATGACAGAGCCAAGTGACTTGGTGTATAGCGAGAATAGGAGAGGGCCTAGAACAGAGCCCTGGGGGACACCAGTGGTGAGAGCGCATGGTGAGGAGACAGATTCTCGCCACGCCACCTGGTAGGAGCGACCTGTCAGGTAGGACGCAATCCAAGCGTGGGCCACGCCGGAGATGCCCAACTCGGAGAGGGTGGAGAGGAGGATCTGATGGTTCACAGTATCGAAGGCAGCCGATAGGTCTAGAAGGATGAGAGCAGAGGAGAGAGAGTTAGCTTTAGCGGTGTGGAGCGCCTCCGTGATACAGAGAAGAGCAGTCTCAGTTGAATGACTAGTCTTGAAACCTGACTGATTTGGATCAAGAAGGTCATTCTGAGAGAGATAGCGGGAGAGCTGACCAAGGACGGCACGTTCAAGAGTTTTGGAGAGAAAAGAAAGAAGGGATACTGGTCTGTAGTTGTTGACATCGGAGGGATCGAGTGTAGGTTTTTTCAGAAGGGGTGCAACTCTCGCTCTCTTGAAGACGGAAGGGACGTAGCCAGCGGTCAGGGATAAGTTGATGAGCGAGGTGAGGTAAGGGAGAAGGTCTCCGGAAATGGTCTGGAGAAGAGAGGAGGGGATAGGGTCAAGCGGGCAGGTTGTTGGGCGGCCGGCCGTCACAAGACGCGAGATTTCATCTGGAGAGAGAGGGGAGAAAGAGGTCAGAGCACAGGGTAGGGCACTGTGAGCAGAACCAGCGGTGTCGTTTGACTTAGCAAACGAGGATCGGATGTCGTCGACCTTCTTTTCAAAATGGTTGACGAAGTCATCTGCAGAGAGGGAGGGGGGGGGGAGGAGGATTCAGGAGGGAGGAGAAGGTGGCAAAGAGCTTCCTAGGGTTAGAGGCAGATGCTTGGAATTTAGAGTGGTAGAAAGTGGCTTTAGCAGCAGAGACAGAGGAGGAAAATGTAGAGAGGAGGGAGTGAAAGGATGCCAGGTCCGCAGGGAGGCGAGTTTTCCTCCATTTCCGCTCGGCTGCCCGGAGCCCTGTTCTGTGAGCTCGCAATGAGTCGTCAAGCCACGGAGCGGGAGGGGAGGACCGAGCCGGCCTGGAAGATAGGGGACATAGAGAGTCAAAGGATGCAGAAAGGGAGGAGAGGAGGGTTGAGGAGGCAGAATCAGGAGATAGGTTGGAGAAGGTTTGAGCAGAGGGAAGAGATGATAGGATGGAAGAGGAGAGAGTAGCGGGGGAGAGAGAGCGAAGGTTGGGACGGCGCGATACCATCCGAGTAGGGGCAGTGTGGGAAGTGTTGGATGAGAGCGAGAGGGAAAAGGATACAAGGTAGTGGTCGGAGACTTGGAGGGGAGTTGCAATGAGGTTAGTGGAAAAACAGCATCTAGTAAAATGAGGTCGAGCGTATTGCCTGCCTTGTGAGTAGGGGGGGAAGGTGAGAGGGTGAGGTCAAAAGAGGAGAGGAGTGGAAAGAAGGAGGCAGAGAGGAATGAGTCAAAGGTAGACGTGGGGAGGTTAAAGTCGCCCAGAACTGTGAGAGGTGAGCCGTCCTCAGGAAAGGAGCTTATCAAGGCATCAAGCTCATTGATGAACTCTCCAAGGGGACCTGGAGGGCGATAAATGATAAGGATGTTAAGCTTGAAAGGGCTGGTAACTGTGACAGCATGAAATTCAAAGGAGGCAATAGACAGATGGGTAAGGGGAGAAAGAGAGAATGACCACTTGGGAGAGATGAGGATCCCGATGCCACCACCCCGCTGACCAGAAGCTCTCGGGGTGTGCGAGAACACGTGGGCGGACGAAGAGAGAGCAGTAGGAGTAGCAGTGTTATCTGTGGTGATCCATGTTTCTGTCAGTGCCAAGAAGTCGAGGGACTGGAGGGAGGCATAGGCTGAGATGAACTCTGCCTTGTTGGCTGCAGATCGGCAGTTCCAGAGGCTACCGGAGACCTGGAACTCCACGTGGGTCGTGCGCGCTGGGACCACCAGATTAGGGTGGCAGCGGCCACGCGGTGTGGAGCGTTTGTATGGTCTGTGCAGAGAGGAGAGAACAGGGATAGACAGACACATAGTTGACAGGCTACAGAAGAGGCTACGCTAATGCAAGGAGATTGGAATGACAAGTGGACTACACGTCTCAAATGTTCAGAAAGTTAAGCTTACGTAGCAAGAATCTTATTGACTAAAATGATTAAAATGATACAGTACTGCTGAAGTAGGCTAGCTGGCAGTGGCTGCGTTGTTGACTTTGTAGGCTAGCTGGCAGTGGCTGCGTTGTTGACACTACACTAATCAAGTCGTTCCGTTGAGTGTAATAGTTTCTACAGTGCTGCTATTCGGGGGCTAGCTGGCTAGCTAGCAGTGTTGATTACGTTACGTTGCGTTAAAAGAACGACAACAATTATCTTTGATACACAGACGGCTATGTAGCTAGCTATGTAGCTAGCTACGATCAAACAAATCAAACCGTTGTGCTGTAATGAAATGAAATGAAAAATGTGATACTACCTGTGGAGCGAAGCGGAATGCGACCGGGTTGTTGAGTGCGGAAGTTCTATTCAGTAGACGTTGGCTAGCTGTTGGCTAGCTAGCAGTGTCTCCTACGTTAAGGACGACAAATAGCTGGCTAGCTAACCTCAGTAAATTAAGATAATCACTCTAAGACTACACGCTCTAAACTACACAATTATCTTGGATACGAAGACAGCAAAGACAACTATGTAGCTAGCTAACACTACACTAATCAAGTCGTTCAGTTGAGTGTAATAGTTTCTACAGTGCTGCTATTCGGTAGACGGTGGACGTATGCTAGCTGGCTAGCTGCTGGGCAGATAGCAGTGTAGACTACGTTAGGACGACGAATTACAAGTTGCAATAGAAGTGCTGACTGTTTCACTATGTTGTCCTCTTTCTTTTCCTTTTTCTTCTGTCCTTCTTTTGTCCTTATTTTGTCTTCCTTTCTTCTGTTAACTAGATATTTTTTGTTGTTATTCTTTGTAAGCTAGCTAGCTTCTTCCAGCACAATCTCCTGAAAACATCTGAGACTGGCAACATCATCTGGGTGGAGTAGACAGACAACAATGTTGGCATTGAGCCATGAGGAAAAAATCTCCATCTCTCCCGCACTCACTGGAAGATGATTAGAGGTTAAGTGAGGGATTACAAGCAGTGCAGATTTGCATTGCAGGTGTTAGAGACCAGGACCAGTAGCAGGTGGTCACATCATGTTGTTGTTGCTCTACTGTTGCTTCTAGCAAGTCATGTGGTAAAGTGGAGAGGAGCACTTAGGGTTGTCTGCGCCTGATTAATAAGGACATAGAGAGGCAAATATGTGCACAGAGTCAATGGGTAATGAGCCGCAAATGTGATTAAGTCTGTACGCTGCACCTGCCTCCAATTCAGCACACAGACACAGTTTAGCTTCAATCCCCTGTACATATACAGCATCAAAGTTGTCAAGTGAGATTTTAACATTTTTGCCATTTAGCAGACCTTCTTATCCAGAGCAACTAGGGTTATGTGCCTTGCTCAAGGGCACATCTGTTAGAATTTTCACCTAGGCAGCTCAGAGATTCAAATCAGCATCCTTTTGGATAGTGATCCAATGCTCTTAACTGCTAGACTACCTACCGCTTATTGAGACCTTTGACAGACTGTGTGAGTGCATACAAAACTGATGCCTCATTTGAATCTGAACGCATGAGCTTACCATTCTTCTTGTGGTCAGATAAAATCACAGATTGGTTTGACGGTACTGTAAAATGAGTTTGGTAGTTAACTAACACACATTATTAAAGTGAGTATCAGGAAAAAGGGTTCAGGTTTTATGGTATAAGCGACAGCCAACCCTGTGACATTTGTTACTGTATTGCATAAATACTGTAAGTTGTTAAAGCTTTACAAAGTACAGTAACAACCGTATTACATTGTACATTTGTAGATCTGCCTGATCTGCCCAATCATATAGAACATTTGTGGGAAGAACTGAAAAAGCGTGTGCGAGCAAGGAGGCCTACAAACCTGACTCAGTTACACCAGCTCTGTCAGGATGAATGGGCCAAAATTCACCCAACTTATTGTGGGAAGCTTGTGGAAGTCTACCCGAAACATTTAACCCAAGGTAAACAATTTAAAGGCAATGATACCAAATACTAATTGAGGGTATGTAAACTTCTGACCCACTGGGAATGTGATGAAATAAATAAAAACTGAAATAAATCATTCTCTCTAATATTATTCTGCTATTTCACATTGTTAAAATAAAGTGGTGATCCTAACTGATCTAAGACATGGATTTGTACTAGGATTAAATGTCAGGAATTGTCAAAAACTGAGTTTAAATGTATTTGGCTAAGGTGTAAGTTAACTTCTGACCTAAACTGTATAGTGTACCATAATGCATTTCTAGTCCAAGATGATTCAACACTCAAATATGTCCTTGACTTCTTTGGAAGAACATCGGTTTCCTCATTGGAATATTGTATGTCTAATATTTAATGCATCACATATTTTCTACACATTTGTTTGTGTTTTGGGAATCACTTTTTTACTGAAATTATTGTCCTAACCTCCTATAACTGCCAGTATGCCTGTGAGTTTTTCAAATAAAAGAAGTCCAGGTTCCAATGAATTTGTCAGGTTGTGATTGGCTTTCCATCAGCAAAGCTGGGTCATATCTCCATCATAAAAGCCAATAAATCTGGCTCTATCGTGTTATGGAGGTGTTCACCGAAGCAAAATGGGACTGGCTAGCGAAACCCCAGCAGATGTAACCTCCTGACCGGTGACTACTCTCCCAGAAATGCATTAAACAGCTTTTATTCCCAGCCACCTATTGATTAAGCTTAGGTTTCCACTGTGGTCACTGGTATGGATGGACAGGAAATTAGAGGTGGTGACAGAGTGTGCCAAACAAATGACAGATGCGCACGCACACATGCACTGACAAACAAACACACAAATGCAATGAATGCACACACGCATGTAAACACACATACACACATAAACATGCACAGCAAATTCTCCAGAGTAAAAACATATACAAAATGTATACTGAAAATCTTGAGTCTGTGGAACCATATAAACATCGGAACAGTGTTAAATTAATACACTGCTTAGTGTAAAGTCTTATTCAAATATTTCCCAGAGTACCTTGCCTTTCGAGTAAATTGTGGAGTCACCACCCTTGACTGTGTGTGTTAGTGACAGAGACATGATTGTTGCATTCATCCATTCTTAGTCCTATGGACTTCTCCAAGTTAAATCCTAAACAAAAGTTATCATAAAAAATGTATTGACTCAGTTGGAAGAGCATGATTCTTGCAACATCGGGGTTGTGTGTACAATTCCCACGGGGGAACAGTACAAAAACATTTGACAATTTATGCACTTACGACTACTGTAAATTGCTCTGGATAAGAGCATCTGCTGAATGATGAAAATGTAAGACAATAACATATGTATTTCATAAGACCTTATTTTGAGGGCCTAATTGTACCCCAATACAGGGGCCTGAAACTCATACACATGACTTTTAATCAAAACCATTTTCTATTGCAGGTGGATTTTTAGAATTGTTGTTTCAACATCAATTCAATATCTATTTAATCCAGCAGCATACCAACCGGCATCCCACTGCTATCTTGTCTCTGAA
The DNA here is from genome assembly GCF_021184085.1 of Oncorhynchus gorbuscha. NCBI lineage: Eukaryota > Metazoa > Chordata > Actinopteri > Salmoniformes > Salmonidae > Oncorhynchus > Oncorhynchus gorbuscha. The sequence continues at coordinate 52,736,513 of NC_060184.1, forward strand.
GTTAAGCAGAGTTGGTAATGGATGGGAGACCAGATGCTGCTTTTTTCACTCCGGACGCTTTATCTGGACACGATTCGTCAGGACCTCCAACAGCCAAAGCTAAGTAGTAACATTAACACGATGCCTTCTAATTGCAGTCTCTGTACTCGCCTTACGGCGAGGATAGCTGTGCTACAAGCCCAGCTTTAGACGCAATCGTTAGGCAAGGGTAATTTCAGTGTAGGAAAGGATGAAACAGTGTCTGTGCCACCAGTAAGTACAGATGGTAGTATAAATCCCCTGGCACAGTCCCCGCAGCCGGACAACTTTCTCATGGTTTCTGGAAGGAAATGCTGTAGTAACGCTCAACCGGTGTCGCTCATTCAGCCGACAGAAACTTTCAAGCGGTTTTCCCCATTAAGCAGCGAGTCGGAGTCAGAGGCCGAGTCTTCTCTGGTCTCTACTCCTCTCGTTACGGGGTCTGAGACGCCGAAGCTTCCCACCATTAGCTCTGACAAATTGAAAACTCTAGTCATTGGCGACTCCATTACCCGCAGTATTAGACTTAAAACGAATCATCCAGCGATCATACACTGTTTACCAGGGGGCAGGGCTCCCGACGTTAAGGCTGATCTGAAGATGGTGGTGGCTCAAGCTAAAACTGGCGAGTGTAGAGAGTATAGAGATATTGTTATCCACGTCGGCACCAACGATGTTAGGATGAAACAGTCAGAGATCACCAAGCGCAACATAGCTTCTGTGTGTAAATCAGCTAGAAAGATGTGTCGGCATCGAGTAATTGTCTCTGGCCCCCTCCCAGTTAGGGGGAGTGATGAGCTCTACAGCAGAGTCTCACAACTCAATCGCTGGTTGAAAACTGTTTTCTGCCCCTCCCGAAACATAGAATTTGTAGATAATTGGCCCTCTTTCTGGGACTCACCCACAAACAGGACCAAGCCTGACCTGCTGAGTGTCGGACTCCATCCTAGCTGGAGGGGTGCTCTCATCTTATCTACCAACATAGGCAGGGCTCTAACTCCTCCAGCTCCACAATGAAATAGGGTGCAGGCCAGGCAGCAGGCTGTTAGCCAGCCTGCCAGCATAGTGGAGACTGCCACTAGCACAGTCAGTGTAGTCAGCTCAGCTATCACCATTGAGACCGTGTCTGTGCCTCAACCTAGGTTGGGCAAAACTAAACATGGCGGTGTTCGCCTTAGCAATCTCACTAGGATAAAGACAACCTCCATTCCTGTCATTATTGAAAGAGATCATGATACCTCACATCTCAAAATAGGGCTACTTAATGTTAGATCCCTTACTTCAAAGGCAATTGTAGTCAATGAACTAATCACTGATCATAATCTTGATGTGATTGGCCTGACTGAAACATGGCTTAAGCCTGATGAATTTACTGTGTTAAATGAGGCCTCACCTCCTGGCTACACTAGTGACCACATCCCCTGTGCATCCCGCAAAGGCGGAGGTGTTGCTAACATTTACGATAGCAAATTTCAATTTACAAAAAATATGATGTTTTCGTCTTTTGAGCTTCTAGTCATGAAATCTATGCAGCCTACTCAATCACTTTTTATAGCTACTGTTTACAGGCCTCCTGGGCCATATACAGCGTTCCTCACTGAGTTCTTTGAATTCCTACCGGACCTTGTAGTCATAGCAGATAATATTCTAATCTTTGGTGATTTTAATATTCACGTGGAAAAATCCACAGACACACTCCAAAAGGCTTTCGGAGCCATCATCGACTCAGTGGGTTTTGTCCAACATGTTTCTGGACCCACTCACTGTCACAGTCATACGCTGGACCTAGATTTTTCCCATGGAATAAATGTTGTGGATCTTAATGTTTTTCCTCATAATCCTGGACTATCGGACCACTATTTTATTACGTTTGCAATTGCAACAAATAATCTGCTCAGACCCCAACCAAGGAACATCAAAAGTCGTGCTATAAATTCACAGACAACACAAAGATTCCTTGATGTCCTTCCAGATTCCCTCGGTCTACTCAAGGATGCCAGAGGACAAAAATCAGTTAACCACCTAACTGAGGAACTCAATTTAACCTTGCGCAATACCCTAGATGCAGTTGCACCCCTAAAAACTAAAAACATTTCTCATAAGAAACTAGCTCCCTGGTACACAGAAAATACCCGAGCTCTGAAGCAAGCTTCCAGAAAATTGGAACGGAAATGGCGCCACACCAAACTGGAAGTCTTCCGACTAGCTTGGAAAGACAGTACCATGCAGTACCGAAGAGCCCTTACTGCTACTCGATCATCCAATTAAGAACAATCCAAAATTCATTTTTGATACTGTCGCAAAGCTAACTAAAAAGCAACATTCCCCAAGAGAGGATGACTTTCACTTTAGCAGTGATAAATTCATTAACTTCTTTGAGGAAAAGATTATGATTATTAGAAAGCAAATTACGGACTCCTCTTTAAATCTGCGTATTCCTTCAAAGTTCAGTTGTCCTGAGTCTGCACAACTCTCCCAGGACCTAGGATCAAGAGAGACGTTCTCAAGTGTTTTCGTACTATATCTCTTGACACAATGATGAAAATAATCATGGCCTCTAAACCTTCAAGCTGCATACTGGACCCTATTCCAACTAAACTACTGAAAGAGCTGCTTCCTGTGCTTGGCCCTCCTATGTTGAACATAATAAATGGCTCTCTATCCACCGGATGTGTACCAAACTCACTAAAAGTGGCGGTAATAAAGCCTCTCTTGAAAAAGCCAAACCTTGACCCAGAAAATATAAAAAACTATCGGCCTATATCGAATCTTCCTATATCTATATCGAATCATTCCTCTCAAAAAAAATAGAAAAGGCTGTTGCGCAGCAACTTACTGCCTTCCTGAAGACAAACAATGTATACGAAATGCTTTAGTCTGGTTTTAGACCCCATCATAGCACTGAGACGGCACTTGTGAAGGTGGTAAATGACATTTTAATGGCATCGGACCGAGGCTCTGCATCTGTCCTCGTGCTCCTAGACCTTAGTGCTGCTTTTGATACCATCGATCACCACATTCTTTTGGAGAGATTGGAATCCCAAATTGGTCTACACGGACAAGTTCTGGCCTGGTTTCGATCTTATCTGTCGGAAAGATATCAGTTTGTCTCTGTGAATGGTTTGTCCTCTGACAAATCAACTGTAAATTTCGGTGTTCCTCAAGGTTCCGTTTTAGGACCACTATTGTTTTCACTATATATTTTACCTCTTGGGGATGTTATTCGAAAACATAATGTTAACTTTCACTGCTATGCGGATGACACACAGCTGTACAGTTCAATGAAACATGGTGAAGCCCCAAAATTTCCCTTGCTAGAAGCATGTGTTTCAGACATAAGGAAGTGGATGGCTGCAAACTTTCTACTTTTAAACTCGGACAAAACAGAGATGCTTGTTCTAGGTCCCAAGAAACAAAGAGATCTTCTGTTGAATCTGACAATCTTAATGGTTGTACAGTCGTCTCAAATAAAACTGTGAAGGACATCAGCATTACTCTGGACCCTGATCTCTCTTTTGAAGAACATATCAAGACCATTTCAAGGACAGCTTTTTTCCATCTACGTAACATTGCAAAAATCAAAAACTTTCTGTCCAAAAATGATGCAGAAAAATTAATCCATGCCTTTGTCACTTCTAGGTTAGACTACTGGTTAGACTACTGCAATGCTCTTTCCGGCTACCCGAATAAAGCACTAAATAAACTTCAGTTGGTGCAAAATACGGCTGCTAGAACCCTGACTAGAACCAAAAAATGTTATCATATTACTCCAGTGCTAGCCTCTCTACAATGGCTTCCTGTCAAAGCGAGGGCTGATTTCAAGGTTTTACTGCTAACCTACAAAGCATTACATGGGCTTGCTCCTACCCATCTCTCTGATTTGGTCCTGCCGTACATACCTACACGTACACTACGGCACAAGACGCAGGCCTCCTAATTGTCCCTAGAATTTCTAAGCAAACAGCTGGAGGCAGGGCTTTCTCCTATAGAACTCCATTTTTATGGCAAGGGTCAGTTTGTTATATCTGGAGTACTTCTCCTGTCCTATTCGGTGTCCTGTGTGAATTTAAGTGTGCTCTCTCTAATTCTCTCTTTCTCTCTTTCGTTCTCTCTCTCGGAGGACCTGAGCCCTCGGACCATGCCCCAGGACTACCTGTCATGATGACTCCTTGCTGTCCCCAGTCCACCTGGCCGTGCTGCTGCTCCAGTTTCAACTGTTCTGCCTTATTATTATCCAACCATGCTGGTCATTTATGAACATTTGAACATCTTGGCCATGTTCTGTTATAATCTCCACCCTGCACAGCCAGAAGAGGACTGGCCACCCCACATATGCTCTCTCTAATTCTCTCTTTCTTTCTCTCTCTCGGAGGACCTGAGCCCTCGGACCATGCCCCAGGACTACCTGACATGATGACTCCTTGCTGTCCCCAGTCCACCTGGCCGTGCTGCTGCTCCAGTTTCAACTGTTCTGCCTTATTATTATTCAACCATGCTGGTCATTTATGAACATTTTAACATCTTGGCCATGTTCTGTTATAATCTCCACCCGGCACAGCCAGAAGAGGACTGGCCACCCCACATAGCCTGGTTCTTCTCTAGGTTTCTTCCTAGGTTTTGGCCTTTCTAGGGAGTTTTTCCTAGCCACCGTGCATCTACACCTGCATTGCTTGCTGTTTGGGGTTTTAGGCTGGGTTTCTGTACAGCACTTTGAGATATCAGCTGATGTACGAAGGGCTAAATAAATACATTTTATTTGATTTGATTTGCTGGAAATGGTGTTGGAAGGCCAGTAGGGGGCACTCTTTCCTCTTGTAAAAACAAAAAAAATCCCCCTGAGCGGTGATTGGGGACATTGCCCTGTGTCGGGTGCCATATTTTGGATGGGACGTTAAACGGGTGTCCTGATTCTGTGGATATGAAAAATCCCTTGGTACTTATCGTACGAGTAGGGGTGTTAACCCTAATGTCCTGGATAAATACAGAAAGTGGCCCTCATGGCCACCTAATCATCCCCAGTTTCCAATTGGCTCATTAATCCTCCCTGTAACTATTCACCAGGTTGTTGTTGTAAATGGGAATGTGTTCTCAGTCAATTTACCTGGTACAATGAGGGTTAAATAAATACATTTTAAAAAATCTGTGTTTGTACATTGATTGATTAATGAATATACATTTCAAATAGTTTGTTGTCTAATATGATACTTGGATTTATTGCACCCGTTACTGAAATGGTTGTTCCAGTTTAGATGCATCAGGTAGTCCTATAGCTTAATCCTCCAAACCCTGGCAGTCATTCTGAATACAGATTGCAGATGATAAAAAAATTGCAGAAATGGAATATGTACCCCCCTGAATTGGACAAAAATGAATGGGAAGTCATTGGCATCAGACAAACCATATACACGATGTCCAATACCACCCAATTTGGCGTTGATTCATGCAAAGTGTATTGCAAATGCCATATGGCAATTGCCAATTGTAACACTTTAAAAATCCAACACGTGGCGAGTGCGTTCCACCTTGTTTTTCATATTGGAAATGTAACCCAAGTCAACATCCAAAAGCAAAATTTTGAAAAAATTATTTTTTTGTCAAAAACTTATCACCCCTTAAAAAAGTGCTTTCTGGACCGTTTTTCGAAATTGTTTTGATTTTATGTCAATTAATCATGTGTAAGAACTGTATGAATATGCTTTTGTTAAATTTTATTATCATATATTTTTTTTAACTTGTGCATAAGGAATATGATTTGTCCAATTTGCAATATGATTTCATAGGAAGTCAAAGTCAAAGTCATAAGTCACTATTTTTGGGGCCAAATGCCATAAGAAATTTGACATGCTCAGAAATCCTGCAGAAATGCAAAATTGTCTGACTTCCATCACTCGTTGTGTTGATTTCATCATGTCCATTTGGTGATGTTTTTTCACTGTTGAATCATATTGCAAGTGCACGTGCATTTGCAATATGTTTCAATGGGCATTTACCATCACGAATTTGGCATGCTCAAAAATCCTGCAGAAATGCAAAATTGACTGGCCTGATGAACACAGGATGGCCGGGCATTGATAGTGGGTCTTCTCCATCACTCGTTGTGTTGATTTCATTATGTCCATTGGTTTATGGTTTCTCACTTTTGCAAAGTCACTGTGCATTTGCAATATGGTTCAATGGGCATGTACCATCACAAATTTGTCATGCTATAAATCCTACATATATATATCCTACATATATAAATCCTACCTATATATCCTACCTGACAGGTCGCTCCTACCAGGTGGCGTGGCGAGAATCTGTCTCCTCACCACGCGCTCTCACCACTGGTGTCCCCCAGGGCTCTGTTCTAGGCCCTCTCCTATTCTCGCTATACACCAAGTCACTTGGCTCTGTCATAACCTCACATGGTCTCTCCTATCATTGCTATGCAGACGACACACAATTAATCTTCTCCTTTCCCCCTTCTGATGACCAGGTGGCGAATCGCATCTCTGCATGTCTGGCAGACATATCAGTGTGGATGACCGATCACCACCTCAAGCTGAACCTCGGCAAGACGGAGCTGCTCTTCCTCCCGGGGAAGGACTGCCCGTTCCATGATCTCACCATCACGGTTGACAACTCCATTGTGTCCTCCTCCCAGAGCGCTAAGAACCTTGGCGTGATCCTGGACAACACCCTGTCGTTCTCAACTAACATCAAGGCGGTGGCCCGTTCCTGTAGGTTCATGCTCTACAACATCCGCAGAGTACGACCCTGCCTCACACAGGAAGCGGCGCAGGTCCTAATCCAGGCACTTGTCATCTCCCGTCTGGATTATTGCAACTCGCTGTTGGCTGGGCTCCCTGCCTTTAAACCCCTACAACTCATCCAGAACGCCGCAGCCCGTCTAGTGTTCAACCTTCCCAAGTTCTCTCACGTCACCCCGCTCCTCCGCTCTCTCCACTGGCTTCCAGTTGAAGCTCGCATCCGCTACAAGACCATGGTGCTTGCCTACGGAGCTGTGAGGGGAACGGCACCTCAGTACCTCCAGGCTCTGATCAGGCCCTACACCCAAATAAGGGCACTGCGTTCATCCACCTCTGGCCTGCTCGCCTCCCTACCACTGAGGAAGTACAGTTCCCGCTCAGCCCAGTCAAAACTGTTCGCTGCTCTGGCTCCCCAATGGTGGAACAAACTCCCTCACGACGCCAGGACAGCGGAGTCAATCACCACCTTCCGGAGACACCTGAAACCCCACCTCTTTAAGGAATACCTAGGATAGGATAAAGTAATCCTTCTCAACCCCCCCCCCTTAAAATATTTAGATTCACTATTGTAAAGTGGCTGTTCCACTGGATGTCATAAGGTGAATGCACCAATTTGTAAGTCGCTCTGGATAAGAGCGTCTGCTAAATGACTTAAATGTAATGTAATGTAAAAAAATGTAATAAAAATCCTGCAGGAATGCGAAATTGACTGGCCCGATGAACTCGGGATGGCTGGCAGTGATTCTGGTTCATCACAATCGCTCGTTAGGGTTGATTTCAGAATGTCACTTTGGTGATGGTACCTCACTGTTTAAACATATTGCAAATGGACAAGAGTCACCAGCAAGTCATCGTCCCTCAGTCAATTAGATATCACTCTGACACCAAACTGATACAAACTGACACCAAACCCACTTTTTCCAACTCGTTTAGTAGCCAACTATCACATTCTTCAGAGCTGGCCCAAAATTCACAACGCCTTCGGTTCAAATCATAAAAAAACATGAAACACGTAGTTACGTTCTAGCTGCGGGTCCATTTCTTATGTTATGTGTAGACCTAGCTGAGGCGACCCCGAATCCCACGTTTCGGATCGATAGGTCATTTGGTGTCCGAGCAAAACCCTAATTGGTGCTGAAAATCCACTTTTTTCCATGACTTGCTACGGGGTCCTTGAATGAGCTATCGGACAGAAATGTTGGGGTCTGTCTATATGTGCCGAGACGGTCACAATGCACCTAGTCTTGCGACTCTGGGACATTTCTAAATGTCGTCATTTTCGTGATGCAAAAATGAATTGAAGTCATTACAAATGTACCAGGCTGTTTCTCGGTCCGAGAACCTTCTAGAACCACGTAACTCACCACGCACTATCGACCTGAGGTCTAGAACAGGATTCTAAAGTTTCGGAACTCTAGGTCTGATGGTTCTTTAAAAGTTCCAACAAGGTTAACTAATGCAGGAAGTGTATGTCTCTACGCACCCCAATGTGTCCCTCCTTCCAAGCTTTGTGTGTGTGTGATTTAGTTTTTCATTGAAATTTTATGGGAAAAATGACTGATTTACAGTTCATGGGGGTTGCCTGATCACACATATGAAGTTTTGGACAGATCTGACTTTTTTAACCCTTCGAAACATCCCCTGAGACACCATTTATGGCACTTACGGTGGGCACAGGAAGCTATAAGTCAACACATATCCTCATTGGGGTATGATTTTACAGAATCCTGAGTTTTAAGTCTTTACGTTAAGAATTGACTGATTTACAAAGGGTTGAATGTACTATGTCTATCAAACTGCAGGCAGGGTATGGATATACACTTTTAGGGTGATTTTAACCACTTCCGGTTGGTCCAGGAAGCTTAGAATCACACAGGTAGACCTCATACTGGCCTGATGGACTGTTACCGATGACAGGTTCATACAGCATTCATAACCCATAAAGGCTTCAGGTTGAATTTAGGGGTGCAGGCAATGTATTCCTATGGGGAGAGAAGTCAATGCAAACTGTTTGATGTAAACACCTTATTTTAACTGTTAAGGCTTAATGCCACACGGTCAAGGTTAGGCTTGCACGGATCGGGAGGACCTTAGGAACGTACCTGAATTGTGTTTCTCACCCTAACGGTTCTCTCACTGTCACCCAAAAGCAAATGACATTGTGGAGCAGGCTTCATTTTGGGCCTACTTTTCTAATGGTCGCTGCGCTTAGACCGAGCAAGCTACGGGCTATGGATATCTCGTTGAACTCGGCACGGCCTAGGGATTATGGTAATGCCATTGCCTGCTCTCTGTGTCTTTAAGTACCGCACTTTGCCACTCCATCCTTGCTGTGTGTGTGTGTGAGAGCCTTTCTTTGACATCTGTTGGGAGAAATGACTGATTTACAGTTCTGGAGGGTTACCTAGTCACACATATGAAGTTTTGGAAAGATGTGACTTTTTTAACCCTTCAAAACAGACAGTGTAACCCAATTAAAGGCACTTCCGGTTGGCACAGGAAGCTATAAATAAACTCATATCCTGATTGGGGTATGACTTTACAGAATCCTGAGTTTTAAGTCTTTACGTTAAGAACTGAGTTATTTACGGAGGGTTTAGTGAGTGTGTGTTATTTCAGAAAATCATAGAAAATCACAGAAATCTCGCAGAGCTCCGCAGCACACTTTAAAAAGATTCATCTGAACACCCTGCAACTGGATCTGTAACTGTTGAAAAACAAAAACAGCTCTCTTTGAACATTACATTTACATTTACATTTAAGTCATTTGGATCTGTACTTACAAATTGGTGCATTCACCTTAACATCCAGTGGGAAAACAATAGTGCATCTAAAACTTTTGAACATCACCAATCTGTCATTGTACGATTTCTCTTAAATGACGATAGATAAATGGCTGTTTTTTTTATTGACACCGGAGGCTCCTAGACTTTGACGTGAAGTGGAAAAATAATTTCTCTATTTTCATTTTGGACAGAGAAATGGCCATAACTCAAAACCGGTGAGGCCTAGGCGCCATCTTGTTCGGGGCCAACTGCCCATTATGCCAAACCTACGCTCACCAAGTTTCGGCTTCGAAATATTTTCCATTTTCGAGATAAGGCCCCGTCGTGATTGGTGATGTTTTGTCCAATCCCAATATGACTGCTTATGCCCTCTTGTGGGATTTTCCGGGACAGCGGAAGAATGACCAAAATTTGATTATTTTATCAAATGGAAACCGAATGTCCAACAAAGTTCATTTGATGACTTCCCGGTAGGTCCGGCCCTGCCGCTCGACCCGACGCCGTCCGCAAATTTTACAAACGTTTTCGGACGTCTAGTAAGGGACCGTGCATTTGCAATATGGACTTTCTCACTAACCACACAGCAAATGTCAAAATGTTCCCTTAAGATATGTCAGGATTTGGCCAGGATTGTTCAGGTTTTGGTCACTAGATGCCCCCTTTGTGCTTTTTGTTTTTTTGTTTTTCCCTTGTTCTAGTTCTTAGTTGCACCTGTGCCTCATTTCCCTTGAATGTATTTAAACCCTTAGTGTTCCTCAGATCTTTGCTCTGTGTTTGTATGTTAGCACACAGCCATGCTGTGAACTTTTGTTTCTCTAGTTGGATTTTCTTGAGGTACTCTGGTTTTGTTCTTGTTTATTTTTGTTTATCCTTTTGAGGTTTGTTTTTTCCCTGCTGTTCTTACCACTTTGTGGATTTTCCTTGTGTCTTGGAGGATATACATTTTTTCTCTTGGAATTACTTTTGACGTTGTGGATTTATATCCCCACACTGGTTGGATTCCAATGGAAATTTCACATCTCCTTGCAAGAGGTATTCGGAGTGGCCTTCTAGTCCGACTCAGGAGGCATGCACACCATCCACCGCTGCCGAGTATAGTACTTGCTAATGTTCAGTCACGGGACAATAAAGTAGACAATCTCAGGGTGAGGATCTCCTTCCAGATAGACACCAGGGACTGCAACATACTCTGTTTCACAGAATCATGGTTCTCTTTGGATTTACTGTCCCCATCCATAGAGCCAGCTGGGTTCTCAGTACATTGCACAGACAGGAATAAAGTACTCTCTGGGAAGAAGAAAGGTGGGGGTGTATGTTTCATGATTAACTACTCATGGTGTGATTGTGTTAACATGCAGAAACTCAAGCCCTTTTGTTCACACAACCTAGAATACCTCACAATCAAATGCAGACCATATTACCTCCCAAGAGAATTCTCTTCGGGTATAGTCAGCGCCGTGTATATTCTCCCTTAAGTCGATACAACGACGGCACTCAAGGAACTAGGCTGGACGTTGTGCAGCTGGAAACCACATATCCTGAGGCCGAATTTATTGTAGCTGGGGATTTTCTCAAAGCAAATCTGAGGAAAACACTACTGAAGTTCTATCAAAACACTGACTGTAGTACACACGCTGCTAAAATACTCATCCACTGCTACTCCAACTTCCGGGATGCCTACAAGGCCCTCCCTCTCCCTCCCTTCGGCAAATCAGATCATGACTTAATTTTGCTCCTCCACTTGCTGCAGGCAGAAACTCAAACAGGAAGTAACCGTGCTAAGGTCTATTCAATGCTGGCCTGACCAATTGGAATCCATGCTTCAAGATTGTTTTGATCACTCGGACTGAGATATGTTCCAGGTAGCCTCTGAGAATAACATTGAAGTATACACTGACACGGTGACTGAGTTCCTCAGGAAGTGTATAGGGATGTTGTTCCCACTGTGACTATTAAAACCTACCCAAATCAGAAACTGTGGTTAGATGGCAGCATTCGCTCAAAACTGAAAGTGAGAACCACAACAAGGTGACCGGAAATATGGTTGAATACAAACAGTGTAGTTATTCCTTCCGTAAGGTAATCAAACAGCAAAACATCAGTACAGAGATAAAGTGGAGTCACATTTCAACGGCTCAAACACTAGACGTATGTGGCAGGGCCTACAGACAATCACGGATTACAAAGGGAAAACCAGCCACATTGCGGACACTGCCGTCTTGCTCCTGGACAAGCTAAACACCTTTGCCCACCTTGAGGATAACACAGTGCCACCGACACGGCCTGCTCCCAAGGACTGTGGTCTCTCCTTCTCCATGGCCAATATGTATAAGACATTTAAACGTGTTAACCCTCGCAAGGCTGCCGCAAACCTCAGAGCATGCGCAGACCAGCTGGCTGGAGTGTTTACGGACATATTCAATCTCTCCCTATCCCAGTCTGCTGTCCCCACTTGCTTCAAGATGTCCACCATTGTTCCTGTACCCAAGAAAGCAACGGTAACTAATCTAAATGACTATCGCCCAAAGCATGCACTTCTGTCATCATGAAGTGCTTTGAGAGGTTAGTTAAATATCATATCATCTCTACCTTACCTGACACTCTAGACTCACTTAAATTTGCATACCTCCCCAATAGATCCACAAACGCACTGCACACTACCCAATCCCATCTGGACCAGAGGAATACCTATGTAAGAATATCTTAGCCTTCAACACCATAGTACCCTTCAAGCTCATCATTAAGCTCCGGGCCCTGGATCTGAATCCCACCCTGTGCAACTGGGTCCTGGACTTCCTGACGGGCCTCCCCCAGGTGGTGAAGGTAGGAAACAACACCTCCACTTCGTTGATCCTCAACATAGGGGCCCCACAAGGATGCGTGCTCAGCCACCTCCTGGACTCCTTGTTCACCCATGATTGCATGGCCAGTCATGCCTCCAACTCAATCATCAAGTTTGAAGAAGACACAACAGTTGTAGGCCTGATTACCAACAATGACGAGATAGCCTACGTTGAGGAGGTGATAGCCCTGGCGGAGTGGTGCCAGGAAATTAACCACTCCCTCAACATCAGCAAAACGAAAGGGCTGATTGTGACTTCATTAACCTCTTGCTGCTACCTGACATGCAGGCGTCCCATCTAGACATCTGGAAATGCAAATGCGCTACGCTAAATGCTAATAGTACTAGTTAAAACTCAAACGTTCATTAAAATACACATGCAGGGTATTGAATTAAAGCTACACTCATTGTGAATCCAGGCAACAAGTCAGATTTTTAAAATGCTTTTCGGCGAAAGCATGAGAAGCTATTATCTGATAGCATGTAACACCCCAAAAGACCCGCAGGGGACGTAAACAAAATAATTAGCATAGTCGTCGCTACACAAACCGCACAAATAAAATATGAAACATTCATTACCTTTGACCATCTTCTTTGTTGGCACTCCTAGATGTCCCATAATCACTATTGGGTCGTTTTTCGATTAAATCGGTCCATATATAGCCTAGATATCGATCTATGAAGACTGTGGATTTTCTCAATTGTGCATCTGTGAGGGTATTAGGGGTCAAGCTAAATTTCTTCAGCCTCCTGACTTTGAAGAGACGGTGTTGCGCCTTTTTATCACACTGTCTAAGTGGGTGGACCATTTGAGATCATGATTGATGTGTACGCCGAGGAACTTGAAGATTTTCACCTACTCTACTATGGTTCCATCGATGTGGATAGGGGCATGCTCTCTCTGCTGTTTAACCTGTTTCTCCTACCCCCTACTTTTTCGAATATTTTGTTTAAAATCGCGCAACATTTCAGCGCCCTGCTACTCATGCCAGGAATATAGTATCTGCATATGATTAGTATGTGTGGATAGAAAGCACTCAGACATTTATAAAACTGGTTAAATCACTGCTGTGACTATAACAGAACGTGCGTTTCATCGAAAAGTGCAGGAAAATCTGATCACTGAAAATGGAAATAAATATCCATGCGCCACGTCCAGGAATTGTTAAAGGTGAACCGAATTAAATGAGGCCGAGGTTGCAGTACCTACAGCTTCCACACGAAGTCTAGAGTCTTGTCATTGGCTTCGGCTTTGATTCTTGGTCAAACCGAATCAAGGGAACCGATTCCCTCCGGTCTCCGACCGGATGTTTTGGTTGAGATTTCTCCTGACATTTTTTCCAGACGGACACCTATAGAATTTACATCGCCTCCTGATGAATTTTATCGCTTATTAACGTGTACTAATACCTAATACTAATACCTTGCATTACAAAAGTATTTTGAAGTGTTTTGTGAAAGTTTATCGTCAACTTTTTTAATTAAAAAAAATGACGTTACGTTATGAAACGCTATTTTTTTTGTTTATCACACAGTCTTCATAGATCGATATCTAGGCTATATATGGACCGATTTAATCGAAAAAAAGACCCAATAGTGATTATGGGACATCTAGGAGTGCCAACAAAGAAGATGGTCAAAGGTAATGAATGTTTTATATTTTATTGTGCGGTTTGTGTAGCGCCGACTATGCTAATAATTGCGTTTACGTCCCCTGCGGGTCTTTTGGGGTGTTACATGCTATCAGATAATAGCTTCTCATGCTTTCGCCGAAAAGCATTTTAAAAATCTGACTTGTTGCCTGGATTCACAATGAGTGTAGCTTTAATTCAATACCCTGCATGTGTATTTTAATGAACGTTTGAGTTTTAACTAATACTATTAGCATTTAGCGTAGCGCATTTGCATTTCCAGATCTCTAGATGGGACACCTGCGTGCCAGGTAGGAGCAAGAGGTTAAAGTCTCTCCAGAGATATTCGATCAGGTTCAAGTGCAGGCTCTGGCTGGGCCACTCAAGGACATTGAGACTTGTCCCGAAGTCACTCCTGCGTTGTCTTGGCTGTGTGTTTAGGGTCGTTGTCCTGTTGGAAGTTGAACCTTTGGGACAAATCCACTAGCCTCCAGTAGCTCTCTTTTCAAGTGCTCAGGGCATGCCCAGCACAGCATGCATTTGATTTACTTGTGTGCTGCTATAGCCCCTTGCTTTAGCTACTGTCATCTAGTATGCTAAATATTTTCATAAAGATTGAACACGCAGATGAATAATCAAAGTGACTTACAAAGATGAGGTGGACCAAGAGCAAGAGAGGGAGTGTGGTGATGTAGTGTCCATAACTAAAGAATCCTTGTGGAATCTGAAAAGAGAAGTATTCCGAAAGCATGATGGTTTACTTATTATGTGCACATGCTAACAGAAAGGAACGAGGACAGTAGCTAGCTAAGTGTCATTGTAGCAAAGTATTTATTAACAACAAATCTGATCTCCTAAAAGTTTAGTTCATTAGGCCTGTCATATTATCTCTTTTAATGAGTTTTCTGTTTTGAAAGGGTTGTGTTGCCGAAAATCCTTTAGGGCTACCTACTGAAAAATAATAAAATAACTACGCATCCCTGCTGAGCCTGGCAAGAGTGGCCCGAAGGGTGTTTATCACCCCCAGTGGCTCTGCAGGCACTGAGAATATATTCTCCACTGCTGGCTTGCTCTCCAGGCACCATCGCATGAGCCTGAAGACTCTGGCCAAAATCATGTTTCGAAAAATGTATTCAAAGGCACTGTAGTTTAATCTGTATTTAATTCAAAGTAAGTCACAGCCTATGATGATTTAATACAACAAAATGCTGTTTGAATGCTGAACACTTACTGTCCCTACCAGCCAAGTGTGTTGCACTCGCAAAGGCATCACAATATATTTATTTGTAGGATATAGTTTTGAAATAATTGAAATAATATAGCATAAATAGGTTGTTTATGTTCCTTCTTAGGTTACCTGTCTGACTCCTGACCTAGTATTTACATGCTGTTTAATATGACATGTAGCCTATTTGAAATTATGAGCACATCTTAGAGTCACCTTCACCTGTTGTTTATTAAAATACTTTTCATTTAAATCAAATGGTTTGGTTTCAATACTTCCAAACCAAATGGTAGGATCACGTAGTCAGAAAAATGTGTGTTGCTTAAATTGTGATTTTAATGAATGGAGCGAATTTGGAGAGTCATATTTTTTTTATTGGAGCAATGAGCGATTTTAACTGAGTGTTGGAAATGAGGTGAAGTGCCGGCAGGGCTAAAGCACTGATGAGTGTGATTTCTGACCACTCAACCCCTTTCAAGTACTCTGTCTTTGACAAACAGATTCATATCTGTCATGTGAAATCCATAGATTAGGTCCTGATTAATTTATTTCAGTTGACTGATTTCCTTATATGAACTGTAACTCAGCAAAATCTTTGAAATTGTTGGTTGTTGCGTTTATATTTTTGTTCAGTGTAGATTAATACACATGCGGTGACCACACCCATATAACCAGCTTATCCAGAGATACAAACTCTCTTATCATCACTCAGTGCCTGGGCTTACCTCCGCTGCACCCGCAACCTATCATACCCCTGTCTGCACATTATGCCCTGATTATATTCTACCACACCCAAAAATCTGCTCCTTTTATTATTTGTCCCCAACTCTCTAGACGACCAGTTTTGCTAGCCTTTAGCCGTACCCTCATACTACTCCTCCTCTGTTCCGCGGGTGATGTGGAGGTAAACCCAGGCCCTGCGTGTCTCCAGGCACCCTCATTTGTTGACTTCTGTGATCGAAAAAAGCTTGGTTTCATGCATGTCAACATCAGAAGCCTCCTCTCTAAATTTGTTTTACTCATTGCTTTAGCACACTCCGCCAACCCTGATGTCCTTGCCGTGTCTGAATCCTGGCTTAGGAAGGCCACCAACAATTCTGAGATTTCAATACCCAGATACAACATTTTCCATCAAGATAGAACTGCCAAAGGGGGAGGAGTTGCAATCTACTGCAGAGATAGTCTGCAAAGTTCTGTCATACTTTCCAGGTCTATACCCAAACAGTTTGAACATCTCATTTTAAAAATGTACCTCTCCGGAAATAAGTCTCTCACTGTTGCCGACTGCTATCGACCCCCCTCCGCTCCCAGCTGTGCCCTGGACACCATTTGTGAATTGATCACCCCCCATTTAGCTTCAGAGTTCGTTCTGTTAGGTGACCTAAACTGGGATATACTTAACACCCCGGCAGTCCTAGAATCTAAGCTAGATTTCCTCAACCTCACACAAATTATAAAGAAACCCACAAGGTACAACCCTAAATTCGTAAACATGGGCACCCTCATAGACATTATCCTGACCAACTTGCCCTCCAAATACAACTCTGCTGTTTTCAATCAGGATCTCAGCGTTCACTGCTTCATTGCCTGTATCCGCTATGGGTCCGTCGTCAAACGTCCACCCCTCATCTCCGTCAAACGATCCCTAAAACACTTCTGCGAGCAGGCCTTTCTAATCGACCTGGCCCGGGTATCCTGGAAGGATATTGACCTCCTCTCGTCAGTCGAGGATACCTGCTCATTATTTAAAAGTAATTTCCTCACCATCTTAGATAAGCATGCCCCGTTAAAAAAAATGCAGAACTAAGAACAGATATAGCTCTTGGAGAACAAGAGCACCTCCTCCCAGCTGCCGACTGCACTGAGGCTAGGTAACACGGTCACCACTGATAAATTCATGATAATCGGAAATTTCAATAAGCATTTCTCAACGGCTGGCCATGCCTTCCTCCTGGCAACTCCAACCCCGGCAAACAGCTCCGCCTCCCCAGCAGCTACTCGCCCAAGCCTCCCCAGCTTCTCCTTCACCCAAATCCAGACAGCAGATGTTCTGAAAGAGCTGCAAAATCTGGACCCGTACAAATCAGCTGGGATAGACAATCTGAACCCTCTCTTTCTAAAAGTATCCGCCGCCATTGTTGCAACCCCTATTACCAGCCTGTTCAACCTCTCTTTCGTATCATCCGAGATCCCTAAAGATTGGAAAGCTGCCGCGGTCATCCCCCTCTTCAAAGGGGGTGACACCCTAGACCCAAACTGTTACAGGCCTAAATCAATCCTTGCCTGCCTATCTAAAGTCTTCGAAATCCACGTTAATAAACAGATCACTGACCATTTCGAATCCCACCGTACCTTCTCTGCTGTGCAATCTGGCTACCGAGCCAGTCACGGGAGCACCTCAGCCACGCTCAAGGTAAAAGACAGTACTGTGCAGCCATCTTCATCGACCTGGCCAAGGCTTTCGACTCTGTCAATCACTGTATTCTTATCAGCAGACTCAAGCGTAGCCTAGTGGTTAGAGCGTTGGACTAGTAACCGGAAGGTTGTGAGTTCAAACCCCCGAGCTTGAACTCACTGAATGACAAATCTGTTGTTCTGCCCCTGAACAGGCAGTTAACCCACTGTTCCCAGGCCGTCATTGAAAATAAGAATATGTTCTTAACTGACTTGCCTGG
This sequence comes from Oncorhynchus gorbuscha, assembly GCF_021184085.1. Taxonomy (NCBI): domain Eukaryota; kingdom Metazoa; phylum Chordata; class Actinopteri; order Salmoniformes; family Salmonidae; genus Oncorhynchus; species Oncorhynchus gorbuscha. The sequence continues at coordinate 52,754,439 of NC_060184.1, forward strand.
TTAAATAAAGGTAAAAAAAATAAAATTGCCTTGGTTTTTCTAATGACTGCCTCGCCTGGTTCACCAACTACTTTGCAGACAAATTTCAGTGTGACAAATCGGAGAGCATGTTGTCCGGACCTTTGGCAGTGTCTATGGGGGTACCACAGGGTTCAATTCTCGGGCCGACTCTTTTCTCTGTATATATCAATGATGTTGCTCTTGCTGCGGGCGATTCCCTGATCCACTTCTACGCAGACGAGACCATTTTGTATACTTCTGGTCCTTCCTTGGACACTGTGCTAACTTACCTCCAAATGAGCTTCAATGCCATACAACACTCCTTCCGTGGCCTCCAACTGCTCTTAAACGCTAGTAAAACCAAATGCATGCTTTTCAACCGTTCGCTGCCTGCACCCGCCCGCCCGACTAGCATCACCATCCTGCACGGTTCCGACCTAGAATATGTGGACAACTATAAATACCTAGGTGTCTGGCTAGAATTGTAAACTCTCCTTCCAGACTCTTATTAAACATCTCCAATTGGCTTTCTATTTCGCAACAAAGCCTCCTTCACTCACGCCGCCAAACTTACCCTTGTAAAACTGACTATCCTACCGATCCTCGACTTCGGCGATGTCATCTACAAAATAGCTTCCAACACTCTACTCAGCAAACTGAATGCAGTCTATCACAGTGCCATGCATTTTCTTACCAAATCACCTTATACCACCCACCACTGCGACCTGTATACTCTAGTCGGCTGGCCCTCGGTACATATTCGTCGCCAGACCCACTGGCTCCAGGTCATCTATAAGTCTATGCTAGGTAAAGATCTGCCTTATCTCAGTTCACTGGTCACGATAACAACACCCACCCGTAGCACACTTTCCATCAGGTATTTCTCACTGATCATCCCCAAAGCAAACACCTCATTTAGCCACCTTTCCTTCCAGTTCTCTGCTGCCAGTGACTGGAAGGAATTGCAAAAATCGCTGAAATTGGAGACTTTTAATTCCCTCACCATCTTTAAACATCCACTATCTGAGCAGCTAACCGATCGATGCAGCTGTACATAGTCAATCTGTAATTAGCCCACCCAATCTACCTACCTCATCCCCACACTGTTTTAAATATATTGACTTTTCTGCTCTTTTGCACACCAGTATCTCTAATTGCACATCATCATCTCCTTATTTTTCACTCCAGTGTTAATCTGCTAAATTGTAATTATTCGCTCCTATTGCTTATTTATTTCCTCCCTCCTCATGCCTTTTGCACATACTGTATATAGACTTTCTTTTTTTCTACTGTGTCATTGACTTGTCTATTGTGTTATTGGCTTGTTTATTGTTTACTCCATGTGTAACTCTGTATTGTTGTCTGTGTCACACTGCTTTGCATTATCTTGGCCAGGTCGCAGTTGTAAATGAGAACTTGTTCTCAACTAGCCTACCTGGTTAAATAAAGGTAAAAATAAAAAGTTGGACATTTACATACACCTTAGCCAAATACATTTAAACTCTGTTTTTCAAAATTCCTGACATTTAATACCAGTAAAAATTCCCTCTCTTAGGTCAGTTAGGATCACCACTTTATTTTTAGCAAGTGAAATGTCAGTAATAATAGTAGAGAGAACTATTTATTTCAGGTTTTAGTTCTTTCATCACATTCCCAGTGGGTAACACATTTACATACACTCAATTAGTATTTGGTATCATTGCCTTTAAATTGTTTTACTTGGGTCAAACATTTCGGGTAGCCTTCCACAAGCTTCCCACAATGAGCATTTTGGCCCATTCCTCCTGACAGAGCTGGTGAAACTGAGTCAGGTTTGAGGCCTCCTTGCTCACAATTGCTTTTTCAGTTCTGCCCACATATTTTATATAGGATTTAGGTCAGTGTTTTGTGATGGGCACTCCAATAACTTGACTTTGTTTTCCTTAAGCAATTTTGCCACAACTTTGGAAATATGCTTCGGGTCATTGTCCATTTAGAAGACCCATTTGCGACCAAGCTTTAACTTCCTGACTGATGTCTTGAGATGTTGCTTCAATATATCCACATAATTTCTCTGCCTCATGATGCCATCTATTTTGTGAAGTGCACCAGTCCCTTCTGCAGCAAAACACCCCCACAACATGATGTTGCCACGCCCATGCTTCATGGTTGGGATGGTGATCTTCGGCTTGCAAGCATCCCCCTTTTTCCACCAAAGATAACGATGGTCATTATGGCCAAACAGTTCTATGTTTGTTTCATCAGACCAGAGGATATTTCTCCAAAAAGTACGATCTTTGTCCCCATGTGCAGTTGCAAACCATAGCATGGCTTTTTTATGGCAGTTCTGGAGCAGTGGCTTCTTCCTTACTGTATGACCTTTTAGGTTATGTTGATATAGGACTAATGTTTCTGATGAGTATAGATACTTTTGTATCTGTTTCCTCCAGCATCTTCACAAGTTCCTTTGCTGTTGTTCTGGGATTGATTTGCACTTTTAGCACCAAAGTACATTAGTCTCTAGGAGACAGAAGGCGTCTCCTTCCTGAGCGTTATGACGTCTGCGTTGTCCCATGGTGTTTATACATTACATTTACATTTAAGTCATTTAGCAGACGCTCTTATCCAGAGCGACTTACAAATTGGTGCATTCACCTTATGACATCCAGGAGAACAGTCACTTTACAATAGTGCATCTAAATCTTAAAGGGGGGTGGGTGAGAAGGATTACTTATCCTATCCTAGGTATTCCTTAAAGAGGTGGGGTTTCAGGTGTCTCCGGAAGGTGGTGATTGACTCCGCTGTCCTGGCATCGTGAGGGTGTTTGTTCCACCATTGGGGGGTCAGAGCAGCGAACAGTTTTGACTGGGCTGAGCGGGAACTGTACTTCCTCAGTGGTAGGGAGGCGAGCAGGCCAGAGGTGGATGAATGCAGTGCCCTTGTTATGACAGAGCCAAGTGACTTGGTGTATAGCGAGAATAGGAGAGGGCCTAGAACAAAGCCCTGAGGGACACCAGTGGTGAGAGCGCGTGGTGAGGAGACAGATTCTCGCCACGCCACCTGGTAGGAGCGACCTGTCAGGTAGGACGCAATCCAAGCGTAGGACGCGGGCCGGAGATGCCCAACTCGGAGAGGGTGGAGAGGAGGATCTGATGGTTCACAGTATCGAAGGCAGCTGATAGGTCTAGAAGGATGAGAGCAGAGGAGAGAGAGTCAGCTTTAGCAGTGCGGAGCGCCTCCGTGATACAGAGAAGAGCAGTCTCAGTTGACTGACTAATATAGTCTTGAAACCTGACTGATTTGGATCAAGAAGGTCATTCAGAGAGAGATAGCGGGAGAGCTGGCCAAGGACGGCACGTTCAAGAGTTTTGGAGAGAAAAGAAAGAAGGGATACTGGTCTGTAGTTGTTGACATCGGAGGGATCGAGTGTAGGTTTTTTCAGAAGGGGTGCAACTCTCGCTCTCTTGAAGACGGAAGGGACGTAGCCAGCGGTCAGGGATGAGTTGATGAGCGAGGTGAGGTAAGGGAGAAGGTCTCCGGAAATGGTCTGGAGAAGAGAGGAGGGGAAAGGGTCAAGCGGGCAGGTTGTTGGGCGGCCGGCCGTCACAAGACGCGAGATTTCATCTGGAGAGAGAGGGGAGAAAGAGGTCAGAGCACAGGGTAGGGCAGTGTGAGCAGAACCAGCGGTGCCGTCTGACTTAGCAAACGAGGATCGGATGTCGTCGACCTTCTTTTCAAAATGGTTGACGAAGTCATCTGCAGAGAGGGGGGGGGGGGGGAGGATTCAGGAGGGAGGAGAAGGTGGCAAAAAGCATCCTAGGGTTAGAGGCATATGCTTGGAATTTAGAGTGGTAGAAAATGGCTTTAGCAGCAGAGACAGAGGAGGAAAATGTAGAGAGGAGGGAGTGAAAGGATGCCAGGTCCGCAGGGAGGCGAGTTTTCCTCCATTTCCGCTCGGCTGCCCGGAGCCCTGTTCTGTGAGCTCGCAATGAGTCGTCGAGCCACAGGGCGGGAGGGGAGGACCGAGCCGGCCTGGAGGATAGGGGACATAGAGAGTCAAAGGATGCAGAAAGGGAGGAGAGGAGGGTTGAGGAGGCAGAATCAGGAGATAGGTTGGAGAAGGTTTGAGCAGAGGGAAGAGATCATAGGATGGAAGAGGAGAGAGTAGCGGGGGAGAGAGAGCGAAGGTTGGGACGGCGCGATACGATCCGAGTAGGGGCAGTGTGGGAGGTGTTGGATGAGAGCGATAGGGAAAAGGATACAAGGTAGTGGTCGGAGACTTGGAGGGGAGTTGCAATGAGGTTAGTGGAAGAACAGCATCTAGTAAAGATGAGGTCGAGCGTGTTGCCTGCCTTGTGAGTAGGGGGGGAAGGTGAGAGGGTGAGGTCAAAAGAGGAGAGGAGTGGAAAGAAGGAGGCAGAGAGGAATGAGTCGAAGGTAGACGTGGGGAGGTTAAAGTCGCCCAGCACTGTGAGAGGTGAGCCGTCCTCAGGAAAGGAGCTTATCAAGGCATCAAGCTCATTGATGAACTCTCCGAGGGAACCTGGAGGGCGATAAATGATAAGGATGTTAAGCTTGAAAGGGCTGGTAACTGTGACAGCATGTAATTCAAAGGAGGCGATAGACAGATGGGTAAGGGGAGAAAGAGAGAATGACCACTTGGGAGAGATGAGGATCCCGGTGCCACCACCCCGCTGACCAGAAGCTCTCGGGGTGTGCGAGAACACGTGGGCGGACGAAGAGAGAGCAGTAGGAGTAGCAGTGTTGTCTGCGGTGTGGAGCGTTTGTATGGTCTGTGCAGAGAGGAGAGAACAGGGATAGACAGACACATAGTTGACAGGCTACGGAAGAGGCTACGCTAATGCAAAGGAGATTGGAATGACAAGTGGACTACACGTCTCGAATGTTCAGGAAGTTAAGCTTACGTAGCAAGAATCTTATTGACTAAAATGATTAAAATGATACAGTACTGCTGAAGTAGGCTAGCTGGCAGTGGCTGCGTTGTTGACACTACACTAATCAAGTCGTTCCGTTGAGTGTAATAGTTTCTGCAGTGCTGCTATTCGGGGGCTAGCTGGCTAGCTGGCTATACTTGCATACTATTGTTTGTACAGATGAACGTGGTACCTTCAGGCATTTGGAAATTGCTCCCAAGGATGAAACAGACTTGTGGAGGTCTACATTTTCTTTCTGAGGTCTTGGCTGATTTCTTTTGATTTTCCCATGATGTCAAGCAAATAGGCACTGAGTTTGAAGGTAGGCCTTGAAATACATCCACAGGTAAACCGTCAATATACTCAAATGATGTCAATTAGCCTATCAGAAGCTGCTAAAGACATGACATGATTTTCTGGAATTTTCCAAGCTGTTTAATCAGCCGCGATCCCAAATAATTACAAACCCCAATACGAAACACAACATATAAACCCATGTCACACCCTGGCCTACCCAAACATATAACAAAAATACAAAATACAATGACCAAGGCGTGACAGAACCCCCCTAAGGTGCGGACTCCCGGACGCACCTCAAAAGCATAGGGAGGGTCCGGGTGGGCGTCTGTCCATGGTGGCGGTTCCGGCTCGGGACGTGGACCCCACTCCATTAATGTCCTTGTTCCTCCCCTTCGCGTCCTGGGATAATCCACCCTCTCCACCGACCATGGCCTAATAGTCCTCACCCAGATCCCCACATAACTGAGGAGCAGCTCGGGACAGAGGGGCATATCGGGACAGAGGGGCATCTCGGGACAGAGGGGCATCTCAGGACAGAGGGGCATCTCAGGACAGAGGGGCAGCTCGGGACAGAGGGGCAGCTCGGGACAGAAGCAGCCCGGGACTGAGGGGAAGCCCAGTACTGAGAGGAAGCCCAGTACTGAGAGGAAGCCCAGTACTGAGAGGAAGCCCAGTACTGAGAGGAAGCTCAGGCAGGTAGTAGGCTCCGGTAAATCCTGGCTGGCTGGCGGAACTGGAAGATTCAAGTTGACAAGCAGATCTGGAAGAGACTGGTTGTCTGGCAGATCTGAAAGAGACTGGTTGTCTGGCAGATCTGGAAGAGACTGGTTGTCTGGCAGATCTGGAAGAGACTGGTTGTCTGGCAGATCTGGAGGAGACTGGTTGTCTGGCAGATCTGGAAGAGACTGGTTGTCTGGCAGATCTGGAAGAGACTGGTTGTCTGGCAGATCTGGAAGAGACTGGTTGTCTGGCAGATCTGGAAGAGACTGGTTGTCTGGCGGCGCTGGGCAGACTGGGAGCACTGGCGGCGCTGGGCAGACTGGGAGCACTGACGGCGCTGGGCAGACTGGGAGCACTGGCGGCGCTGGGCAGACTGGGAGCACTGGCGGCGCTGGGCAGACGGGAGACTCCGGCAGCGCAGAAGAGGAGAAAGGCTCTGGCTGCGCTAAACAGGCGGGAGACTCCGACAGCGCAGGAGAGGAGAAAAGCGCTGGCTGTCGCTGAACAGGCGAGGCGCACTGGAGGCCTGGTGCGTGGTGCTGGAACTGGTGGTACTGGATCGAGGACACGCACAGGAAGCCTGGTGCGGGGAGCTGCTACCAGACGACTGGTGTGTGGAGGTGGCTCTGGATAGACCGGAACGTGCAGGCGCACTGGAGCTCTTGAGCACCGAGCCTGCCCAAGCTTACCTGGCTTGATGCCCTCTCTAGCCCGGCCAATAGGAAGGCTGGTATGTGCCGCACCTGGCTCTGCACCCGCACTGGAAACACCGTGCGCTCCATAGCATAACACGGTGCCTGCCCGGTCTCTCTAGCCCAACGGTGAGCACAGGGAGTTTGCGCAGGTCTCCTACCTGGCATAACCATACTACCTTCTAGCCCCCCACCAATAATTGTTTTGGGCTGCTTTTCAGGCTTCCAACCGCGTCGCCGTGCTGCCTCCTCATACCAGCACCTCTCTGCTTTATCCGCTTCTATTTCTTCCTTGGGACGGCAATATTCTCCAGGCTGAGCCCAGGGTCCTTTACCGTCTAATTCCTCCTCCCATGTCCAATTCTCCAAGTGGTGCAGCCTCTCCCACTGCAACTGCTCTTCACGATTAACAGGGAGAGTTGGCTCAGGTCTGAACCCTGACTCAGCCACTCTCTCTCTGTGCCCTCCCCCAATAAATAATTGGGGGTTACTTTCGGTTTTCGCTCTGCGTCGCTGTGTTTTCCTTTTTGACTCCATTCGCCTGTAGCCCTCTTCGCACTGCTGAAGCGAATCCCAGGCGGGCTCCTGCACTCTCTCTGGGTCGGCCGCCCACCTGTCGATTTCTTGCCACGTCGTATAATCCATGACTCTACCGTCCATAACGTCCTCCTTTTGCTCCTGCCAGTCTACACACCGCTCGGTCCATGAGTGGTGGGTGATTCTGTAACGGCGTTCGTCTGTTGAAGAAAGAGAGTCGGACCGAAATGCAGCGTGTTGGTTACTCATGACTTTAATGAAAGAAAACGCGGTACATGAAACAACTGATACTAAATACAAAAACAACAGAATGGAACGTGAAACTAATTACAGCCTATCTGGTGACTACAACACAGAGACAGGAACAATCACCCACGAAATACAAAGCGAAACTCAGGCTGCCTAAATACGGTTCCCAATCAGAGACAATGATAAGCACCTGACTCTAATTGAGAATCGCCTCAGGCAGCCAAGCCTAACAACACCCCTAATCAGCCGCGATCCCAAATAATACAAACCCCAATACGAAACACAACATATAAACCCATGTCATACCCTGGCCTACCCAAACATTTCACAAAAACACAAAATACAATGACCAAGGCGTGACAGTTCCAAAATAATTAGAAATTGAGAAGTTGAAAACAGACAGTTTTTAATATTGTGATGGTGAAGATTAAAGTTCCTCTCAAGAGAATTAACATTACAGTAACACCAACAGGTAGGCTAATCACACAATTATACAAAATGGTAAGAGAGCTGGTGAAGAAAGTTACCCCTCTACATGCACATTTCTTTACCGGAATCTCGAAATGAAAATACTGTCAGATTCATAAAATTTCCTTGTACAGTAGTAAATCTATTTAAATTTAGATGGTTCTAAATGAATAACTAAGGGGAATTTATACAATTATAATGCAGGGTTAATACATTTTCTTTTAAATGTATATGTTTATTAAGTTGTCTTGCTTGTCTCAGAGCAGCATGAAACAGTGCTGAAATAGTTATATATATAATAATAATAATATATATATGCCATTTAGCAGATGCTTTTATCCAAAGCGACTTACAGTCATGTGTGCATACATTCTACGTATGGGTGGTCCCGGGGATCGAACCCACTACCCTGGCATTACAAGCGCCATGCTCTACCAACTGAGCTACAGAAGGACCACACCCGGGTAGGCTATTGATTGCTGGGGTTTCACACAGTAGCCGGGCTATTAAAGTAATAGTTGGATAACAGATCGGCTCTCTGTAACTCATTAACATGCGTTACTGTGTGTGCTTCAATATTCTCTCTCACACACTTGCTGCCTTGACCTCTGAATGCACGGCTATGAAAAGCCAATTGACATTAACTCATATACTCTAAAAAGAAAAGGTTCTTGGAGTATGCTTTAGGGATTGAAAAAGGTTCTTCGAAGAAATATTTGTGTTGGACAGGGAGTTTAAAAAAATAAAACCCAAAAGGTTATTCGAGGAACCATTATTAGGGATTCTTCTAATAACCTTTGTCAAGGGTTCTTTCGAAGAACTTATAGGGGTTCATTTTTTAACTACCTGTCCACCCTCCCTCCATTATAAAACATATTTTAATAACAATTTTGATTTAAATAATTATTGTTTATTTAGTGGCACCACAAATGTGAATGAACATTTACAAAACAATTTACAAAACAAAACACATTACAAAATTGCAACATTTCTGCACACATGTCAGTCCATAATAAATGTACTTTGCATAGTGCTTTCATTACAATTTCCAGTGAGAATTCAAGCCTTTGACCAACTGATGGTTGAAGATGATGGGCGTTCAGCAAATGCAGTCTGGAATCTGCTGGCATCACAGCACAACATCAACATCGTTCTAATCAGTCAGAAGACAGTTAAAAAAAACTTGAGTGGACTTATGGAAGGGCTCTGTAAGACATTACATAGAGTGGCTTGCAAACGTATTCACCCCCATTGTAATTTTTCCTATCTTGTTGCCTTACAACCTGGAAATAAAATAGATTTGGGGGGGGGGTTGTAATCATTCGATTTACATTACATGCCTACCGCTTTGAATATGAAAATATGTTTAATTGTGAAACAAACAAGAAATAACAAAAAAACTGAACTTAATTGTGCAAAACTACTCACCCCCCCACCAAAGTCAATACTTTCTAGAGTCAAATTTTGCAGCAATTACAGCTGCAAGTCTCTTGGGGTATGTCTCTTTAAGCTTGGCACATCAACCACTGGTATTTTTGCCCATTCTTCAAGACAAAACTGCTCCAGCTCCTTCAAGTTGGATGGGGTTCTGCTGGTGTACAGTAATCTTTAAGTCATACCACAGATTCTTATTGAATTGATGTCTGGCCTTTGACTAGGCCATTCCAATACATTTAAATGTTTCCCCTTAAACCACTGGAGGGTAGCTTCAGCAGTATGCTTAGGGTCATTGTCCTGCCCGGAAGGTGAACCTTTGTCCCAGGGTCAAATCTCTGGAAGACTGAAACAGATTTCCCTCAAGATTATCCCTGTACTTAGCACCATCCATAATTCCTTCAATTCTGACCAGTTTCCCAGTCCCTGCTGATGAAAAACATCCCCACAGCATGATGTTGCCACCCCCATGCTTCACTGGGGATGGTGTTCTAGGGATTATGAGAGCTGTTGGCTTTGCACCAGAAATATAATTTTCCTTGATGTCCAAAAAGCTACATTTTAGTCTCATCTGACCAGAGTACCTTGTTCCATATGTTTGGGGAGTCTCCCACAGGTCTTTTGCGAACACCAAACATGTTTGCTTATTTATTTTTCTTTAAGCAATGTTTTTTTCTGTATATTTTCTGTAGATCTGGCCACTCTTCCGTAAAGCCCAGCTCTGTGGAGTGTACAGCTTAAAGTGGATAGATACTCAAATCTTCGCTGTGGAGCTTTGCAGCTCCTTCAGGGTTATCTTTGGTCTCTTTGAGGCCTCTCTGATTAATGCCCTCCTTGCAATGTCCATGAGTTTTGTTGGGTGGCCCTCTCTTAGCAGGTTTGTGGTGGTGCCATATTATTTCCATTTTCTAATAATGGATTTAACTATCATTCTCAGTCATTTTCCATCCAAGTTGTCAGATAGACCATTATAATTACAATGTTTGTCTTTCAAACTTTGGTCAGTTAAACTTGGATGAGTACGTTTGGCCTTTGTTGTTGGTATGTCATGCCTAAGTTTTCTAATCTTGCCAATTAAAAAATAATTAACGTAGTTGGTAATATCAATGTGGGTTTTGCGATGAATGAGCCATCTGATTCAATGAATGATGGAGCTGAGTTTGCCTTTTTACCGTCATTCTTTAAGTAATTTATATTTGTTTCATAGTATAGTTTCTTCTTTTTTAAATTCTGTTTAGTCACATGATTTCTCAATTTGCAGTAGGTTTGCCAATCGGTTTTGCAGCCAGAATTATTTGTCATTCCTTTTGCCTCATCCCTCTCAACCATAATTATTTTAAATTCCTCATCAATCCAGGGGGACTTAACAGCTTTACAGTAATTTTATTAATGGGTGCATGCTTATTAATAACTGGAGTTACCAATTTCATAAATGTCTCAAGTGCAGCGTCTGGTTGCTCCTCATTACACACCACAGACCAGCACATATTATTTACATCATCAACATATGAATCACTGCAGAACCTCTTCTTGTACCTCTTATACACAATATTAGGTCCAGCCCTTGGAACATTGGTTTTCCTAGATATGGCTACCATATTGTGATCATTACATCCAATGGATTTGGATATTGCATTAAATCAGAATTCTGTTAAAAAAGAATACAAGATAAAAATTCCTGACACCATTCAAACCAATTTTCTCAGAGTCATATTTTTAAATATTTTTAAGATAGAACCTCTCATTATAGAACCTAAGTTATTTTTTGCAACCATTGTGTTGTTCCAGGTTAAATGTTATGTTGTGTGACGTCTGTAGACTTCGATAAGTGCATATGGTAAAAACTATACTCTCTGTATAGTATGAAAGAAACAACTTTTAGTGGCCACCACCTTAGGTGCACCTGCTTTGGAGCCGATGAGTAAAGGTTGTAACCAGCATTGGGCCCACATCGTGCCTGTGTGGGCATGTTTGCTGGGTAGGGGGGCTTATTTCAGGCAAAGTGAGGGCTGCCCTCACCAGATATAGGTTGTCCAAAATGGGCCAATGCCTTGGGGGCTAATGTGGAGCAGATAAGCTAAGGCTCATCGGCCCAATGTGGGCAGCCTACGTGGGGACAATATTATGTGGACATGTTTGCTGGGCAGTGTTTACGATGGGCAGTGTTTACAATGGGCTCTTTGGGATGTTATCATGCCTATGGATCAATGGCTCAAGGAAACAATTGATCCATTATGATTGGGTTGGTTCAGGTCCCTAAAGGCTGAGATGGATACTTGTCATTGGTGATTGGTAATTGGCAGAAACTCAAGGTCACAACTACTGAAGAAGACAAGGGTAAAGGAATGTGTCCAAAATGACACCCTATTCCCTACATAGTGCACTAAATTTGACCATGGACCCATGTCAAAAGTAGTGAACTCGATAGGGAATAGGGTGTGATTTGGGATGCAGATTGAGAGAGAGAATAAATTGACTGATAAAACAAGTGAAATGGGGATTAAAATACTTGTCAATAAGCAATAAAATTACTTTAGAGGTAATCCTTGTAAACTGACTGAAAGTAATTAGCTGACTTTGCTCGTTGATCCACATTCATTTAAAACCGAGAAATGTTTCCTTTTGAAATTCTCTTGTCTTAAATGTGTTTATTTGATGTTTTTGTCCTTTCACTTTAATCATTTTTATGGGGGGGGGGGTTGGGGATTCTCAATAATGCATTAATATTTTCTTATTAATCAGACATTTCTTTAAATAGGGCATATCTTGGATCTCATTTCACTTCCTCAATAGATGGGGGAATATCCATTTTCCAGTTCTAGGTAATTCAAATAATGAGAGGTTTATCTGATTGGAACAGAGGCCTTTGAACAAAAATTCTGACATGATCATTACATTTTACAGCACAGAGATAGTAACATAGTACAGTACTGATACTTTTGTTCACCTATTGGTATAGCATAATAGATCATAGGAGCCTTTGATAGGACCAACATGCCCTGCTTGCAATTTTTCCTATGATCATGATGTTCTGCGAATGGATTTGTTTGAATTTTCATTCCAACCCCCCCCCCCCCTCTCCTTCACCACCAGCATTTGGTTTCAGTGGATAGTGACGTTCCCATTTCCCTAGCTATATCAGTTCATGACAGTGGGTGGCCAGATGGAGGAGATTGAGGCAGGAAACAGAGTCAGACATTATGCACCACCAGCAGCAACAGCACCACCACCAGCAGCTGCTCCAGCCACATAACGTCAACAACTTGCTGACATGCTCAGCTAGAAGTAGAAGAAAGTACAGGCCAAGTGGAAGATAGGCCGTCAAGAATGAGCTCCGTAGGCAAGCTCCAATGACAACATGTTGTCTCCTTCAAAGCCCAAAGCCACATACACTAATCTTAAAGCAACCATGCAGTCTTATTAATTCTATCACAGAATATTTTTTTTACGCCTTTTCATTATATCTAATTGGTAGTCACAGTCTTGTCCCATCGCTGCAACTCCCGTAAGGACTCTGGAGAACAACAACAACAAAGGCATACGGTATTCAACCTGTCAGTTGGAGATGAGGTATTGCAGAAAGCCAAATTAGTTGTCAAACCAGAATGTCTAGTTCCAGAAAGAGAGCTCAGCATATAGCCTGATCAGAAACTATAGCAACAAATGTTCTGAAGCAAACCTTCTACCTACTAGGTTAACTTGATCTCAGCTTGTTGTTGTGAATAAAAATGTGGCCAATGGACATCGGAGCCTGCATTGTTCGCCATGCATTATGAAGGGACAGACTAAGAACAGTATGTTTGCATGATGGACCATCCTGATCTATACCCTGTCTGCTTTAACATCTGTTCATTACAGAATGCCATGAATATCTACAGGGCAGAGGCAGACTAAATAGGCCTTTGAAACACAGACCCAATCTTTAGTATCATCACAAAGTCTATTTCATAATTTTGCTACAAAATGATGAAAGAGACTTTGTGATGATATTGGAGATTATATCTTATTTCAATTTTTCTAATGAGAAAAAACTCTACAATTACATTCAGGAATGTTTTCTGTTGTTGACAGTAAACGAAGATACCATACTGCAGTGAACGGTTGTCATTTTTCAGAAATTCTAGTCAGTTATTCACATAATATGATAAACAGATCAATAATGACCACCATAATAAACAAACACGTTTTTAATGAAAGTTGTTGTTTTATTCACGCTGTCATCATCAGCTCTCTTGAACCCTGGCATTACTATACAAAACTATTCAACTAGAATCTCCTCCCCTGACAGGAAAGGTGGAATAGTTTCAGGATTGCACACTTATTGCAAACACACAATTACACTTAGCTTCTCATGAAGAACTTGTTTAGCGGAATTTGTTGTGATATCTTATTGGTTGGAGTGAAAATCTCCCGGAGACTTGATTTCTAGGTAGATGGGTGGTGACCACTATTTCTTCCAATAGTCAAACAGTCAATCACAGTTAAACCCATAGCCCCATACCCATTAACAATTATTTCTAATCGGCTAAAGGGCATGGTTTAACCGCTACACTCTCTGAAAAAAAGTTATAGGACAAGGAGTGATGTACTGCCAGCACTTGGTGTGGGTGAGAAGTCGGGCTGCAGAGTTTTGAACGATTTTGAGTTCATGGAGGGAGCTTGAGTTGATGCCAGAGAGTAGTGAGTTGCAGTAGTCGAGTCGGGAGGAGATTAATGCATGTATGAGGGTTTCAACGACACGACAGGAGAAAGAGGACCTGATTCTGGAGATGTTGCAGAGGTGGAAGAATTAGTTGAAAGTCTGTCAAATGTGGTGGTCGAAGGAGAGGGCGGAATCCAGGATGACGCCAAGGTTGCCTGCGTGGGGGGAGGGAGAGACAATGGTGTCATCGATGGAGAGGGTGAATTTGGGTCCTTTTCTGCAGAAAGAAATGGACAGACAAAAAAATATGAGATGCAATACATTCTTAACCATTTTGATATCCATACCATAACTTGCTAGATTGAAACTGAATATTCCCTGCCCTCTTACACCTTATATTTTGGTTATAGAATATGGTGACATAAAAATAGTTACCTGTAACCTAATCCACAGCTATGTTTTAGCAGCAGCATTGTTTGTTTGATAACCGAGTGGCACATCTTGCTATTGTTATGAATGTTCCCGAGTGGTACCCAGTCTTTTCGAACAGGAGATAATGACTGTTTAGTCTAAATTACAATTGAAATACGATGACATTGCTAAAGTACGCAAATAATTGGTAGGAAACAACTATGTCATCATTATGATGTCATCAAATTTACTTTAGAGAGATGACAATGTTGCCATTAGCTAACAATATTCATAAAAAATAGCAAGCAATGCTAACATTACCTAGCTATAAATCAGTGCTGTCCCCTCAATCTTAGCTAGCTAAAGTTATATGACATCTAAAATAAGTCATATGACATCACAATGATGACAAAAGGTTTACCTACTAATTATGTGCCTTCTTACAAAATGGCATTGGGTATCCAAGCCACACCTTTGTCAACATTTTCATCAGCCCATAAAGAATTTAATTTACAATGTAATTTACAAAATAGCCTCCAACACTCTACTCGGGAAACTGGATGTAGTCTATCACAGTGCCAACCGTTTTGTCACCAAAGCCCCATATACTACCTACCACTGTGACCTGTTTGCTCTCGCTACATATTCATTGCCAAACCCACTGGCTCCAGGTCATCTATTAGTCTTTGCTAGGTAAAGCCCCACCTTATCTTAGCTCACTGGTCACCATAGAAACGCCCACCCGTAGCACGCGCTCCTGCTGGTATATTTCACTGGTCATCCCCAAAGCCAACACTTCCTTTGGCTGTCTTTCCTTCCACTTCTCTGCTGCCAATGACTGGAACGAATTGCAAAAATCACTGAAGCTGGAATCTTATATCTCCCTCTCTAACGTTAAGCATCAGCTGTCAGAGCTGCTCTTTGCAACTCTGTCTAGAAGGCCATGATGGAGGTCACTGTGTTCTTGGGGACCTTCAATGCTGCAGACATTTTTTGGTACGTTCCCCTGATCTGTGCCTTGAAACAATCCTGTCTCGGAGCTCCACGGACAATTCCTTCAACCTCATGGCTTTGTTTTTGCTCTGACTTGCACTGTCAACTGTAAGATCTTATACAGACAGGTGTTTGTGTCATGCAGGTGATAGAGGACCCAAAAGCGACTTAACAGAAACAGAGTTTATTCAAATCCAAACAGGGAATAACAGAAATCCTCTAGTCTGTAGAGGGGAATAACAAGAGAAGCGGCCACAGACTGCAGGTCGCTTCGGGTAGGCGCAGGCCGTAGTAGACGGAGACACCTGCTCACACGCAGCATCTGATGAAGGCAAAAAACACGACAGGACAGGGCGAAACACAATCACAGCATGGTGAATACAAAACAAGGAACCGACGGCACAGGAACGGAACACAAAGGAATAAATAGGGACTCTAATCAGGGGAAAGGATCGGGAACAGGTGTGGGAAGACTAAATGATGATTAGGGGAATAGGAACAGCTGGGAGCAGGAACGGAACGATAGAGAGAAGAGAGAGCGAGAGAGTGAGAGAGGGAGGGGGAGAGAGAGGGATAGAAGGAGGGAAAGAACCAAATAAGACCAGCAGAGGGAAACGAATAGCATGGGGAGCACAGGGACAAGACATGATAATAAATGACAAACATGACAGTACCCCCCACTCACCGAGCGCCTCCTGGCGCACTCGAGGAGGAATCCTGGCGGCAACGGAGGAAATCATCGATGAGTGAACGGTCCAGCACGTCCCGAGACGGAACCCAACTCCTCTCCTCAGGACCGTAACCCTCCCAATCCACAAGGTATTGGTGACCCCGTCCCCGAGAACGCATGTCCATGATCTTATGTACCTTGTAAATAGGTGCGCTCTCGACAAGGACGGGAGGGGGAGGGAAGACGAACGGGGGTGCGAAGAAAGGGCTTAACACAGGAGACATGGAAGACAGGATGGACGCGACGAAGATGTCGCGGAAGAAGCAGTCGCACAGCGACAGGACTGACGACCTGGGAGACACGGAACGGACCAATGAACCGCGGAGTCAACTTACGAGAAGCTGTCGTAAGAGGAAGGTTGCGAGTGGAAAGCCACACTCTCTGGCCGCAACAATACCTTGGACTCTTAATCCTGCGTTTATTGGCGGCTCTCACAGTCCTCCCCGCAGACAAAGGCAGACCGGTAATGAAGTCTAAGGCGATGTGAGACCATGGTCGAGAAGGAATGGGGAGCGGTCTAAGACGACCGGCAGGAGGAGAGTTACCCGACTTAGTCTGCGCGCAGTCCGAACAAGCAGCCACGAAACGGCGCGTGTCACGCTCCTGAGTCGGCCACCAAAAGCGCTGGCGAATAGACGCAAGAGTGCCTCGAACACCGGGATGACCAGCTAACTTGGCAGAGTGAGCCCACTGAAGAACAGCCAGACGAGTGGAAACAGGAACGAAAAGGAGGTTACTAACGCAGTGTGCGTGAGTGCTTGCTTAACCTGTCCTTCAATTCCCCAGACTGTTAACCCGACAACACGCCCATAAGGAAGAATCCCCTCGGGATCAGTAGAAGCCACAGAAGAACTAAACAGACGGGATAAGGCATCAGGCTTGGTGTTCTTGCTACCCGGACGGTAAGAAATCACAAACTCGAAACGAGCGAAAAACAACGCCCAACGAGCTTGACGGGCATTAAGTCGTTTGGCAGAACGGATGTACTCAAGGTTCTTATGGTCTGTCCAAACGACAAAGGGACGGTCGCCCCCTCCAACCACTGTCGCCATTCGCCTAGGGCTAAGCGGATGAGCAGTTCACGGTTACCCACATCATAGTTGCGCTCAGATGGCGACAGGCGATGAGAAAAATAAGCGCAAGGATGAACCTTATCGTCAGACTGGAAGCGCTGGGATAGAATGGCTCCCACGCCTACCTCTGAAGCGTCAACCTCGACAATGAATTGTCTAGTGACGTCAGGAGTAACGAGGATAGGAGCGGACGTAAAACGTTCTTTTAGAAGATCAAAAGCTCCTGGGCGGAACCGGACCACTTAAAACACGTCTTGACAGAAGTAAGAGCTGTGAGAGGGGCAGCAACTTGACCGAAATTACGAATGAAACGCCGATAGAAATTAGCGAAACCTAAAAAGCGCTGCAACTCGACACGTGACCTTGGAACGGGCCAATCACTGACAGCTTGGACCTTAGCGGAATCCATCTGAATGCCTTCAGCGGAAATAACGGAACCGAGAAAAGTAACGGAGGAGACATGAAAAGAGCACTTCTCAGCCTTTACGTAGAGACAATTCTCTAAAAGGCGCTGTAGAACACGTCGAACGTGCTGAACATGAATCTCGAGTGACGGAGAAAAATCAGGATATCGTCAAGATAGACAAAAACAAAAATGTTCAGCATGTCTCTCAGAACATCATTAACTAATGCCTGAAAACAGCTGGCGCATTGGCGAGACCGAACGGCAGAACCCGGTACTCAAAATGCCCTAACGGAGTGTTAAACGCCGTTTTTCCACTCGTCCCCCTCTCTGATGCGCACGAGATGGTAAGCGTTACGAAGGTCCAACTTAGTAAAGCACCTGGCTCCCTGCAGAATCTCGAAGGCTGATGACATAAGGGGAAGCGGATAACGATTCTTAACCGTTATGTCATTCAGCCCTCGATAATCCACGCAGGGGCGCAGAGTACCGTCCTTCTTCTTAACAAAAAGAACCCCGCCCCGGCCGGAGAAGAAGAAGGCACTATGGTACCGGCGTCAAGAGACACAGACAAATAATCCTCGAGAGCCTTACGTTCGGGAGCCGACAGAGAGTATAGTCTACCTCGAGGAGGAGTGGTCCCCGGAAGGAGATCAATACTACAATCATACGACCGGTGAGGAGGAAGGGAGTTGGCTCGGGACCGACTGAAGACCGTGCGCAGATCATGATATTCCTCCGGCACTCCTGTCAAATCGCCAGGTTCCTCCTGAGAAGTAGGGACAGAAGAAACGGGAGGGATGGCAGACATTAAACACTTCACATGACAAGAAACGTTCCAGGATAGGATAGAATTACTAGACCAATTAATAGAAGGATTATGACATACTAGCCAGGGATGACCCAAAACAACAGGTGTAAACGGTGAACGGAAAATCAAAAAAGAAATAGTCTCACTGTGGTTACCAGATACTGTGAGAGTTAAAGGTAGTGTCTCAAATTTGATACTGGGAAGATGACTACCATCTAAGGCAAACATGGGCGTAGGCCTGTCTAACGGTCTGAAAGGAATGTTATGTTTCCGAACCCATGCTTCGTCCATGAAACAACCCTCAGCCCCAGAGTCAATCAAGGCACTGCATGTAGCACCCGAACCGGTCCAGCGTAGATGGACCGACATAGTAGTACAAGATCTAGATGAAGGGACCTGAGTAGTAGCGCTCACCAGTAGCCCTCCGCTTACTGATGGGCTCTGGCCTCTTACTGGACATGAATTAACAAAATGTCCAGCAACTCCGCAATAGAGGCACAGGCGGTTGGTGATCCTCCGTTCCCTCTCCTTAGTCGAGATGCGAATCCCTCCCAGCTGCATGGGCTCAGTCTCAAAGCCAGAGGAGGGAGATGGTTGCGATGCGGAGCAGGGAAACACCGTTGATGCGAGCTCTCTTCCACGAGCCCGGTGACGAAGATCTACCCGTCGTTCTATGCGGATGGCGAGAGCAATCAAAGAGTCCACATCTGATGGAACCTCCCGGGAGAGAATCTCATCCTTAACCACTGCGTGGAGTCCCTCCAGAAAACGAGCGAGCAGCGCCGGCTCGTTCCACTCACTAGAGGCAGCAAGAGTGCGAAACTCAATAGAATAATCCGTTATGGACCGTTCACCTTGGCATAAGGAAGCCAGGGCCCTAGAAGCCTCCCTACCAAAAACTGAACGGTCAAAAACCCGAATCATCTCCTCTTTAAAGTTCTGGAACTTGTTAGAGCAATCAGCCCTTGCCTCCCAGATAGCTGTGCCCCATTCTCGAGCCCGGCCAGTAAGGAGTGAAATGACGTAAGCAACCCGAGCTCTCTCTAGAGTATGTGTTGGGTTGGAGAGAGAACACAATCTCACACTGCGTGAGAAAGGAGCGGCACTCAGTGGGCTGCCCGGAGTAGCAAGGTGGGTTATTAACCCTAGGTTCTGGAGGCTCGGCAGGCCAGGAAGTAACAGGTGGCACGAGACGTAGACTCTGGAACTGTCCAGAGAGGTCGGAAACCTGAGCGGCCAGGTTCTCCACGGCATGGCGAGCAGCAGACAATTCCTGCTCGTGTCTGCCGAGCATGGCTCCTTGGATCTTGACGGCAGTGTAACGAGCGTCTGAAGTCGCTGGGTCCATTCCTTGGTCGGTTCCTTCTGTCATGCAGGTGATAGAGGACCCAAAAGCGACTTAACAGAAACAGAGTTTATTCAAATCCAAACAGGGAATAACAGAAATCCTCTAGTCTGTAGAGGGGAATAACAAGAGAAGCGGCCACAGACTGCAGGTCGCTTCGGTAGGCGCAGGCCGTAGTAGACGGAGACACCTGCTCACACGCAGCATCTGATGAAGGCAAAAAACACGACAGGACAGGGCGAAACACAATCACAGCATGGTGAATACAAAACAAGGAACCGACGGCACAGGAACGGAACACAAAGGAATAAATAGGGACTCTAATCAGGGGAAAGGATCGGGAACAGGTGTGGGAAGACTAAATGATGATTAGGGGAATAGGAACAGCTGGGAGCAGGAACGGAACGATAGAGAGAAGAGAGAGCGAGAGAGTGAGAGAGGGAGGGGGAGAGAGAGGGATAGAAGGAGGGAAAGAACCAAATAAGACCAGCAGAGGGAAACGAATAGCATGGGGAGCACAGGGACAAGACATGATAATAAATGACAAACATGACAGTTTGTGTGCCTTTCCAAATCATGACCAATCAATTGAATTTACCACATGTGAACTCCAATCAAGTAATAGGAACATCTCAAGGAAGATCAATGGAAACAGGATGCACCTGAGCTACATTTTGAGACTCATAGCAGAGGGTCTGAATACTTATGTAAATAAGGTATTTATTTTATTTAATTATTTTTCTAAAAACCCGTTTTGTCATTATGTGGTATTGTGTGTAGATTGATGAGGAAAACATGTATTTTATCATTTTTACAATAAGGTTGAACGGTAACAAAAATATGGTAAAAATGAAGGGATCTGAATACTTTCCGAATGCAGTGTACATAATCAAATATGAGCTCTTTAACCCCACCTCTCAGCCACTCTCAGCCCATCCCACTTATCACCATAGAGCATGCTCATTTGGTTGTGTGCCATATATTTGTCAATTGTGCTGTGATGTTTTGCATTCATTTTTAACCTTTCTAATCGATATTGTATCCACAGTGAGCTGAAGATTAAAACATTTCCTTCAATTGTTTATATATTATTGATTGATTGATTGACTATGGCTTTACAAACCGCCCAAGAGGATTCGAGCTGTTGGGCACTGATGTTGGGTGATTACGCCTGGCTCCAGTTGAGGGTATTGTCATGCTGAAACAGGAACGGGCCTTCCCCAAACTGTTGAAACAAAGTTGGAAGCACAGCATCGTCTAGAATGTCATTGTATGCTGTAGCGTTAAGATTTCCTCCCACTGGCACGAAGGGGCATAGCCATGAAAAACAGCCCTAGACCATTATTTCTCCTCCACCAACCTTTACAGTTGGCACTATGCATTGGGGCAGGTAGCATTCTCCTGGCATTCGCCAAACCCAGATTCATCCATCGGACTGATGGACAAAGCGAGATGGTGAAGCGTGATTCATCACTCTAGAGAAAGTGTTTCCACTGCTCCAGAGACCAATGGCGGCGAGCTTTACACCACTTTAGCCGACGCTTGGCATTGCGCATGGTGATCTTAGGCTTGTGTGTGGCTGCCCGGCCATGGAAACCCATTTCATGAAGTTCCCGATGAACAGTTCTTGTGCTGACATTTCTTCCAGAGGCAGTTTAGAACTCCGTAGTGAGTGTTGCAACCTAAGACAGGCAATTTTTATGCGTTACGCTCTTCAGCAATCGGCGGTCCCGTTCTGTGAGCTTGTGGCTTACCACTTTGTGGCTGATCAGTTGTTGCTCCTAGACATTTCCAATAACAGCACTTAACAGTTGACTGGCACAGGTCTAACAGGGCTTGTTGTGAAGGTGGCATTCTATGACAGTGCCACGTTGAAAGTCACAGAGCTCTTCAGTAAGGCCATTCTAAGGCCAAAAACTCCATCGAGCAGGCTAAAAACAGCTCTTACGCCTAAAGGTCATTATCATTATTTTCACAATTTCAGAATGTTATTTCGAATTCATAGTGTGGAAATATCATTAATAAAACAGGAAATCACATTTTTAACTGCACTGCCCCTTTAAAAGCAAACACTGAGAGAAAATACAAAACTGAAGTTAATATCCAAGGATGAAAAAGCCACAATAACTTCATTTAAAACGGTAATATAATAGATGTTTGTTGGAATTGTCGTAAAAACATTTTGCATTGCATTTTGTCCAAACACATTAACATTAACATTAACATTAATTCCAAACCCACATACATTGCTGCTGGTTTTGCAAGAGATTCTAATAGCAGCACTTTTTGTCACGTTCTGACCTTTATTTCCTTTGTTTTGTATTCATTATTTAGTATGGTCAGGGCGTGAGTTGGGGTGGGCAGTCTATGTTTGATTTTCTATGATTTGGGGATTTCTATGTTTCGGCCTAGTATGGTTCTCAATCAGAGGCAGATGTCATTAGTTGTCTCTGATTGAGAATCATACTTAGGTGGCCTGGGTTGCACAGTTTGTTTGTGGGTGATTGTCTATGTTAGTTGCTTGTGTCAGCACAGTCCTTATGATAGCTTCACGGTCTTTATTTGTTTATTGTTTTTGTATTCAGTGTTCAGTTCTTTCTTTAATTAAACATTCATCATGAACACATACCACGACGCATTTTGGTCCTCTGATCCTTCTCGCCTCTTCAGATGAAGAGGAGGAAGATCGTGAGACTTTTTTTCTAATATGGGTCAATAACACATTATTTTCCAGCCAAAAGGTGGCAATCCCATGTTTTATGAAACTGTATAGTACACATTATATACACAAAATCAATGTAATTTGGGACCTGGCTTTGTACCATACATCTCCGCCCTAAAACTGTTTTAAGCAGAGTAATGTTTGAGGGGATATGGTGGTGTATTCAATGGTGACATTTCAATTTGAACTTGGAAACAGTGTCTAAGTACTGTTCAATACTATTTGTGGAACATTAATGATTCCATCTTGGCAAAGTTTTATTTGTTTTAAAATAGGAAGTAAAATACCATTCCATATGTCCTATGCTCTTGGAACCTGTATCTCTGGCTCTCCAGGCCGAGCTTCAGTCTCAGACAGCGGACCCGACATACAATGTTAGGGCTGATCGAGTC
The DNA here is from genome assembly GCF_021184085.1 of Oncorhynchus gorbuscha. Classification (NCBI taxonomy): domain Eukaryota; kingdom Metazoa; phylum Chordata; class Actinopteri; order Salmoniformes; family Salmonidae; genus Oncorhynchus; species Oncorhynchus gorbuscha. Next base: position 52,777,274 of record NC_060184.1, read on the forward strand.
TTACTGTCAATACATCACCTCACAAAATTACCTCTTCTCAGCTCGACCTACTTTAATCTCCCATCCTCTATTGAGGCAGTGAACACCCTCTTCTTTGTCCTATTGACAACTTAAAATGGGTTTGCCAGTTTGACAACTTGGTCCACCTGACAGAATGTGATTCAGTGAAGGACAAAAAACAGATAAAGGAATTATTTGGGCCTAATCTGGTGCCGCCGATTACATTTTCTTTTTCAGTCTTATTATTTTTTATTGTATGAGATGGCTCTTTTGAGGTATTGTGTGTGTATGTGTGTGAGGGAGAGAGAAGAGAGAGAGGGAGAAAGAAAAAGAAAGAGACAGAGAAAGAGATTCCTTTTCAATTTCCTCAAACATCCTTCTCAAGGCCATTTTCTCTTCAGAGTTACAATTTTTCCCATCTTCCCCTCCCCTCCCCTCGCCTCCCCTCTCCTTTCAGCTGGCCATATTGTCAGCCATCATGAGAATTTCAGTTTCATTATGGGACCTATAAAGCTACTTGCCATTTGTGTCTAAACTAACTAACACTTCCTCTGAAAAAAAGGTAGACTGAACAAGACTGTACTGCAACATATTTAAACATATGCAAAAAAAAAAACATGACATGCTTGTTATGACAGCAAAAAAATTCGATTTCATACAGGATTGTTGACCGGATAACCATCATGTCATTGTATATTTGCAGTCACGTGATTCTATGTTGTGTGATCTTCCCATTACGACTTGAAAAAGCATGCACAATTTATTAGGTTAAAGATGAATTAAATTATAGGCCTAATGCACGATGATGAGCTAGATGCTCCTTTGAGTCCTTTCCAATACATATTGTCATGACGTTGGCCTGTGGGTAGGGTCTATGACCCCCCCATAAATACCTTTCTCCCCTCTCTCCCTTGACTCTACTGAAGGACTCTTGAATAACCTTTGTTAAACATAGAGAGTCTGGGAACATCAAACAAGTGGGGGCAAAGTAACCATATTTCAGTAATAGAACCAGTTGAAAATATGCGTTGGTACTTAATGAATATGATGTCAATTCGGTTGTCATCTGAGACATTATGACTGATGACAGGGTGACAAACTGTATCTGGGAATGTCTTCACATTCTAGTTATCAGATTCACATGGAATTATTGTGTCATTCAAATGTTTACATATGAAACTATTTGTAAAAACACCCTTCTCTCCCTCCACTATATAAGCCATTGACAAAAATGTAACCTCCGGTACCGAGGACGATAGGACGACGGTCCATACGTTAAAAAGGACTAACATGTCAATTACAGAACTAAGCCAACCTCAGAGTGAGCTTTGGTTGTGAGTGATGTGAACTTTGAACTCTTATTCACTAAAGAAGTGAGACATCCTAGCCGTTGAGTTAGCAACAGCAGCTGTAAACAAGGCCTAGGAAAGGACGGACGACGTATCCAATTTATCACCAGAGACATTCTTCCGAGGACAGGAAGATCTCTGTTGGCCAGCATCTACGACCAACCTACCGAAGCTCAGCTCAGATTCAATATTTATTGCATTTTCCTTTTCCAAATGGGCTGTAATTTAGAATGCATAAGATACTGTATTTACGATAGCACAGCTTCTCCCTTTTTTCCCCTGTCTTCCCGGTCTTTCACTCAAACCCAACCCCCTCCCTTTGCGTAACCAGCCATCATGTCGGCTCCATCCACCAGGGACGTTTTCTGTATGACATAATTTGCATTCTGTGTATATGTAATTCTGTGTGATTAGTTAGGTATTTAGGAAATAAATAATTAAACACAATGTTGTATTGCTGATTCAACATGTTAGCCAGGGTTCGTGAAAATAACCAATAATTTACAACTTTCAGATGAGACTGAAATAAGGCGATGATTAATATTGACTGCTATTGATGTAAAATATTAATTGGTCTTCCAGAGTTTATTCCGAAGATAACAGCTCTTTCGTAGTGCCCCGACTTTCTTGGTAATTACATTTACATGATTAGCTCAATCAGATAATATTAATTACAGAGAAAGGATTTTATAGAATAGCATGTCATATCACTCACTTTGGCATAGCCAAAGACACAACAATATCGAAGGTTTTAATCTGTATGCTAGTAACATGATGATATTGCTCTTATCCATCTTATCACATAACCTAACCTGTCCACTTTCTCATCGAACTGTTGTCTAAAGAACTTTTGCAAAAAACAGATTGGGCAAGTTTGCAATTTTATCGCAATAATTTGTGACAAAATCATTGATAGAGTGGAAAATGCAATGAAAACACATTGAACTTTTTATGAGAGTACATGAGAACTTAAGCGCAAAAGAGGATTTTTTGTGCACTGCGTAATCACAAACAGGCTTTTATTGGCAATAAGTCAGTTTGATGGAAACAAACCTCTGGTGGGAAAATGTGTATTTTTTTATGCATATTTTATCATATTGAAATTAGACTATAATTTTACAAAATCCATTAGTTTGAGATGAACTGTAATTGTCAACAACTTAATCTCTCTATATTGAGTGACCTTTCATTGCGTGGTCTGTCAATGCAATTACTGCTTCAGACAATAACTGTCACAACAGTCTCCTTCAAAACTATTAGAATTATACAATGATTAGATTGCTGAAAGTGCTATCAGAATGTGTTCAAGTGCCAACGTAATTTAATTAACAGGCCAGCTGTGGACAGCACCCGCCAATAATTACAGGAAGTTCAGATGATGTGCTCCCTGATATTGTTGATGTGCCTCAGCTGGTACTATTGGCATTGCAGAAAGGCATTTTCCCCCTAATTTGTGTCACAAAATCCCTCCCTTTGTTCTTTGAATAACAAAAGGGCCAAACCATAGTAGTACTACTACTATGGTTTGGCCCTTTATGTTATTCAAAGAACATGGTTTGGCCCTTCATGTTATTCAAAGAACAAAGGGAGGGATTTTGTGGTAGTAGTGGTAGTAGTAGTAGTATGTTGTTCTAAATGACCAAAATCAAATGTTTCACCAGACCTTTCACCTTGCATTCTAAGCAACCCTTTACATAAGCCATTGTTTGTTTGAATGTTTGATTTTCATGACATGGTAAGCCCAGATATTGTTTGCCATTTTTTGTTGCCAACAGCCTGTCTGAGAGGGTCTTTTGTTTTCTCTAGGCAGCAACATGGATCTGCCACAGGGCATAAATCATCATTTGAATGTGAGTGGCATAGATTTGTCTCTCATAACTCCTGAATGTGGTTTAGAAGCAAGTAAATAAATAATAGAATAATGGCATTGGTGTATTTAGAGGGGGATGCAGTTCAAAGTTCTACTGTCTGTAGGGTCTGTAGAATTTTACTTGTTTAAGTTCATTGCAAGAGTTACTGCCAGAAGATTTATTAGGCTTTAAGCCTATTTCACTTGGATTACTTGCCAAAAAGGCAGTCACAACCTTACTTTATGTTACCAAATATGAATGGTGTAGAACTCCAGCACAGCTTCAACTTAACATAATTCCTGCTTTTGAGACAATTACTTTATTTTTTTATTGGACAAAAGATTACATTAAGTTGGCCCTGTTATTATGTAACTACACAGTAATAATTATAGTACCAAAATAGTAGTTTAATAGGTATTACTATGTAATTACATGGTAATAGGGTTGTAGCGCTATTAGGTATTACACAATTGGAACAAGGACTGTGTAGCTACACATGCACTTGCTGAAGGTTATTCCACATGTGTAATTACTGATGTTATTACACATTGTCTTGTTCCACTATGTAACTAATACTTTGTAACTACACATTTGAAAGCTACTTGTGAACTCAAACCAAAATGTGACCTTGTTACATGAAAATGTATTGTGCCTCTACCATCAAATCCATAGGTAATACTAGGGTTGATACCATCTTTGCCTCTCTCATTTAAAAACAAGTAAATAAACAATAGAGCAATGGCATTGGTGTACTTAGATGGTAATACAGTTCAAAGTATTACTGTCTGCAGGGTCTGTAGAGTTGTACTTGTAAGAGTTACGGTCATAATGATTGCTAGTTTGGCATGACATTTATTGAACATTTCAACACTTTTTGGAAACAAAAGATGCTCCACAGAGATGATGAACTCCAAGCCAAACCATCTAGGAGCCTGGACCCCCTCTTCACATTTCGAGGCAGTGTTAAGATATTGACTCAGTGACAGAACGAGTCCCAATCAGGTATTACCTCATATCCTTTCTGGGTGTTATCATCCCACTTGTCTATATTTCCAGGCTTGTTACCAGTTGTAGTCTTGTAGCTATTCATTTGAACTCCTCTCTTAGATCTGCTATTGTTAGCTCAAAAGCGGTTCCCACTGTGGTCTGCTAAAGTCTCTTTGGGATAGGTGGGACGCTAGCGACGCTAGCAATCCTCAGGTACCCTAATATGTAAATAAACGTTACAATTTAAGACGGGGAATAGTATGTTCATTACTGGAGATAAGTAATGAAGTGCGCACCCTCACCGTCGTAAGCCACAGACACTACAGCCAAAATGGGAGCCACCGAGAAAAACTACAGGAGGAAAGGAGGTTGTTGGCCAAGATCTAGTGATACATGTCCACATCCATCCTCCCCTCAATACGGTGCAGTCGTCCTGTCCCATTTGCAGAAAAGCATCCCCAAAGATTGATGTTTCCACCTCCATGCTTCGCGGTTCAGATGGTGTACTTGGGGTTGTACTCATCCTTCTTCTTCCTCCAAACACGGCGAGTGGAGTTTAGACCAAAAAGCTCTGTTTTTGTCTCATCAGACCACATGACCTTCTCCCATTCATCGTCTGGATCATCCAGATGGTCATTGGCAGACTTCAGACGTGCGTGGACATGCGCTGGGAAGAGCAGGGGGACCTTGCGTGTGCTGCAGGATTTTAATCAATGACGGCGTAGTGTGTTACTAATGGTTTTCTTTGAGACTGTGGTCCCAGCTCTCTTCAGGTCATTGACCAGGTCCTGCCGTGTAGTTCTGGGCTGATTCCTCACCTTCCTCATGATTATTGATGCCCCACGAGGTGAGATCTTGCATGGAGACCCAGACCGAGGGTGACCGTCATCTTGAACTTCTTCCATTTTCTAATAATTGCGGCAACAGTTTTTGCCTTCTCACCAAGCTGCTTGCCTATTGTCCTGTAGCCCATCCCAGTCTTGTGCAGGTCTACAATTTTAACCCTGATGTCCTTACACAGCTCTCTGGTCTTGGCCATTGTGGAGAGGATGGAGTCTGTTTGATAGAGTGTGTGGACAGGTGTCTTTTATACAGGTAACAAGTTCAAACAGGTGCAGTTAATACAGGTAATGAGTGGAGAACAGGAGGGCTTCTTAAAGAAAAACTAACAGGTCTGTGAGAGCTGGAATTCATACTGGTTGGTAGGTGATCAAATACTTATGTCATGCAATTAAATGCAAATTAATTATTTAAAAATAATACACTGTGATTTTCTGGATTTTTTAGATTCTGTCTCTCACTGTTGATGTGTACCTATGATAAAAATTACAGACCTTTGTAAGTAGGAAACACTGCCGATTTTTTGCAGGTTATCAAATACTTGTTCTCCCGACTGTATATGCACATCCTAGCTTCTGAGCCTGAGTATCAGGATGTTTATTTTGGGCACCTCGGTCATCCAAACTTACGAATACTGACCCTTAGCTCTAAGAAAATCCCAGTGATTTTAGCTCAAATGTGAATTCCATAAACTTGAATACCCCCTCGGTTTTCAAATCACATAGGGGGCTTCGGATGATGCAAGATGACAACCAAAGCCCATGTAAGTCCGTTCATAAGATGTCATCATTGGTTACTCGGAGACTCCTCATTTTGGACTCTAATAATAATATTGAGGTTTATAATGTGTTCAGAGATGACAGTCAGGGTGGAGGTGGTGGTGAGGCAATTTTTATGAAAAATAATTTCTCTGTCTCTTTAATGAAATCCATGTCCCTTTCTAATAGGTGTCGTCGGAAGGATGAGACTAAGGCGTAGCGTTCCTTGAGTTTCACATAATATTTATTACTGAAGTGAAGCTTTAGACAAAACAATAAAGAAATCAACGACCGAACAGCTTCCTTGTGCAAACTAATTGCACACAAACAAAGAACAAGATCCCACACAGGAGGGGAAAAAGCAACGATAGACAGCTGTCCCTGATTTAGAACCATACCTGGCCAAACACAAAGAAATAGAAAACATAGACACCCTGACCAAACCAAAAATAGAGACATAAAAAGCTCTCTACTGTCATAAAAAGCTCTACACCCTTGCCCAAAAATGTGAGCTATTATGTATATCTCATATTTTTGGGCAAAGGACATGGATTTCATTAAAGAAACAGATAAATGTTTTTTTAAATAGAAATTGCCTCTCCACCACCTCTAAGCCTGTCAGTGGAAAATATAACCATAAATGTTAATGGGATCTACCGTCTTCCCTAGGCTAAATTTTGTGCACTTGAATAGTTTTAACTAGTTTGTTGTCTTTTTTACCTAATCAGAAGTTATTATCCTGGGTGACCTAAATAATGATTGGGAAATGCAGGCTTCAGACAATCTAAAAGACATGTGTAATGTTCTAAATCTAACCCAGCTGGTGACTAGGCCTACATGGCCCAACCCTAAAGATCCTTCACAGTTAACTCTGATTGATTTTATTCTAACGAAAACACCAGAGACATATGTTTCTATTCGTGTCTTCACCCCAGGATATTAGAGCCATTTGCCCAGTTGTTTGTGTTTGAGATGTGAAAATATTAACTTCTTATGGCTGCAAGGGCAGTATTGAGGAGCTTGGATGAAAGGATCCCAAAGGTGCCCCGAGTAAACGGCCTGCTCCTCAGTCCCAGTTGCTAACATATGCATATTATTATTAGTATTGGATAGAGAACTGTTTGAATTATGTCTGTGAGTATAACATGTTAACTTTCACTGCTATGCAGATGACACACAGCTGTACATTTAACCTTTTACGTCCCCTCATCCCGGGATCGTGACTACAGCCTCAAGCTCATTACCATAATGCAACGTTAGCGATTTCTAAAAATCGCAAATGAAATGAAATAAATATGCCTGCTCTCAAGCTTATCCTTTTCTTAACAATCCTGTCGTCTCAGATTTTCAAAATATGCTTTTGAACCAGAGAAAATCAATAATTTGTGTAAGAGTGGTGATAGCTAGCTTAGCATTTAGCGTTAGCATTTAGCACGCAACATATTCACAAAAACCAGCAAAGGAATCAAATAAAATAATTTACCTTTGAAGAACTTCAGATGTTTCAATGATGAGACTCTCAGTTACATAGCAGATGTCCAGTTTTTCCTGAAAGATTCTTGTGTAGGACACAACGTTCCGTTTTGTTACTATGCATTTGGCTACCGAAACTAACCGAAAATTCAGTCACCTACACGTCAAACTTTTTTCCGAATTAACTCCATAATATCGACTGAAACATGGAAAACGTTGTTTGAATCAATCCTCAACGTGTTTTGTCATATATCTCTTCATTGAAATGCCGTCCCTGGAAGCCTGCATTCTTCTCTGATTCGGATGGAAAAATACTGGTAGCTGACTTTTGCGCACCAATTTCCACACAGACACCGTGCGGGACCCCTGGTAAATGTAGTCTCTTATGGTCAATCTTCCAATGATATGCCTACAAATACGTCATAATGCTGCAGACACCTTGGGGAAACGCTAGAAAGTGTCCGTTCATTCCTGTCGCATTCACAGCCATATAAGGCGATCATGGAAAACGTACCTTCAGAAATCCTGTTCATTTCCTAGTCGCTCAAACATCTTGGTTTTGCCTGAAGCTTTTGTTATAAGGCACTCAAAGTGAAAATCTTTGCAGTTCTGGAAACGTCAGAGTGTCTTCTTTCCAAAACTATCAATTCCAAGCATAGTCGAGCATCTTTTCGTGACAAAATATTGCGCTTAAAACGGGCACGTCTTTTTATCCAAAAATGAAATACTGCCCCTAGAGTCTTAAGAGGTTTTAAATGAAACATGGTGAAGCCCCAAAATTGCCCTTGCGAAAAGCATGTGTTTCAGACATAAGGAAGTGGATGGCTGCACACTTTCTACTTTTAAACTCGGACAAAACAGAGATGCTTGTTATAGGTCTCAAGAAACAAAGAGATATTCTGTTGAATCTGACAATTAATCTTAATGGTTGTACAGTCTCAAATAAAACTGTGAAGGACCTCGGTGTTACTCTGGACCCTGATCTCTCTTTTGAAGAACATATCAAGACCATTTCAAGGACAGCTTTTTTCCATCTACGTAACATTGCAAAAATCAGAAACTTTCTGTCCAAAAATGATGCAGAAAAATTAATCCATGCTTTTGTCATTTCTAGGTTAGACTACTGCAATGCTCTACTTTCCCGCTACCCGGATAAAGCACTAAATAAACTTCAGATAGTGCTAAATATGGCTGCTAGAATCCTGACTAGAACCAAAACATTTGATCATATTACTCCAGTGCTAACCTCCCTACACTGGCTTCCTGTCAAAGCAAGGGCTGATTTCAAGGTTTTATTGCTAACCTACATAGCATAAAATGGGCTTGCTCCTACTTATCTCTCTGATTTTGTCCTGCCGTACATACCTACACGTATGCTACGGTCACAAGACGCAGGCCTCCTAATTGTCCCTAGAATGTCTAAGCAAACAGCTGGAGGCAGCTCCTATAGAGCTCCATTTTTATGGAACGGTCTGCCTACCCATGTCAGAGACGCAAACTCGGTCTCAACCTTTAAGTCTTTACTGAAGACTCATCTCTTCAGTAGGTCATATGATTGAGTGTAGTCTGGCCCAGGAGAGGGAAGGTGAACGGAAAGGCTCTGGAGCAACGAACCGCCCTTGCTGTCTCTGCCTGGCCGGTTCCACTCTTTCCACTGGGATTCTCTGCCTCTAAACCTATTACAGGGGCTGAGTCACTGGCTTACTGGGGCTCTCTCATGCCGTCCCGGGAAGGGGTGCGTCACCTGAGTGGGTTGATTCACTGATATGGTCTTCCTGTCTGGGTTGGTGCCCCTCCTTGGGTTGTGCCATGGCGGAGATCTTTGTGGGCTATACTCAGCCTTGTCTCAGGATGGTAAGTTGGTGGTTGAAGATATCCCTCTAGTGCAGGGGTGTCAAACTCATTTCGCATCGTGGGCCACATACGGCCTAGGGAGATGTCAAGTGGGCCGGACCATTAAAATTATACCATACTCTGCTATAAATAACCAAAATATCATGTCTTTCCTTTGTTTTGGTGTAAAGAAGCACAAGAACATTAGGAAAATATTGAAATTTAATGAACTATCCTTTTACAAAACATTTCATGAAACACCTCATATTTCCTTAGACAAATGTGCAATTGACTTTTATCATTCACAAATATGCATTGCAACTGATCCCACCGATTGTACAAAGGCACAAAACTTTAATTGGTACTGAAAAATATAGTAATGCACTTTAAGATTAAATGAGACTTTTAAAGAAAGGAATTTTTAAACCACTTACACATACGCATATAAAATCTAAATGTAATCCCTGCGTACACCTTACAAACTAAGGAGAGTGATTTTAAATGTGTAATGAAGAAAGTGTTGCCTGTCCTGTAAATCTGTAAACTTCATACATGAAACATACATACACATACAATACATACTGAAAATTTATGGAGTTGTATGAACAGTAGAATTCCATCACACAACTTTTGTTTTGAAGCTGCTGACTAACATTAAAGTGCACATTTTTTAAATCACCACAGTAAGGATTCATCTTCACAGAGCTGTATTCTTTCAATGCAAACAGTATCTAAGGCAGCATTTTAAAGGTGTTAGTCTAGTCTGGACTTGTATTTGTACCTGAAACTTGGCATCTTTTGGCCTGTACAAGTGCATCAACACCAGGTGTCATGTCCTGACTAGCTGTCACTTTCAGAATGTCATTTAAGTGCTTGTTTGTGAGCCTTGAACATTTTTGTTTTATTGATATTCATCACTGAGAAAATTTGGTCACAAAGGTAGGTTGTCCCAAACATGCACAAAATTTTAGCAGCCAGGGCTGTTAATTTGGGGTACCCTGGTAGTAGATACTGATAAAATCTGTCCAGACCTACAGAGGCAAATTTGCCCTTCAAATCTGCATCACACTGCAAATCAATTATCTCTAGCTGAATTTCGACCGGCAGATCAGAAGCTTTAACTGTGAAAGGTGAGCGAAAAACTGAAAATTCTGTCTCAAGTTCACCAAATACCTGAAAACGTTTCTCAAACTCCCGCAGTAGTCCTGCAATTTTGTCTTTGTACCGTTTCATGTCCGCATCAGGTCTGGTCACACATCTCTCAGACAGGGGAAATGAGCAGGGTTGCCATTTGCCAGTTGCATCTCCCACAAAGTCAGCTTCAACTTAAATGCATGTATGTTGTCAGAAAACTGTGTGACAACTTTTTTGCAGCCTTGCAACATTTTGTTCAGATTGTTCAAGTGTTCAGTAATATCAACCAAGAATGCAAGGTCCCGTAGCCATTCCTGAGATTGTAATTCCAACACCGGTTTTCCTTTTTCTCCATGAACTGTCCGATTTCCTCTCGTAGATCAAAGAAATGCCTCAGCACAGCGCCTCGGCTTAACCATCTCACTTCAGTGTGGTATGGCAGGCTGTGGGTAATGTTGCTGTCGCTGAGAAGTTTGTCAAACTGACGATGGTTCAGACCTCTGGACCGGATGAAATTTACAGTGCGAACAACCACCTCCATGACGTGGGGACTTGCAACACAATGCCTCCTGGTGCAAAATACAGTGAAATGTCCAGAAACGATCTCCTCCATTAAGGGCTTGTACTTTGTCTTTGAACTTTGTCGGACACCTGCTTTCTTTCCGACCATGTATTCCTCGTCAGGCTAATATTGGCCCGCTTCTCGGGACATACAAGTTCAGCCGCCTTCATCATGCATCGTTTAACAAAGTCACCGTCGGACGGCTTGGCTAATGCTATTTTAGCAATTAGGTAGCTGGCTTTTACCGCTGCTTCACTGACTTCTGGCTCTGGATGAAAGTTGACTGCTGTTTCCTCAGACCCGCCAGCAATTCGTTAATCTTATCTCTTCTCAGTTGTCCTTGCAAGCCGTCATATTTTTCGCTGTGATGAGTCTCGTAGTGGAGTCGAATATTATATTCCTTCAATACCGAAACTTGTTGCAAACACACCAAGCACAAAGGTTTTCCGTGCATCTCTGTAAATAAATAGGCGTGGTCCATTTTTCTTTGAAAATTCTACACTCCTTATCTACTTTTCTCCGTTTGGATAACGACATTTTGGCTAATGAAGGTGTAGCGGAGAGGTAGAGACCAAGGTATTAACAACGGTAACAAGCAGCAGATGGCGCATTGATGTCTGCTGTTTTCAGTCTGTCTCAGTGATGCGGATGTCTTCTACTCTGATGGAAAGAGTGCGCCCCTTAGCGGATAATACATGAATTGCAGCGAATTAAAAATATTAATTCCATGTCTTTTATGCATTTTTTCCACTTTCAAATTATCCTGCGGGCCTGATCGAACCTCCTTGGGGGCCGGTTCCGGCCCGCGGGCCGTATGTTTGACACCCCTGCTCTAGTGGTGTGGGGGCTGTGCTTTGGCAAAGTGGGTGGGGTTATATCCTTCCTGTTTGGCCCTGTCTGGGGGTGTCCTTGTATGGGGCCACAGTGTCTCCTGACCCCTCCTGTCTCAGACTTCAGTATTTACGCTGCAGTAGTTTATGTGTCGGGGGGCTAGGGTCAGTTTGTTATATCTGGAGTACTTCTCCTTTCCTAATCGGTGTCCTGTGTGAATCTAAGTGTGTGTTCTCTAATTCTCTCCTTCTCTCTTTCTTTCTCTCTCTCGGAGGACCTGAGCCCTAGGACCATGCCTCAGGACTACCTGACATGATGACTCCTTGCTGTCCCCAGTCCACCTGACCGTGCTGCTGCTCCAGTTTCAACTGTTCTGCCTTATTATTATTCGACCATGCTGGTCATTTATGAACATTTGAACATCTTGGCCATGTTCTGTTATAATCTCCACCCGGCACAGCCAGAAGAGGACTGGCCACCCCACATAGCCTGGTCCCTCTCTAGGTTTCTTCCTAGGTTTCTTCCCATTCTAGGGAGTTTTTCCTAGCCACGGTGCTTCTACACCTGCATTGCTTGCTGTTTGGGGTTTTAGGCTGGGTTTCTGTACAGCACTTTGAGATATCAGCTGATGTACGAAGGTCTATATAAATAAATTTGATTTGATTTGATATGGCAGGCACAAACGTGAGAAGAAATCAAAACAGGAAGTGGCAAATCTGAGGTTGGTCGATTTTCAACCCTGCCCCTATTGAATACACTGGGATATTGGTTATGTTGCACTTCCTAAGTCTTCCACAAGATGTCAACCGTCTTTAGAAAATTGAATGAGGCTTCTACTGTGAAGTGGGGCCGGATGAGAGCTCTTTGAGTCATTTCACATGATAGCGAACTGCGTTCCATGGCTTTTCTATGGACAATGGAATTCTCTAGTTGGAACTTTATTGAAGATTTATGATAACAACATTCTAAAGATTGATTCTATACCTGGTTTGAAATGTTTCTACGACCTGTAAAAAAAGTTTTCGGCTGGACCTGTACGAGCCTTTGGATTTGAGTACTTAACGCCCTAACAAAAGTAGCTACTTGGACATAAATAATGGACATTATCGAACTAAATCAAACATTTAGTGTGGAACTGGGATTCCGGAGAGTGCATTCTGATACAGATCATCAAAGGTAAGGGAATATTTATAATGTCATTTCTGATGACTGTTCACTCCAACATGGCGGATAATCTAAAAAAAATTCTGAACGCTGTTCTCAGATTATTGCATGGTTTGCTTTTTCTGTAAAGTTTTTTTGAAATCGGACACAGCGGTTGCATTAAGGAGAGGTATATCTATATTTCCATGTCTAACAATTCTATTTTCATCGACATTGAAGTAGTGTTTCTGTAAAATGATGTGGCTCTCTGCAATATCACCGGATGTTTTTGGAACTAGTGAATGTAATGCGCCAATGTACACTGAGATTTTTTTGTATAAATATTTGTATTTATTTTTTATTTCACCTTTATTTAACCTCTTAGGCGCACCCGACACGCAGGCGTGCCATCTAGCCATCTGGAAATGCAAATGCACTACGCTAAATGCTAATAGCACTCGTTAAAACTCAAACGTTCATTAAAACACACATGCAGTGTACTGAATTAAAGCTACACTCGTTGTGAATCCAGCCAATAAGTCAGATTTTTAAAATGCTTTTCGGCGAAAGCATGAGAAGCTATTATCTGATAGCATGCAACACCCTGAAATACCTGAAGGGGACGTAAACAAAATAATTAGCATAGCCGGCGCTACACAAAACGCAGAAATAAAATATAAAACATTCATTACCTTTGACGATCTTCTTTGTTGGCACTCCTAGATGTCCCATAAACATCACTATTGGATCTTTTTTTCCGATTAAATCGGTCCATATATACCCTAAATATCGATCTATGAAAAGTGTGTGATACAGGAAAAAACGCAACGTTATTTTTGTAAATAAAAAAAGTTGACGATAAACTTTCACAAAACACTTCAAAATACTTTTGTAATCCAACTTTAGGTATTAGTAAACGTTAATAATCTATCAAATTGATCACGGGGCGATGTGTATTCAATAGCTCCACGTCTTAAAGTCATGGCCTCAAATTTCTCTGCCAAAACATCCTGTCGGAGACCGGAAGGAATGGGCTCTTACTCGTTTGACCAAGAAACAAAGCCCAGGCAATTGACAAGACTGGCGACATCGTGTGGAAGCTGTAGGACTTGCAATCTCAGCCCCATGTAATTTGCTGTCCAATGGACAAGACATGCAAGTGGCGGATTGATATTTTTTCCAGATTTTGGTGATCAGTTTTTCTTCCGCTTTTCGATGAAACACACGTTATGTTATAGACACAGCCGTGATTTAACCAGTTTTAGAAACGTCAGAGTGTTTTTTTATATCCACACATACTAATCATATGCTATATGCTATATTCCTGGCATGAGTAGCAGGACGCTGAAATGTTGCGCGATTTTTAACAGAATGTTCGAAAAAGTAGGGGGTAGGCTTAACAGGTTTTAACCAGGTAGGCAAGTTGAGAACAAGTTCTCATTTATAATTGCGACCTGGCCAAGATAAAGCAAAGCAGTTCGACACATACAACGACACAGAGTTACACATGGAGTAAAACAAACAGAGTCAATAATACAGTATAAACAAGTCTATATACGACGTGAGAAAATGAGGTGAGTTAAGGGAGGTACAGGCAAAAAAAGGCCATGGTGGCAAAGTAAATACAATGTAGCAAGTAAAACACTGGAATGGTAGATTTGCAGTGGAAGAATATGCAAAGTAGAAATAAAAATAATGGGGTGCAAAGGAGCAAAATAAATAGATAAATAAAATAATTACAGTAGGGAAAGAGGTAGTTGTTTGGGCTAAATTATAGGTGGGCTCTGTACAGGTGCAGTAATCTGTGAGATGCTCTGACAGTTGGTGCTTAAAGCTATTGAGGGAGATAAGTGTTTCCAGTTTCAGAGATTTTTGTAGTTCGTTCCAGTCATTGGCAGCAGAGAACTGAAAGGAGAGGCGGCCAAAGAATAATTGGTTTTGGGGGTGACCAGAGAGATATACCTGCTGGAGCGTGTGCTACTGGTGGATGATGCTATGGTGACCAGCGAGCTGAGATAAGGGGGAACTTTACCTAGTAGGGTCTTGTAGATGACATGGAGCCAGTGGGTTTGGCCACGAGTATGAAGCGAGGGCCAGCCAACGAGAGCGTACAGGTCGCAATGGTGCGTAGTATATGGGGCTTTGGTGACAAAACGGATTGCACTGTGATAGACTGCATCCAATTTGTTGAGTAGGGTATTGGAGGCTATTTTGTAAATGACATCGCCAAAGTCGAGGATTGGTAGGATGGTCAGTTTTACAAGGGTATGTTTGGCAGCATGAGTGAAGGATGCTTTGTTGCGAAATAGGAAGCCAATTCTAGATTTAACTTTGGATTGGAGATGTTTGATATGGGTCTGGAAGGAGAGTTTACAGTCTAGCCAGACACATAAGTATTTGTAGTTGTCCACGAATTCTAAGTCAGAGCCGTCCAGAGTAGTGATGTTGGACAGGCGGGTAGGTGCAGGTAGCGATCGGTTGAAGAGCATGCATTTAGTTTTACTTGTATTTAAGAGCAATTGGAGGCCATGGAAGGAGAGTTGTATGGTATTGAAGCTTGCCTGGAGGGTTGTTAACACATTGTCCAAAGAAGGGCCGGAAGTATACAGAATGGTGTCGTCTGCGTAGAGGTGGATCAGAGACTCACCAGCAGCAAGAGCGACCTCATTGATGTATACAGAGAAGAGAGTTGGTCCAAGAATTGAACCCTGTGGCACCCCCATAGAGACTGCCAGAGGTCCGGACACCCTCCGATTTGACACACTGAACTCTATCAGAGAAATAGTTGGTGAACCAGGCGAGGCAATCATTTGAGAAACCAAGGCTGTCGAGTCTGCCGATGAGGATGTGGCCAGATCAATGAATACGGCTGCACAGTAATGTTTCTTATCGATGGTGGTTAAGATATCGTTTAGGACCTTGAGCGTGGCTGAGGTGCACCCATGACCAGCTCTGAAACCAGATTGCATAGCAGAGAAGGTATGGTGAGAATCGAAATGGTTGGTAATCTGTTTATTGACTTGGCTTTCGAAGACCTTAGAAAGGCATGGTAGGATAGATATAGGTCTGTAGCAGTTTGGGTCAAGAGTGTCCCCCCTTTTGAAGAGGGGGATGACCGTAGCTGCTTTCCAATCTTTGGGAATCTCAGATGACACGAAAGAGGTTGAACAGGCTAGTAAAAGGGGTGGCAACAATTTTGGCAGATACTTTTAGAAAGAAAGGGTCCAAATTGTCTAGCCCGGTTTGTAGGGGTCCGGCCTGATTTGTAGGGGTCCAGATTTTGCAGCTCTTTCAGAACATCAGCTGAATGGATTTGGGAGAAGGAGAAATGGGGAAGGCTTGGGCGAGTTGCTGTTGGGGGTGCAGTGCTGTTGACCTGGGTAGGAGTAGCCAGGTGGAAAGCATGGCCAGCCGTAGAAAAATGCTTATTGAAATTCTGAATTATGGTGGATTTATCAGTGGTGACAGTGTTTCCTATCTTCAGTGCAGTGGGCAGCTGGGAGGAGGTGTTCTTATTCTCCATGGACTTTACAGTGTCCCAGAACTTTTTTGAGTTAGTGTTGCAGGAAGCAAATTTCTGCTTGAAAAAGCTAGCCTTGGCTTTTCTAACTGCCTGTATATAATGGTCTCTAGCTTCCCTGAGCAGCTGCATATCACGGGGGCTGTTTGATGCTAATGCAGAACGCCATAGGATGTTTTTGTGTTGGTTAAGGGCAGTCAGGTCTGGGGAGAACCAAGGGCTATATCTGTTCCTGGTTCTAAATTTCTTGAATGGGGCATGTTTATTCTTCTAGGCTTCTAGAAGTAGTGGTGGAGGAGTCAGGCGCAGAGAGCAGGGTAGTTCAAAGATGTGGATCTTTTAATTCCCCAAAAAACAGAGAGACGGTCACGCCACACACACAAGAGCGGGTAAAGACCCAGTCCAACAAACAGGACGAAACTGTTTGGAAAATGGAATCCACAAAATATTTACACACAATAAACAGAAAAACAAGCCCGCACAAAAGCCGGCGGGCCTACCGGGTTTAAATAGCCCAAAACAAAACCCAAACAAGAAACAAGTGAAACTAAACAGACAAAACTAAATGAAACAGAAACGGGGATCGGTGGCAGCTAGTAGGCCGGCGACGACGACCGCCGAGCGATGCCGGGAACAGTTAGAGGCACCATCTTCGGCGGGATTCGTGACATAAGGTAGTTGGTTGTGAAATTGTTAGGTGAGATTACTCGTTGGATAATACTGCGTTGTCAGAACTAGAAGCACAAACATTTCACTACACTCGCAATAACATCTGCTAACCATGTGTATGTGACAAATACAATTTGATTTGATTTGTATTCTGAGGACAGCCAGCCCTGTAGCTCAGGGCTCACAGCGTAGAAATGAAAGCAGTGTAGACACAATATTCGATGGAGAGTGGCGACCGGGTGGTCCTGCTTGAATTCACCCTCTTAGACACAGCTACTCATCCTTAGCATAGTTTAATAAATGGTTATTTTGTCTGCAAACTCATGTGTTTTGGGTTTGTTGACTACTCAGACCTTGGCTGCAGATCGGGTCACTTAGTCTGATATGTTAAACTTCTTGTGACTCTCAAACCCGGATCCGGGAGCGTAATCATCGCCTCAAACTAATTAGCATAACGCATTCTTAGCTCACAGAAGTAGACGTTTCCACATTTAGGGCAATTCTCTGGGCGTACCAAGTTACGAGGCAAGGTCTGGATTTTCTCAGATTCAATTTAGACAACTAACTTCACACTTTTTAAGGCTAGGGAGGTAGGGGGCTGTCAACAGATGTCCCGCTAGCAGTTCTCATGCCCTAAGAGGCTCTAGGTAAGGAACTTCAATGTAGATTTGGCCTTGTGTTTTAGATTATTGTCCTGCTGAAAGGTGAATTCATCTTCCAGTGTCTGGTGGAAAGCGGACTGAAATAGGTTTTCCTCTAGATTTTTGCATGTGCTTAGCTCAATTCCATTTATTTTTTATCCTGGAAAACTCTACACTCCTTAACAAGCAAACCCATAACAGGATGCAGCCACCACTATGCTTAAAAATATGGATAGTTGTACTTATTAATGCATTTTATTGGATTTGTCCCAAACATAACACTTTGTATTTAGGACAAAAAGTTAATTGTTTTGACACATGTTTTGCAGTATTACTTTAGTGCCTTGGAATATTTTTATTCTGTACAGGCTTCCTTCTTATCACTATGTTAATGAGGTCAGTCTACTCCTTTAAAAGCAATTAAACTCTGTTATTGTTTTAAAGTCACAATTGGCCTCATAGTGAAATCCCTGGAGGACGCACGCCTGTGACTATATAGTGACCGGGTGTATTGATACACCATCCAAAGTGTAATTAATAACTTCACCATGCTCAAAAGGATATTTAATGTCAGATTTTTTATTTTTACCCATCTACCAATAGGTGCCCTTCTTTACATGGCATTGGAAAACCTCCCTGGTCTTTGTGGTTGAATCTGTGTTTGAAATGCACTTCTCAACTGAGGAACCTTACAAATAATTGTATGTGTGGGGTACAGAGATGAGGTAGTCATTCAAAAATTATGTTAAACACTATTCGTACACACAGCGTGAGTCCATGCAATATATTATGTAGTAACTTGTTGAGCACATTTTTACTCCTGAACTTATTTAGACTGGCCTGGGTTAAATACTTATTGACACAAGACATTTCAGCTTTTCATTTTTTATTAATTTGAAAACATTTCCAAAACCATAATTCTACTCAATTCCATTTGAAATGGGACAGCAGAGTGCTAAAGCACGTAGCACCTAAAAATAATTTATCCTCGGTTGAAACACTCACTACCGAGTTCTAAACTGCTTCTGGAAGCAATGTCAGCTCAATTACTGTTTGTTGGGATCTTCATGAAATGGATTTGGCCTCTGCATGCCTCCGGAGGCTCCCGCATTTGCGTCACACCCTCCATACGAATCCTCCAGCCACATTTTCGCATCAAGCACAAATTGGTTATTACAGGATTAATTAGTATTAAGTGCCTTGCTCAAGGGCACATGGACACATTTTTTTACCTAGTCGGCATAGGGATTTGAACAAGTCACCTCTGGTTAACTGGCACAGTGTTCTTAACCGCTAGGCTACCTGCCTACTTAACTGTTAAACATTTCAGATATTTTTAGTCTCGATAATACCTAAAATGACCATATAAATTACAGTTTTCCGTTACACTGCATACAGTATGTAAGTTACTCTGCAAGATAATACCTGCCATACATTAACTTATTTCACTGTAATTGAATAATCATAATCATATTTAATTTTACTTTTACCTTTATTTAACCAGGCAAGTCAGTTAAGAACATATTCTTATTTTCAATGACGGCCTGGGAACAGTGGGTTAACTGCCTGTTCAGGGGCAGAACGACAGATTTGTACCTTGTCAGCTCAGGGGTTTAAACTCGCAACCTCCCGGTTACTAGTCCAACGCTCTAATCACTAGGCTACGCTGCCGCCCCGGTTTGATTATTTATATTGTGTATGAGTGTTTATATTGTGTATGAGTGTATTAATCAGACTCTCATTTATATCTCACAGTAAATATTTAAATATTAAAACCGGGTCTGACAAAGCAGCGTGGCTATCCTCAAAACCAATAATTGGAAGCGACTACCAAGGCTTTGCCCTTCACCTGCTATATGACATCTATGCATATCATACCAAAGAGCAGACTCTGTTCCTTGAGAGATGGACATTTCTGGTTTGGTAACAGGCGGTCAGATTTGCTATCTAATAAATTAGATCTTGTCATGTTTGCAGATGCTCAAGGTCCCTGGCGTCAGTCAGCCCAGGCAGGATGCATGTGGTAGAGAGGGATCCATCCCAATCTAAGCTGATGTTCCAATGATCAAGAGCACATCGCAGACAACATGTCTATGAACATTGGAAACATATGTTTACATTGCCAAAGCAAATATATAGTATAAAATTAACAAAATGGAAAAAACTAAAGGAAACACTCATAAACATTACACTCACAAAAGTTTTTAAATAATATAGACATTTCAAATGTTATATTATTGGCTATGTGCAGTGTTGTAACAATGTGCAAGTAGTTGAAGAATGAAAGGGAAAATAAATAACAGATACATATAGGTTGTATTTACAATGTTGTTTGTGCTCCACTGGTTGTCCTTTTCTCATGGCAACGGGCCATAAATCTGCACACTGTCATATTTCGACTAACATATATGGGAGTTTATCAATCTTTGTGTTTGTGAAGTCCCAGATTCATCTCTATGTAGGTAAGGGCGTTGTGACAGAATGTGTGGGCATCGCTTCCTTTTAGGTGGTTGTAGAATTGAACAGCTATTTTCTGGATTTGGATAACTAACGGGTATAGTCCTAATTCTGCTCTGTATGCATTGTTTTGGGTTTGCATTGTATACTTAGTACTGTGTATTTTTGCAGAATTTTGCATGCAGAATCTCAAATGGATGTTTGTCCCATTTCATGAATTTTTGAGTGGACCCCAGACCTCACAACCATCTCTCTCTCTCTCTCCCCTTTTCTCTTTCTTCTTCTTCCTGTTTATAACTGGGAGGCATATTCATGAGGGGAGCATAATTAACCAGTAACAGTTTGGAAGGGGTACAGATGGATGAGTTATTATTGCCGTTATTGATACTGGCTATTATGAGGCCTCTGCTATTGGGATTAATGCTGTTAGAATTTAGATCCCTGACACCATTCCACCACTTAGTTCCATGATGAATTGTGTTGGCCAAGGTCGTTTACACAGACACTTACTTAACTCCCGTGTTTTATGTACTTAGCTTTTCTTATTAAGGTTCTTACCAGTGGCTTAATTGCCTATTTATAATTATCCTCTTTTTGACCCAGATGTGTTTTATTTAGTGAATGTAATTAAGTTACCTGTAAATATATTCCATCCCCTTATCCATCTATGTTACATGAACAATCTATTTTTGTTTTAATTAAATGAATGGTTGCTCTGTTTGGAAATTGAGAGAGAAATTGGTTTCAGGGACAAGAGAAGCACTGCAAACACTCATTGAACAGTAGCACAGCTCAGATAACGAAAATAGCAGCCTCGTATTGAGTATCATTCAAA
Organism: Oncorhynchus gorbuscha; assembly: GCF_021184085.1. Lineage (NCBI taxonomy): Eukaryota > Metazoa > Chordata > Actinopteri > Salmoniformes > Salmonidae > Oncorhynchus > Oncorhynchus gorbuscha. Next base: position 52,798,156 of record NC_060184.1, read on the forward strand.
CATTTATATACAGGCATATGTGTGTAATGTTTGGGAGAGATTTTTATATTTCTTTGACTTTTCACAAATAATATTCAAATCCCTACAGTAGCAGGTAGTTTCACTTCCATATTCTGGTAAATGCAGTTGTAAGGTCTGTATGTAATTGTCAACTGTAAGTCGCTCTGCATAAGAAAGTTTGCTAAATTACAAAAATGCAGATGTAAATGTATGTAATATGCAACCCTCTTATGAAACGTAGAGCCAGTATATGAAGTATGGGTGGCAGGTATGGGCAGTTAAAAGTTTGGGCCAGTAAACTAAAGGTTGCTGGTTCAATTCCCTGAGCTGACTAGGTGAACAATCTGTCGCTTTCCCCTTGAGCAAGGCACTTAACACAAATTATTACTGAGCGTCTGCTAAATTACTCAAATGTAAATGCATTCATGAAAATGTAGGATGCCTCCCTTCCAGCCTACATGGAGGATGACCCCCTTAAACACTTAGAAGACACAGAGAAAAAATCCAACCAGGAAGAGGGAAATCTGAGGTTTGTAGTTTCTCAACTCAGCCCCTATTGAAGATATTTACAAACTGTTTCGAGGAGTCTACTGTAAAGGAGGGGCTCATAAGAGCTCTTTGAGTGAGTGGTCTGGCAGAGTGCCACAGTCTCTGTCTGGCGCGCTCATGTGAAAGGTAGCTACGTTCCACTTCATTTGTACAGACAAAGGAGTTGTCCGGTTGGAACATTAATGAAGTGTTATGTTAAAACAACCTAAAGATTGATTCCATACTTAGTTTGGCATGTTTCCATGGGCTGTAATGAAACTTTTTGAACTTTTCATCCGACGTTTGGCGCGACCTGAACGCGCTTTTGGATTTGTTTACCAAACGCCCTAACAAAAGAAGATATTTGGACATAACTTATAGACAAACGCTCCACACCGCGTGGCCGCGGCCACCCTACTCTGGTGGTCCCAGCGCGCACGACCCACGTGGAGTTCCAGGTCTCCGGTAGCCTCTGGAACTGCCGATCTGCGGCCAACAAGGCAGAGTTAATCTCAGCCTATGCCTCCCTCCAGTCCCTCGACTTCTTGGCACTGACGGAAACATGGATCACCACAGACAACACTGCTACTCCTACTGCTCTCTCTTCGTCCGCCCACGTGTTCTCGCACACCCCGAGAGCTTCTGGTCAGCGGGGTGGTGGCACCGGGATCCTCATCTCTCCCAAGTGGTCATTCTCTCTTTCTCCCCTTACCCATCTGTCTATCGCCTCCTTTGAATTCCATGCTGTCACAGTTACCAGCCCTTTCAAGCTTAACATCCTTATCATTTATCGCCCTCCAGGTTCCCTCGGAGAGTTCATCAATGAGCTTGTTGCCTTGATAAGCTCCTTTCCTGAGGACGGCTCACCTCTCACAGTTCTGGGCGACTTTAACCTCCCCACGTCTACCTTTGACTCATTCCTCTCTGCCTCCTTCTTTCCACTCCTCTCCTCTTTTGACCTCACCATCTCACCTTCCCCCCCCTACTCACAAGGCAGGCAATACGCTCGACCTCATCTTTACTAGATGCTGTTCTTCCACTAACCTCATTGCAACTCCCCTCCAAGTCTCCGAGCGGAAATGAGGGAAAACTCGCCTCCCTTTGGACCTGGCATCCTTTCACTCCCTCCTCTCTACATTTTCCTCCTCTGTCTCTGCTGCTAAAGCCACTTTCTACCACTCTAAATTCCAAGCATCTGCATCTAACCCTAGGAAGCTCTTTGCCACCTTCTCCTCCCTCCTGAATCCTCCTCCCCCTCCCCCCCTCCTCCCTCTCTGCAGATGACTTCGTCAACCATTTTGAAAAGAAGGTCGACGACATCCGATCCTCGTTTGCTAAGTCAAACGACACCGCTGGTTCTGCTCACACTGCCCTACCCTGTGCTCTGACCTCTTTCTCCCCTCTCTCTCCAGATGAAATCTCGCGTCTTGTGACGGCCGGCCGCCCAACAACCTGCCCGCTTGACCCTATCCCCTCCTCTCTTCTCCAGACCATTTCCGGAGACCTTCTCCCTTACCTCACCTCGCTCATCAACTCATCCCTGACCGCTGGCTACGTCCCTTCCGTCTTCAAGAGAGCGAGAGTTGCACCCCTTCTGAAAAAACCTACACTCGATCCCTCCGATGTCAACAACTACAGACCAGTATCCCTTCTTTCTTTTCTCTCCAAAACTCTTGAACGTGCCGTCCTTGGCCAGCTCTCCCGCTATCTCTCTCTGAATGACCTTCTTGATCCAAATCAGTCAGGTTTCAAGAATAGTCATTCAACTGAGACTGCTCTTCTCCTAATCACGGAGGCGCTCCGCACTGCTAAAGCTAACTCTCTCTCCTCTGCTCTCATCCTTCTAGACCTATCGGCTGCCTTCGATACTGTGAACCATCAGATCCTCCTCTCCACCCTCTCCGAGTTGGGCATCTCCGGCGCGGCCCACGCTTGGATTGCGTCCTACCTGACAGGTCGCTCCTGCCTGGTGGCGTGGCGAGAATCTGTCTCCTCACCACGCGCTCTCACCACTGGTGTCCCCCAGTGCTCTGTTCTAGGCCCTCTCCTATTCTCGCTATACACCAAGTCACTTGGCTCTGTCATAACCTCACATGGTCTCTCCTATCATTGCTATGCAGACGACACACAATTAATCTTCTCCTTTCCCCCTTCTGATGACCAGGTGGCGAATCGCATCTCTGCATGTCTGGCATACATATCAGTGTGGATGACGGATCACCACCTCAAGCTGAACCTCGGCAAGAGGGAGCTGCTCTTCCTCCCGGGGAAGGACTGCCCGTTCCATGATCTCGCCATCACGGTTTACAACTCCATTGTGTCCTCCTCCCAGAGCGCTAAGAACCTTGGCGTGATCCTGGACAACACCCTGTCGTTCTCAACTAACTACAAGGCGGTGGCCCGTTCCTGTAGGTTCATGCTCTACAACATCCGCAGAGTACGACCCTGCCTCACACAGGAAGCGGCGCAGGTCCTAATCCAGGCACTTGTCATCTCCCGTCTGGATTACTGCAACTCGCTGTTGGCTGGGCTCCCTGCCTGTGCCATTAAACCCCTTAATCTCATCCAGAACGCCGCAGCCCGTCTGGTGTTCAACATTCCCAAGTTCTCTCACGTCACCCCGCTCCTCCGTTCTCTCCACTGGCTTCCAGTTGAAGCTCGCATCCGCTACAAGACCATGGTGCTTGCCTACGGAGCTGTGAGGGGAACGGAACCTCAGTACCTCCAGGCTCTGATCAGGCCCTACACCCAAACAAGGGCACTGCGTTCATCCACCTCTGGCCTGCTCGCCTCCCTACCACTGAGGAAGTACAGCTCCCGCTCAGCCCAGTCAAAACTGTTCGCTGCTCTGGCCCCCCCAATGGTGGAACAAACTCCCTCACGACGCCAGGACAGCGGAGTCAATCACCACCTTCCGGAGACACCTGAAACCCCACCTCTTTAAGGAATACCTAGGATAGGATAAGTAATCCCTCGCACCCCCCCCCCCTTTAAGATTTAGATGCACTATTGTAAAGTGACTGTTCCACTGGATGTCATAAGGTGAATGCACCAATTTGTACGTTAAGTCGCTCTGGATAAGAGCGTCTGCTAAATGACTTAAATGTAAATGTAATGATTGTCGAAAAAATCTAACATTTATGGTGGAACTGGGATTTCTGGGAGTGCGTTCTGAAGAAGATCATAAAAGGTAAGTGAATATTTAAAATGCTATTTCTGAGTAATTTTGACTACCCAATATGGCGGGTATCTTTTTGGATGCTTGCGGCAGGGTTCCGCTAGAGCACGCGGGGGGGTGGGGGGTCCGCTAGTCCTAGACAGGTTAATGTATCCCAAGAAACGTTCCTGAATAAAGTCCTGATTATCCACATACCGGTCGATAATTGAAAACTGCAAGAACATTGGTGGCACGATGGGTCCCAGAGTGGTGGGGCAATTCTTAACAGTTGATCAGACAAAAAAATTGTCTCGTTTTCATCTGATACATGTCAGATTTCTATTGATTAGGTGTAGCCTAGGCTGCTTGCAACATGTATGTCATGAGTTTTTGCTTGTCCAGAGTGATTATGTGTTATCATCTTTGCTAAATAAATCCCGGAGGAAAGTGTAAAGCCTACCTGAGTGCACAAGAAAAGATTTACCGTGTCAACCTCTCTCTTTAACTTTTAATGGATGATGCGACGCAAGCTATCAAATCAGTTGGAATTGTTTTCGACATCCCAGAAAAGATCGTCAAAAGTTTCATATGTTCAGCAAATAAAGCCTTGTAACGTGTAATTACCTCTGGAACTTTCACTCTTGTTGTGTCCTCAAAGTTATTTCTTGCATTCCCTGCTTTTCCTTTTTCTTTTAGCTGAACTATCGATGTTGTTCAAGTAACTCTACACACCTTTCGACCAAGGCTCAGACTTTCCAAAAAGCAAGCAAGGTCAGCATTACAGGCGGCCTGGAGAAAGGCTCCCTGTTAACCAGCTATACTTCTGATCCTTCTTCATGAAACTGATCTCAGGCAGAGGTCACCCCTCACTTTTAATTCACACCTTTTACATGAACCCCAGAGACTGAAAGACGTTCTCCAACACAAGTCCACAACATTTTCGGCAGCGTTGGCCAGTCTACCATTCTGGCGGAGAAAACTTCACACTCGTGCTGGTAGCTAGCTAGTAAGGTACATTTAAATAAATTGCACTAACTGGACACAAAAGAAAGTTCTAAAACCAAGAAAACTATTTATCATATTCCTCCTCCATCTCCGGTAATTTGAAAAAACTAATTTGAGTTGAATAATATCCCAACATTGCTCAACTATCAAACTTCATTCATAATCGCTATCCAACAATGTAACCAATCAATCCTCTCAACATATAGAACCCCCATAATACTCTGTGGCACAATCCCAATACAACTCACTAGGTTAATTCTCTGATCATAATTCTATGATTGGATGGAAAACATATCAGTTCATACTGCAAAACCTTTGATTGGTTGGAGAACGTCCTCCAGAAGTGGTCATAATGACCATGCATGTCTATGGAAGTGGGTGAGGCCTATGAGTTCCAAGGTTTTGTATTGAAGTCAAAGTAGCCAAAGTACGACGGAAGCTAGCTGTCCTCCGTGCTACCCCAGACAATGCTGTTGAAGTTACTGAAGACCTTCATTGCGAAACAGTGTATTTTAATCAATTATTTGGTGACATATTAATATATTTAGTGTCGTTTTATCTCAAAAGGAACACTGTTTTAATCTTTCATTATTTATTTTTATGAAATTTCACTGAGAAGGATGGTCCTCCCCTTCCTCCTTTGAAGAGCTCCATTGATGTACATATAACCTCAATTACCTCGACTAACCTGTGCCCCTGCACATTGACTCTGTACCGGTACCACCTTTATATAGCCTCGCTACTATCATTTTTTTTGCTCTTTAATACTTGTTATGGCTGCAATCCCACTAACGGGATAAGTGTCATCAACAACCGCTGAATAGCATATTTATTGAATGTAACATTCAATAAATATTACAAAAAATATTTATATTCATGAAATCACAAGTGCAATATAGGAAAACACAGCTTAGCTTTTTGTTAATCCACCTGTCGTGTCAGATTTTGAAATTAGGCTTTACAGTGAAAGCAATCCAAGCGTTTGTGTAAATTTATCGATCGCACAACAAAACATTAAGTACACTTAGCATCAGGTAGCTTGGTCAAGAAAATCAGAAAAGCAATCAAATTAATAGTTTACCTTTGATGATCTTCGGATGTTTTCACTCACGAGACTCCCAGTTAAAAACAAATGTTCCTTTTGTTCCATAAAGATTATTTTTAGATCCAAAATACCTCCGTTTGTTTGTTCAGAAATCAACTGGAAAGAGCGGTCACGACAACACAGACAAAAATTCCAAATAGTTTCCATAATGTCCACAGAAACATGTCAAACGTTTTTTATAATCAATCCTCGGGTTGTTTTTAAAATATATAATCGAGAATATATCAACCGCAAATATCTTTCACAGTAGGAGAGGGAAAAGCAATACCTATCCAAACTCTGTTGCACGAACAAAACTCATGTGACCACTTGACGCGATGTTATCGTTCTGACTAATTTTTTCTAAATAAAAGCCTGAAACTATGTCTAAAGACTGTTAATAACATCTTGAGGAAGCGATAGGGAAAGAAATCTGGTTCATATCCCTTTAAATCCAGCAAAGGGAGGCTATGGAACATGGAGTTTTCAAAATATACGCCACTTCCTGTTTTGATTTTCCTCAGGGTTTTGCCTGCAATATACAGTGCCTTGCGAAAGTATTCGGCCCCCTTGAACTTTGCGACCTTTTGCCACATTTCAGGCTTCAAACATAAAGATATAAAACTGTATTTTTTTGTGAAGAATCAACAAGTGGGTCACCATCATGAAGTGGAACGACATTTATTGGATATTTCAAACTTTTTTAACAAATCAAAAACTGAAAAATTGGGCGTGCAAAATTATTCAGCCCCCTTAAGTTAATACTTTGTAGCGCCACCTTTTGCTGCGATTACAGCTGTAAGTCGCTTGGGGTATGTCTCTATCAGTTTTGCACATCGAGAGACTGACAGTATAACTGTAAGTTCTGTTATACTCACAGACAATATTTTGACAGTTTTGGAAACTTTAGAGTGTTTTCTATCCAATACTAATCATAATAGCTGGCCGTTTTCAATGGGCACCTTTTCATCCAAGCTACTCAATACTGCCCCTGCAGCCATAAAAAGTTAAATATTTGCTATTTTTCTTATTTTTCTTAAAACTGCATTGTTGGTTAAGGGCTTGTAAGTAAGCATTTCACCTGTTGTATTCGGCACATGTGAGAAATAATATTTGATTGGATTTTAAATACATACAACAAAAGTACGACATTGTGACTGGTGCCTGGTAAGTCGCTAGCTAGCTATGATACTGTAATGTAGCGAACTAGCTGAATACTTAGCCTCTCCATAATGTGTAATGTGATGAAATGTAATGGATAAGAAGATTTGCATAGCTAATGTTGCATTTGACAATAAGGTATGATAGGATGAAACGATAGCCAGCTTGCTATCGATAATGTTTCAACTCGAACTGGCTTGCCAATATTTGGACAAGTTGGACAAATATTTTTATAACTAACACAGATTTGCAAGTTAAGTAGCTAGCTACTTTTATGGGAACATGCTTGTTGTTTGGGTTAGCACTTGCTTTCGATAACTCATCCTCTGTCGGTATTCTACCTTTACTGTAATGGAATTGGGAATCCTGATCAAGGGCTAGGTTAGTTGGCGCTAGCTAGCTAGCCTTCAGGGCTTCGTCTGCTACTAGTGTTAAAACAACATGCCTTTTCTCATAAAAAGTCTATTGTGTATTTTCTAGGGCAAATATAAATGAAGGATGGTGTTTGTATAACCTAAGTACCAATCTTTTAGCTAAATATGCTACAAATATGTGTCAGCAAGCGTTCAGTAACGTAATATTACACAGTTGGTTGCATGTGGTGCTTTCAAGACAACAAGGTCGAATCATGACGTGATCTTCAAGTCGGAAAGTCGGCGCTCTAGAAAGATGCCAGAGTTTCCGACTTGGAATTCTGAGTTGGATAACCGTTCAAAGCGATTATTCCCAGTCGGAGCTAGTTTTTTCAGAGTTCCCAGCTGTCTTGAACACACTGAAGTTGGAGATTTCTGAGGTTCCCAGTTGTTTTGAACACGCCAATATTTATGACCTCAGAGTCACTTGCCTGAATCTATTCTGTACTTACAGTCCCTCTATTAGTGACTTCCATACTATAGAAAGTAATTTTTCTCGCTATATTGTTTTTGAGTGACTATAATTTATTTAATTTACAGGCTCTTACAAATCCTGGTGGATATGTTGTTCAGTAGTGTCATTTGGAACCCCCCTACCATATCAGGAGCAGAAGGCTGAGGCAGAACGTGGCCTGGCACCAGTCCCACTTCAGGATGGTCACATTTGATCAGCTCATAGGTCACTTGTCTGTTTATCACTTGTCTTTCCTGGAATTCACCTAACAACCATTGATAATGTAATCAGCACTGTGTGTATCAACTCTACCTTGTTTTTCTACAGATGGAGGACAGGAGATATTGTTTGTCATCACAGGATGCTGCTGAGGTCAGGTCGGCTCACAATAATGGCTGGAACGGAGTCAATTGAATGGCATCAAACACATGGAAGCCATGTTTGATGTATTTCATACCGTTGCACTATTTTCGCTCCAGTCATTACCACAAGCCTGTCCTCCCAAATTAAGGCGCCAGCAACCTCCTGTGTTTGTCATGGAGTCCCCTGATAAATGACAGGTTGATACAGATGAACAACATGAAATTATACAAGACGCATCTATTACTTTTCATCACCTTTAGTTATTATTGAATTGAATGGTACGGGTGGGACCCTGTGTATTCTTCAAACATGTCAGGGAACTGTCTTATATGGGACAATGTACAAAGGGATGACGACTAACATGTACCCCCACAAAAAATGCTGATGGGTACAGTATCTGTATCAGCTGTGAATGACAATAGAAGATGAAACACAAGTGTAATATTTGCATATTACTATATCAGCAGAACACTGCTTCTACAGTATTATGTGAAGGATGGTTTATTCTACATGGAACTGTTACACTTGAAAGTTATCAAAACACTTTGTTTAGAATATCTACATAGATACAGTGATTGCACTCTTCTCATATTGCTTTGTAGGCTACTGACCGATTCAAAGCTTCCTCCTGAAGGTAGCTTGGTCAGTAGCTAAAGAGTAGTATGAGAAGAGTGAAATCTTCCTGCATTTGACATCTGCCTGTATGTATTGCACTCTGGCTGCTGGACCAATGGGTTGAGGAAAACTCTGACATATCCAGGATGGAGTGTCATACACTCCACCTCTCCTGCCACCCGACTGCACCTATCCAAAACTGGTAATACATTGCATAGATGGAAGGGACTTCATCATCCACTGGAGACTTAAAGACAGAACTTCACCCAGAGAGCTGTTCATGTCAGTATGTGGTTAGACAGACAGAACCTTACCCAAAGAGCTGTGCATGTCAGTGTGTGGCTAGACAGCCAAACCCTTAGAATAGACCATAGAAATAGAATATAATGCCATGCTAGTTCTGGTATAGCTGAAGTTGTACCAGCAATTGTTATGCTCCTTGTTCTATCTGTGGTTGTACTCTACACACAACTTATTTTAATTTGCTAGGTAAAGTGTTGGCATTCTGCCTTCATAAGCAAATCAATATGATAGCCTATTTACAGCAGAAAATGTTTTGTCTTTGTTAACACAAACACGCCCATTGATTTGTAGTTGATAAATGTATCTACACTCAAGCTGGCCATGTTTGTTCCATGTTCACATGTAGCTTACCTGTAGGGATATTCGTTCTGGGACTTTTCTCCCAGGAAAGATCTAACAGTGGGCAAAAGGAGAGATGAGACGAGACAAAACTAACCAGTTATAGAATATTGTGTTGACAGCTGAAGACTGAAGACCAGGCATTCAACTTGCAGTTGCTGATATCATCTCCACAGTAACGTCTTTACATGACATGATAACAATTAAAGTTGCAAGCTACTTTTGTAGCGTGGTGTTTTAGTACGAGTTTCTCAGGAAACACATTCTTCTTGCTATCTTGGCATAACTTATTTGACAGAGAAATATCAGCTAGATATATAGTGGGGCAAAAATGTTTAGTCAGCCACCAATTGTGCAAGTTCGCACACTTAAGATGAGAGAGGCCTGTAATTTTCATCATAGGTACACTTCAACAATGACAGACAAAATTAGAATTTGTTTTTCTCCTGAAGATCACATTGTAGGATTTTTATGAATTTATTTGCAAATTATGGTGGAAAATAAGTATTTGGTCAATAACAAAAGTGTATCTCAATACTTTGTTATATACCCTTTGTTGGCAATGGCAGAGGTCAAACATTTTCTGTAAGTCTTCACAAGGTTTTCACACACTGTTGATGGCATTTTGGCCCATTCCTCCATGCAGATCTCATCTAGAGCAGTGATGCCAGGTCTTGGTAGTGGTGTTCAGCTAGTGAAGAGGTCCAGACTTAATTATGTCACAGCCTAGGGTTAGCTGTCTACCTATTGAATTTGAATTGTGGGAAGCCATATAAAAAATGGATAAGAAAAGGCAATGGAGTTTAATGACATTTTTCATGTCCTAAAATCCAGAGAAAGATGGTGAATCGAACCCAGAACGAGCCAGATAACTGTCATTGCCTGAGGAGGGGAGTGAGGGGCAAACTGTTCCTGATGGTGATGCTTTAGCTTGCAGCGCTGCTAACCCGCCAATTCAGCATCACCAACTGCACCTCCACTACCTAGTAGGCCTACTAGAGAGTCAGACTCAGTGGGAGATGGGGAGCTGGGGGAGAGCGGGGCAGTGCATCCACTGACAAAATGCTAGGACCAGGTGTAATTTGCAATTCAGGAACAAGCAAACATACTGTATAACCCTTGGCTTGTCATGCAGAATTCAAAGTTGGGCTGTACAACATGCAAAAAGTTAGGAAGCTTGGGTTTAGAAACGACTGGAGGGATTAAACTAGCAAAAGAGTGGGTGGAATGCCCAGTAAATTAACATCCTATGCCTCGGACGTAAAATAAAAAAATAATAATAATAATAATCATGCATGAACCAAGGCGCATTTGGTGGTAGCAAGGTTCATAGAGAGAATATCCAGGTTATAGTTAATACTCCAAATAAAAAAAATAGAGAGTACAGCTGGAGTCTTCAGAACAGCCTTAGAAGGAGGTTAAACGTCACAACCACAGGCCCGCTCATGGCTTTGAGCAAAAAATTGACTTTCAGGAGTTAAATGGACTCGACATGAAGGGTGTCATTGTGGGGATTTTGAAAACTAAGGCAGGACAATTTTTTCCTTTACAAACTTGTTCTTAATTGTGAAGGTAATCTGAATATGTGCTTCATATTATCACATAGGCAGGATGCCTATATATTCAAGACTGTTGGAAAACCATTCCTCATGAAGCTGGTTGAGAGAATGCCAAGAGTGTGCAAAGCTATCATCAAGGCAAAGGGTGGCTACTTTGAATAAATGTATTGTGATTTGTTTAACACTTTTTTGGTTCCTACGTAATTCCACGTGTTATTTCATAGTTTTGATTTCTTCACTATTATTCTGCAATGTAGAAAAAAGATAAAATAAAGAAAAATCCTGGAATGAGTAGGTGTGAGTGGTACTAAAGTTTTGAGTGGTACTGTATATATATATACAGTGGGGGGGGGAAGTATTTAGTCAGCCACCAATTGTGCAAGTTCGCCCACTTAAAAAGATGAGAGAGGCCTGTAATTTTCATCATAGGTACACTTCAACTATGACAGACAAAATGAGAAAAATCACATTGAAGGATTTTTCATGAATTTATTTGCAAATTATGGTGGAAAATAAGTATTTGGTCAATAATAAAAGTTTATCTCAATACTTTGTTATATACCCTTTGTTGACAATGACAGAGGTCAAACGTTTTCTGTAAGTCTTCACAAGGTTTTCACACACTGTTGCTGGTATTTTGGCCCATTCCTCCATGCAGATCTCCTCTAGAGAAGTGATGTTTTGGGGCTGTTGCTGGGCAACACAGACTTTCAACTCCCTCCAAAGATTTTCTATGGGGTTGAGATCTGGAGACTGGCTAGGCCACTCCAGGACCTTGAAATGCTTCTTACGAAGCCACTCCTTCGTTGCCCGGGTGGTGTGTTTGGGATCATTGTCATGCCGAAAGACCCAGCCACGTTTCATCTTCAATGCCCTTGCTGCTGGAAGGAGGTTTTCACTCAAAATCTCACGATACATGGCCCCATTAATTCTTTCCTTTACACTGATCAGTCATCCTGGTCCCTTTGCAGAAAAACAGCCCCAAAGCATGATGTTTCCACTCTCGTGCTTCACAGTAGGTATGGTGTTCTTTGGATGCAACTCAGCATTCTTGTCCTCCAAACACGACGAGTTGAGTTTTTACCAAAAGGTTATATTTTGGTTTCATCTGACCATATGACATTCTCCCAATCTTCTTCTGGATCATCCAAATGCTCTCTAGCAAACTTCAGACGGGCCTGGACATGTACTGGTTTAAGCAGGGGGACACGTCTGGCACTACAGGATTTGAGTCTCTGGCGGCGTAGTGTGTTACTGATGGTATACTTTGTTACTTTGGTCCCAGCTCTCTGCAGGTCATTCACTAGGTCCCCCCATGTGGTTCTGGGATTTTTGCTCACTGTTCTTGTGATCATTTTGACCCCACGGGGTGAGATCTTGCATGGAGCCCCAGATCAAGGGAGATTATCAGTGGTCTTGTATGTCTTCCATTTCCTAATAATTGCTCCCACAGTTGATTTCTTCAAACCAAGCTGCTTACCTATTGCAGATTCAGTCTTCCCAGCCTGATGCAGGTCTACAATCTTGTTTCTGGTGTCCTTTGACAGCTCTTTGGTCTTGGCCATAGTGGAGTTTGGAGTGTGACTGTTTGAGGTTGTGGACAGGTGTCTTTTATACTGATAACAAGTTCAAACAGGTGCCATTAATACAGGTAACGAGTGGAGGACAGTGGAGCTTCTTAAAGAAGAAGTTACAGGTCTGTGAGAGCCAGAAGTCTTGCTTGTTTGTAGGTGACAAAATACTTATTTTCCACCATAATTTGCAAATAAATTCATAAAAAATCCTACAATGTGATTTTCTGGATTTTTTTCTCATTTTGTCTGTCATAGTTGAAGTGTACCTATGACAAAATTACAGGCCTCTCTCATCTTATTAAGTGGGAGAACTTGCACAATTGGTGGCTGACTAAATACTTTTTTGCCCCACTGTATAGGCTAGCCAGCTGTAGCTATCCGCAAGCTATGCTTGCTGCTATTAGGTTGGCTAAACACAAGGTCAGCACAGGCTTTAGCCCACACATAGAGTTTGATTGGTAGATCATCTTAAACCACACCCAAAATACAACTTTAATTTGGGCTTCAGTAATGGCCACTGCATTTCCTAAAGTACACCAGAAGATATGCATGCAGAATTGGTGAGTGATATTCCCACCTAAATTAACACATTTCAAAAAGTGTTGCGAAACTAACAACCCAAGAGTGTTGGTTCTTTCACAATGTGGGTAGTATATTTGTGGCTAATCAGAATAGCTAGACCAACCATCTCAGTAACGGGTGCAATACATGTGAGCCCTTACAGATTGGATTAATTTAGAAAAATGTAAATAATTAATTTTTGCATAGTTTAAGATCAATGAATCAATCAATGTGCATTCAGAAACACACATAACAAAACAATATATTCTAAGAATCAACCTGCAACAAAGCACGTAGGGAAATATGATAAAGAGACCCCATCCACATCTTCAACACAGTCGAGGAACAACCAAACCACATGGTATTGATTCCACTGTGATTCAAATAACAATTAATTTATTTACCGCAAGTGGTGTCAATTTCATTCGCAATGGTGTTAACCTCATTAGAATCAACACTCAGATATAACACTCACAACACTTTTTTTACCTCAACACCAGCATTTTAACACTTGCAAATGTGCTGTGCACACACACAAACACATACATTTGTTCTTATATGCCTATACCTACACACCACAATCCACAGAATGTTTTAGTGAAAGACTATGACATTATTGAAGGACCTTAACTACACTATGGAAGATGATGGATTCAAGGATTTAGTGCTCCATGGCAAGGACATGGATTTCTTTACATGAGCAAAGCAAGTTTATCATAGAATGTCTAGAGAGCTGGGTACAACAGCAAACAGTAGCGCTTCCCAAACTCGGTGCTGGGGACCACAAGTGGTGCACATTTAGGTTTTTGCCTTAGCACTAGCTGATTAAAATGATAAAAGCCAAGTGATACGTTTATTATTTTAATCAACTGTGTAGTGCTAGAGCAAAAAAGAAAACTTGCAACGCTTGGGGTTCCCAGTACCAAGTTTGGTAAACGTTAGGCATAGGGGAAGACTTTATAACAGAGCTATATACTGTATAAGCCCATATTCAAAACCACAAACACCTCTCTTTCAGTTGGGTATCGCTGATACACTCACATTGTAATTTTGTCCAAACAATCTCTCCTCTCTCTCAAAGCATTGGTATCCAATGCTTATAAACGTATGGGGAATATTATTTTTCTTGTATTTTTTCTTTAACCTTTATTTAACTAGGCAAGTCAGTTAAGAACACATTCTTATGTACAGTGACGACCTACCGGGGAACAGTGGGTTAACTGCCTTGATCAGGGGCAGAACGACAGATTTTTGCACTTGTCAGCTTGGGGATTTGATCCAGCAACCTTTCGGTTACTAACCCAATGCCTGCCGCCCCAGGTAGTAGTTAACAAATGCATACTTGAAAAGGAAGGATAGATTATTGGGATGCAACCCACGGTTGGCAGGTTCATGTAGGAGTCTTTCTGACCTGAGATCCCTGATCCCCCTGGAGAGGGGGACTGAGAGCAGCCATTGGCAACTGATACACACTCATACTGTGATGAAAGTATGCAGGTGGTACCACACATTAATGGTGTTCGAGAGAGAGAGCGAGAGAGAGAGAGAGAAGGAGTGCCAATATCCTTTCCCTCAAGGACCTTCGCAGATTAAACCTACAGGCTATTATTAATAATTTATTGTAGTGGTTCACTGATTGTTTCACTGCTCATGCACAACAACCTGTCATATTCAGCCTGATATAAGATGGATAGCATTTGATTAACTCTAATTAGCCCTAATATCCTTAGCATACCTTCTTTAAATGTCAATGGCCATGCAAGACTCCTGTAATTAGTCATTAAAGTGTAAGCAATGTAATTATTTCCTTGTGGTATACACATTTATACATCACATTCCAATGGACAGGGGATGTGTTTGTCAAAATATAGGGCTTAACTAGGCTTCTTGACATTATAGAAACATGCGTACAGGCACACAAATACATGCACATACACATGTGCACACACACAAACACAAAAAAACACACATACAGTGCAGAGGAGGCTGGTGGGTGGAGCTATAGGAGAACATGCTCATTGTAACGGCTGGAATGGAATTAATGGAACGGAGTAAAACATGTGGTTTCCCTGTTTGATATGTTTGATACCGTTTCATTTATTCCATTCCAGCGATTACAATGAACCCGTCTTCCAATAGCTCCTCCCACCAGCCTCATCTGATTCAGTGTGGCATTGAGAGGTCTGTTTGGTTAAGGCACCGACGTGTCAAGAGCGACATGGATCTTTGGTGAGCGGTACCGGATGAGTCCTTTATATTCTACGTGAAGTGGGATTAGAGAGAATACATTAATTAATAAATAAAGACAGACATACAAAAATAAACCTGATGCAACAAGAAAGCAATCCTGGTCTACACTGTTTTGTGACTGCCGGTTTTGTTGTTGGTGGTGGTGTGAGTGGATTTATGCACTAATTAACACATTCTCGGAAAAGGAAGGAAACTAACTACTATAATTTACAAATAAAGCATTTGTGTTTAGTCAGTCTGCCAGATCAGAGGCAGTAGGGATGACTAGGGATGTTCTCTTGATAAATGTGTGAATTGGACAATTTTCCTGTCAAAATGTAACGAGTACTTTTGAGTGTCAAGGAAAATGTATGGAGTAAAAAGTACATTATTTTCTTTACGAATGTAGTGAAGTAAAAGTTGACCAAAAATATAAATAGTGAAGTAATTTACAGATACCACAAAACACTACTTAAGTAGTACTTTAAAGTATTTTTAGTTAAGTACTTTACACCACTGCCCAAATACCTTCACACCAGTACATTAGCATACTTGATATACTGTTACACATGCACTTATCACATAGTATTATATGCATAAGTTAAGGCAATGTAACCTGAGTGAGGTGCACATGTGCAGTACCTAAACAGATGCATGCGCCATATATTTATGTGGCGGACACTTAATGCGGTCACATGATATTGTTGTGGTACAGTGGTTCTTCCTTTAAAAGTTGCATCATACATTTGATGGCCTTCAATATAGGCTGTACTAGAGAATTTAAAACATTTTTTTTGGAAGAACATAACATATGGCTAAATTAATTGTATTAACATTATTGTGTTTCTATTCCAAGAAAAACGAAAAACTAAACCCTCAGAGTTTCCATTGGGATGGAAAAGGAAATATGGCACTGTACAATGTGACGGTTGGGTGTAGGCTACAGTACTAAGAGCATAACATTTCCACACCCTAATTGTAGTCTAACAAATACCCAAATGGAGATTCAGTGAAAAAAAAAAAAAAAATTGATTTATAAAGACCAGTCCCCATGCTTGTTTCAGAGCAGTGCGAAATGGTGCTGAAATAGTTGACCACAGCAGCTAGGCTATTGATTCAAATTCAATTGCTTCTAACTTCAATATGCTTTTTAAATAAAAATAATAAATATATTAAATACACTATATTGAAAAAAATTTGAATGCCAATCCTCTAAATCTAATTATTGTATGAAAGTCACAGAGGATTCTAAATTAATATACAAGGGGCATTTTTAGTTATGGCAAATCTGATCTGTGAGAATATCTAAGGGGCTTTTATATCATTCTAAATTAATAATAATAATAACTTCTTTGTTTTAAAAAATAACAATATTTTGGAGAATATTTTGTTTCTTTATAACTTAAAGTGAATGAGAAAAAGGCCATTCATGAACATGGGGTGAGACAGGATCTCTATTCATTTAAGTGAGCAGATTAGGGCTTTCAGGAGGAACGGAAAATCTACTGGAGACATTTTTTTTTAAATGGCAGACTTGGGGAATTTGGTCACGGACAGTGCTATTTGCAAACATTATCATCAGATGCCTGTGTTACGCTGAACACGAAAGCCCAGGAAAATGAGTTGGTACAGTAGGCGACAATACTGTAAAGTAGGTCATATAATGTAAAAAATAATTGTCTTTACTGTATGCTGCACATTTGTACATTGTATTCCATTTCCAGCGAGACTATTCAAGCCATCAACTCACTGATGAATGAAGATGAGAGATCAGCAAAGGCCATCTGGAATCTGCTGGCATCACGTCACATCAACATCGTTCTAATCACAGTCAGAAGACAGTTGAAGAAACTTGCGTGGACTTATGGAAAGGCTCGGTAAGACATTCTATATATACTGTATACATATACACACTACCATTTAAAAGTTTGGGGTCACTTAGAAATATCCTTGTTTTTGAAAGCAAATTATTATTTTTGTCTTAAAATAACATCAAATTTATAAAAAATACAGTGTAGACACTGCTAATGTTGTAATGACTATTGTAGCTGGAAACGGCTGATTTTAATGGAATATCTACATAGGCGTACAGGGGCCCATTATCAGAAACCACCACTTTTGTGTTCCAATGATACTTTGTGATAGCTAATCCAAGTTTATCATTTTTAAAGGCTAATTGATCATGCAATTATGTTTGCATAACCTGAAAACGGTTGTTCTGATTATAGAAGCAATAAAACTGGAGGCCATGCAACTGGCCATGCAACTGGAGTCCTCAACAGGCAGCTTCATTAAATAGTACCCGCAAGACACCCATTTCAATGTCACCAGAGAAGAGGTGACTCAGGGATGCTGGCCTTCTGCCCATCTTAATATTTTATTTTTATTGGCCAGTCTGAGATATTGACTTTTCTTTGAAACTCTGCCTAGACGGCCAGCATCCAAAAAGGACTGGCACTTTTTTTAAACCCAAATCTAACTGCCTGTAGCTCAGGCCCTGAAGCAAGGATATGTATTTTAGTGGTACCATTTGAAAGGAAACTTTTACATTTGTGGAGATGTGAAAGGAATGTAGAAGATCAGAACACATTAGATCTGGTAAAAGATAATACAAAGAAAAAAAGTTTTTGTGTACCATCATTTTTGAAATGCAAGAGAAAGGCCATAATAAAGTATTCCAGCCCAGGTGCAATGTAGATAGTGACCACTAGATGGCAGCAGTGTATGTGCAAAGTTTTAGTGGGATCCAATGAACCATTGTATTTCTGTTCAAAATGTTGTATCAAGACTGCCCAAATGTGCCTAATTTGTTTATTAATATATAATATTTATAATTTATAATATTTCATGCTCTTTCACTGTAATAGCTATTGGAAATGTGACAGTGCAGTTATATTAACATGAATTCAAGCTTTCTGCCAATATCCGATGTCTCTGTCCTTGGAAAAGTTCTTGTTACTTACAACACCATTCTAATCGCATTAGCCTATGTTAGCTCGAACGTCCCGCAGGGAACCCACCAATCCTGAAGAAGTTTTAAATAACAATGTCTAAACTTTATTTCTGATCAATTTGGTGTTGTTTAAATGGACCAGAAATGTGCTTTTCTTTCACAAACAAGGACATTTTTAAGTGACCCAAAACTTTTGTAATGTAGATTATATAACTTTTAACCTTACCTTTTTATGGCTGCAGGGGCAGTATTGAGAAGCTTGGATGAAAATGTGCCCATTATAAACTGCCAGCTCCGCAGTCTCAGTTGCTAATATATGCATATTATTATTAGTATTGGATAGAAAACACTCTCAAACTTCCAAAACAGAACTGATATTGCAGGCGAAACCCTCAGGAAAATCAAAACAGGAAGTGGCTTCTATTTTGGAAACTCCATGTTCCTTAGCCTCCCTTTGCTGGATTTAAAAGGATATGAACCAGATTCCGTTTCCTATCGCTTCCTCAAGGTGTCAACAGTCTTCAGACATAGTTTCTGAACATAATGCGACAAACAAACGGAGGTATTCTGGATATAAAAATATTCTTTATGGAACAAACGGAACATTTGTTGTGTAACTGGGAGTCTCGTGAGTGAAAACATCCGAAGATCATCAAAGGTAGACGATTAATTCGATTGCTTTTCTGATTTTCGTGACCATGCTTCCTGATGCTAAGTGTACTTAATGTTTTGTCGTGTGATCGATAACTTTACACAAACGCTTGGATTGCTTTAGCTGAAAAGCATAATTTCAATATCTGACTCGACAGGTGGATTAACAAAAGGCTAGCTGTGTTTTCCTGTATTGCACTTGTGATTTCATGAATATAAATATTTGTAGTAATATTGATTGAATGTAGCACTATGCTATTCAGCGGTAGTTGAGTATTGAGTGGTGATTGTTCATCATATATTTATTCAACCGAGAACACTAAAGAAAATAACAAAGGAGAAACGAAATGAAACGAAACAGTTCTGAAAGGTGACATACACATAATAGAAAATAATCACCCACGAAACACAAGTGGGAAAAGGCTACCTAAGTATACTTCTCAATCAGAGACAACTAACGCCTCCTAACCTGACTCCGTGGTCTCTTTAGAGCAGCGACCCTCGCCGCCGACCTCGGACTGCGGACCCTAGCCACAGGTCCCGAATGGACGGAAATTCCGGAAGCACCAGACAGGCGGGAGACTCCGGCAGCTCCGGAGTGAAGGGCGATTCCTGCAGCGCCGGAGTGACGGCCGATTCTTTTGAAATGTAATATATATATATATATATACATATATTTAGAACATTAACTGTATGTGTTTGCTTGTTTTGTAATGTTCTGTAGTTTCAACCCGATGATTCATCTGACAAATAAAGAACTTGTCACGTTCGTTTTTGGAATGAGGTGAGGACCAAAGTGCAGCGTGGTGAGGGTTCATCATATGTTTATTAACCTCTTAAGACTACCCCTCTATACTGCCCCCGTTGGAGAAAGTGCGTACCCATAGTAAACTGAAAATATTTTTTCCCAAAATTGCTAATATATGCATATACAAATTATTATTGAATAGAAAACACTCTAAAGTTTCTAAAACCGTTTAAATTATGTCTGTATGTAAAGCAGAACTCTCAGGGCAGCCTTTCTCCCAAACTCTCTCTTGTGAAGAGAAAAGTTGGGTCAACTTTGACGTCATGGCCCCCACCCTTCCCAGGCAGCTACCGATCCAAGAACAGTCTCTATCTGTTCAGCGCGATGTCTGCTTTCAAATGGCACGTTCATTGTGAGAATCCCACGAGCCCTGCATGTTTGGTGGGCGAAATTGCTCGTGTCCCTCTGAAAAACATGCACTCTATTGCGCGCGGCCGATTTGGAGTACGTCTTTTTCCATGATCCAGCATTTGAAGCCGGTTTGTCTGTTAGCGTTGCTCTTTGTTCTACATGCTAAAAACATCATAAAGCTCGATTTTGCACATCGTTTGACCAGTTTAATCAACATATAATATGTAAATTGGAAGTTTTGATGCGCAAGAGTGCTGGACCAGAAGTCATTTTTGACGCATTTCAACTGAAGCTGTTAGCATATGCTAATACAGGGACACACAACGTGAAACCAAACGATTTATTGGGTAAGTATGACTCCTTCTACGTCTTCTGATGGAAGAACATCAAAGGTAAGGGAATATTTATGTGGTTATTTGGGGTTTCTGTGGACTCCAAACGTAGAGGAGACATACTGCTAATATCTGAGCACCGACTCATAGTATAGCCCAGTGAGCGATGTCTGTAACGTTAAAAATAAATGTAATACAGCGGTTGCATTAAGAAGAAGTGTATCTTTGTAAATATATGTAGAACATGTATATTTAGTCATGTTTATTGCTTGTTATCTGACGTTATCTGTCGGAGCTATCATCATTTCTCCGGCCATTTGAGTAGCATTTTTTTTGAAATGTCGTCAACTGAGATTTATGGATATAAATGGCATATTATTGAAAAAAAAAAATGTACTGTGTAACATGTAATATTACTGTCATCTGATGAAGATTTTCAAAAGGTTAGTGAATTATTTATTTTTTAATCCTACTTTAAAATTTTATTTTTTTCTGGGACAAAATGGCCGCCGCTTGCCTTTTGTTTCGGTGGTGATCTAATATAAATATGTGCTATGTTTTCGCCGTAAAACATTTTAGAAATCTGACTTGCTGGGTAGATTGACAATATGTTTATCTTTCATTTGAGCTATTGGACTTGTTAATGTGTGGAGGTTAAATATTTTTAGGAATATTTTTGCGCTCCATGCGCCACCTTCCAGCTGAACGTGGGGGGGGGGGTGTGTGTTCCAAAATTGGAACCCTAGTCCCCTTCTGGTTAAACCAAGAACACTAAACAAAATAACAAAGGAGAAACGAAACCAAACAGTTCTGAAAGGCGACATACACATAACAGAAAATAATCACCCACGAAACACAAGTGGGAAAAGGCTATCTAAGTATAATTCTCAATCAGAGACAACTAACGATACCTGCCTCTGATTGAGAACCATACCAGGCCAAACGCAAAACACAACATAGAAAAAGGAACATAGACAACCCACCCAACTCACGATCTGGCCATACTAAAACAAATAAATAACAAAAGAACTAAGGTCAGAACGTGACAGTACCCCCCCAAAGGTGCGGACTCCGGCCGCAAAACCTGAACCTATAGGGGACAGTCTGGGTGGGTGTTTGTGATGGTGTAGTAAATGGTGTAGTAAAATGGTGTAGTAAATCCAAGTAACATATTGGATTAGTTTAGTAAATTAGTTTTATTTGAGTAGCATAAGATTAATTAACTGATTAATCAATCAATGTACATGCACAAACATAGATTTCATTTAAACATCTACCTGCAATAGAACATGCTTGGTAAATATGATAATGATTGGCATGATTTTTATTCAAGTGATGCGTATGGGAAATTGTTGATAATCTGTGCTTCTTATTGAGTGACTACAAAAAAGTGCTGTTTCTCTAGCAATTTCAGCTTCCCATCAAGCATTACATAGAAAAATGTGACCACTTTTGCACTTTGGTGTGACTAAGTCACAATGTATTGACTTCCCTTTTTGTAAACCATTCACAAGAGACTGTGATGCTGGACATTTTTGTTTATTTCATTTCTTTACAGAGTAGTTCAGCTTCGCAGTGCAGTTAATGTCATGTTTGTCATTTATTGTCATGTCTTGTCCCTGTGCTCCCCATGCTATTCGTTTCCCTCTGCTGGTCTTGTTTGGTTCTATCCCTCTCTCTCCCCCTCCCTCTCTCACTCTCTCGCTCTCTCTTCTCTCTGTCGTTCCGTTCCTGCTCCCAGCTGTTCCTATTCCCCTAATCATCATTTAGTCTTCCCACACCTGTTACCGATCCTTTCCCCTGATTAGAGTCCCTATTTATTCCTTTTTCTGTCATGCAGGTGAAAGAGGACCCAAACGCGACTTAACAGAAACAGAGTTTATTAAAGTCCAAAACGGAATAACAGAAATCCTCTAGATTTGTAGAGGGGAAAACAACTGGAGAAGCGGCCACAGACTGCAGGTCGCCGGGTAGGCGCAGGCCGTTCGACTGAGACACCTGCTCACACGCAGCATCTGATGAAGGCACAAAACACGACAGGACAGGGTGATACACAATCACGGCAAAAACACGACAGGACAGGGCGAAACGCAATCACAGCATGGTGAATACAATACAAGGAACCGACGGAACAGGAACGGATCACAAAGGAATAAATAGGGACTCTAATCAGGGGAAAGGATCGGGAACAGGTGTGGGAAGACTAAATGATGATTAGGGGAATAGGAACAGCTGGGAGCAGGAACGGAACGACAGAGAGAAGAGAGAGCGAGAGAGTGAGAGAGGGAGGGGGAGAGAGAGGGATAGAACCAAACAAGACCAGCAGAGGGAAACGAATAGCATGGGGAGCACAGGGACAAGACATGACAATAAATGACAAACATGACAGTTAAACTTAAAACCAATACATTCCTGAAATGGAGATTAAGATTATGATCTCAAATGAAGATGCTGGGGAAATCAAGAAGCGGAATAACACTGAGTAATGAATATTTCACAGATCAACCTACACTTAAATCGAAGAGAAGAGACTGATTGTTTAGAGGGAGAAACTGTAGCTTGCACTTGGCTTTTGAATGAAAGCCTAATGTTGTTTCACGTTTATTAATTAAATCATCCCAGCACTAAAGAGAAATCCTTGTTTATCTGCCGCGGGGAATACCGGATCCGATGAGTACATTTTATTGGACAGCTGTCATTATCAAACTGTTACATAAAACAGTACCTACAGAGATATCTTGAAAAGTTATCAATAGTCAATCAAAAGGAGTTGCATACCAAAGGCTACAACAAAGTGGAACAGCATTACACATTCAGGTTGCACTTCTTTTGATAGCAGATGAGTGCTGTTGTTATTTCTTTGTCAGGCAATCAGAGAAAATCATGATCGTTTGTACATCTATCTGTGGCAAAATAAACTCTTAACAGACAACTGTGATACACAAAATAGGATAATCATATCCTTGCTTTGATATTTAGATTTTAAAATTCAAATAATACATTTAAACTGTAAAATTTCAAAGTAACAGTTTAACCTTTTAAAGCATATGAGCACATATTTGTGACCCGCATCAGGAAACTAGGAGTATGTCAAAAGTCATGACTTAACAGGAGAGCAATTTTAATTTCGTTTTTTTAAATCAAAATGCATTTTTGGTCAGAAATGGCTTCTGGAACATGTGAACTTTCATGTGCCTTAATACAAACTTGTTTGTCATCTGTAAATACGAATACAATTGTTAAATTACGAGCCTTGTTGCTTAAGCCACAGAAAAATCAGCAACCTTCCCACTAGCCATGATTGGCTAAGATAATGAGTGAGCTGGACATGCCGAGAGGAGTTTGATTGGACAGCCATATAGAAGACTTTTGTCTATTTGAGCTAGTCAGTCTGTGTCGCTGCTTTTTATGTATTGTGTAGTGGAGCTGCATAAGTGTTGCTCTCCAATTTCTGGAGGATCGAGATTTAAAATCAGTGGAAGTAGAGTATGATGGGTAAAGAGATGGTTAAAACACCTGTCTCTGGATTACACCTCCAAACTAAGGGCAACTGTGGCACGGCATCCGTGACAGGGAGACACGTGCATAATACATGATGATTTACATGGGTAAAATAATCTAGCTTTAGCTAGCTACATTTTCAGATATGACACATTTCTTTTGACAGAACGTGGTTTCATTTCAAGCTAGGGTAGTGTTAGTTGACTGGCTCCCTAGCTAAAGTTATGTGCTTTGTGTGATCTTACGTGTTGTTTACCAAACTAGGTTCAATGTTTAACTAGCTAGCTTCATGTCTTAAGATAAAGTGTACTGTTAGTTAGCTAGCTAACGTTAGCTGACTGGCTCCCTAGTTGCAATTATTATTTGTATCCCAGAGTGGTTTGCTTTGCTAGTTAGAGCCTAGAGTGGCGTGCGAAAGGGTTCACCCCCTTTGGCAATTTTCCTCTTTTGTTGACTTACAACCTGGAATTATAATACATTTTTTGGGGGGGGTTTGTATCATTTGATTTACACAACATGCCTACCACGTTGAAGATGCAACATCTTTTTTATTGTGAAACAAACAAGAAATAAGACAAAAAACGGAAAAATTGAGCGTGCATAACTATTCATCCCCTCAAAGTCAATACTTTGTAGAGCCACCTTTTTCAGCAATTACAGCTGCAAGTCTCTTGGGGTATGTCTCTATAAGCTTGGCATATCTAGCCACTGGGATTTTTGTCCATTCTTCAAGGCAAAACTGATCCAGCTCCTTCAAGTTGGATGGGTTCCGCTGGTGTACAGCAATCTTTAAGTCATAGCACGGATTCTCAATTGGATTGAGGTCGGAGCTTTGACTAGGCTATTCCAAGACATTAAACCATTCAATTGTTGCTTTAGCAATATGCTTAGGGTCATTGTCCTTGTAGTGTCTTAACACTTAGTACTTATTTATGTAATAAGAAAGACTCTGAATACAAGCAATTGAACTGGAGCTTCACATTTACTCAAACAGGTTAGTACCAGAATAACATAGAACAATACTGCGCATGACCAAGGGCGCTTCATCCTTAAAGGGGACATCAGTAATTAACAGAACATAACAGTCCTGTTGGAAGGTGAACCTCTGTCCCAGTCTCAAATCTTTGGAAGACTGACACAGGTTTACCCTCAATAATTTCCCTGTATTTAATGTCATCCATCATTCCTTCAATTCTGACCAGGTTCCCAGGCCCACAGCATGATGCTACCATGATGCTTTTCTAAGGGTGATGAAAGGTGCTGGGTTTGCACCAGAAATAGAATTTCCTTGATGGCCAAAAAGCTATATTTTAGTCTCATCTGAACAGAGTACCTTCTTCCATATGTTTGGGGAGTCTACCATATGCCTTTTGGCGAACACCAAACATGTTTGCTAATTTTTTTCTTTAAGCAATGGCTTTTTTTCTGACCAGTCTTCCGTAAAGCCCAGCTCTGTGTAGTGTACGGCTTAAAGTGGTCCTATGGACAGATACTCCAATCTCGACTGTGGAGCTTTGCAGCTCCTTCAGGGTTATCTTTGGTCTTTTTGTTGCATCTCGGATTAATGCCCTCCTTGCCGGGTCTGTGAGTTTTTGTGGGCAGCCCTTTCTTGGCAGTTTTATTGTGATGCCATATTCTTTCCATTTTTTAATAATGGATTTAATGCTGCTCCGTGGGATGTTCAGAATGTCTGATATTTTTTTATAACCCAACCTTGATCTGTACTTCTCCACAAATGTTTCCCTGACCTGTTTGGAGAGCTCCTTTGCCTTCATGGCGCCCCTTGTTTAGTGGTGTTGTAGACTGTGTGGCCTTTTAGAACAGGTGTAAATAAACTAAGATCATGAGACAGATCATGTGACACTTAAATAAAGTCCACATGTGTGGAATCTAACTAATTCTGTAACTTCTGAAGGTAATTGGTTTCACCAGATCTTGTTTATGGGCTTCATAGCAAAGGCGGTGAATACTTATGCACCCGCCATATTTCCGTATAATTGTTTTGAAACAAGCTATTTTTTCCATTTTACTTGACCAATTCAAACTATTTTGTGTATGTCCATTACATGAAATCCAATACAAATATATTTAAATTACAGGTTGTAAAGCAAGAAAATAGGAAAAATGCCAAGGGGGATGAATTATTTTGCAAGGTACTGTATGGTGACAAAGATCTAGGCTATGTGTTGTGGTTATGACATGAAGGTTTGGCTTGGAAAGGTTTTTTCGCATGGCCACAGACAGCTGATGTGTTGTGACCTGAAGTTCACAAGCGAAGAGAAAAGGTTGGAGGAGCAGAGCGTATACTGTATATGTGAGAAGGAGAAGCAAATCGAATGAAACGGAGATGAACATACTTGAAATTGTCTATCAAAAACTCTCATTTACAACTGTTTGACTAATGATTACACCCAAGATCAGCTAGATGCAGGCACGTTTGTGCAAGATGGAATGTGTCAATGTCTGTCACCTTGATTACTCAAATTTCTCTCGACCTGTGCATCTACGCTGTACAATTTAATTCTTAGTCTACGTGGTAGAAACCTCATGATGTGTATAGGTCAAATTTGAATATCATGTAGTAGCCTAAACGCCTCAACATTACACTGAGCTGGGTGAATTGAATATGAATGATAGTCATCCAATATGCTGTAATAGAAACATGGCTATGCTCATATTTTTTTTATTGTCCTCCCTCATCTTAAATGGCAACAACAGCCACTGCACTTCAATGTTAGTAAAAACACATTCTGGGATAGAAAGGGTAGAGAATAAGGGGGTGGGTTTTGGCATCTTTCCAAAGTAGCCTTTCCCTCTCTTCTCTGTCTTGCCTAGTAGATAGATACCACCTTCCACAGTGGTTCTAACTGTCCTCGGTTTCTAAGACATTTCATCATATTTCGAAAAGACACATTTAACATACAATAAAACCGGGATGATATGTAGTAATTATTTTCCCATTTCAACTGCATCTGCTCCAAAGTCTCATTAAGCCTGGTCAGTACAGAATAATTGTCATATATAATTCCCATTCAAGTATGCTGGTAATAGGGCAGGGGTTACTGTGAACTCTTGTTGTACTGTGTGAGATAATAATGGGAGAATAAACATCTATACCCTGGGACTATGATTTGTATCCTTGACCATTTCAATATCACACTAAAGACATTGCTGCTGAAAGTTATTTTCCTACAACTAATCAGACGTTAAGAAAGGATGAATGAAAAGTAAATAGTGAACAGTCACTTCAATGAGTTTATAATGCATATACTTACTGTTTCAGTATATACCTTTGCCAAAGGGTATATGAAGAGTGCATTCCACAAATGTACTTGTGAGTGTAGAAATGCATACTATGAAGATAGTAAATAAGAATAGTATCTAGGCGTTTCCAGAATTTTTATTTGATTTCTATTAATGTGCCTCCGTGCAGTCAATGGCAATGTCCACTTTAGGTATAATGCCAGGATCCACTTGTGGATTTGACAGCTCTAATGTAGTTCTACCTCTGACACCACCAAAATAACTGCTATGCAGGCTAAAACAGTCCTGATTCAATAGAGCCCTGAAAATCTTATTGCTTGAAGAGTGTTTCATAGAATCAAATCAAATGTTATTAGTCACATGCGCAGAATACAACAGGTGTCAAACTTACAGTGAAATTCTTACTTACAAGCCCCTAACCAACAATGCAGTTGAAATATATACACTGCTCATAAAAATAACACAAAGATAACACATCCTAGATCTGAATGAATGAAATATTCTTATTAAATACTTTTTTCTTTACATAGTTGAATGTGCTGACAACAAAATCACACAAAAATGATCAATGGAAATCAAATTTATCAACCCATGGAGGTCTGGATTTGGAGTCACACTCAAAATTAAATTGGAAAACCAGACAACAGGCTGATCCAACTTTGATGTAATGTCCTTAAAACAAGTCCTTCTGTAGCTCAGTTGGTAGAGCATGGCGCTTGTAACGCCAGGTTAGTGGGTTTGAACCCCGGGACCACCCATACGTAGAATGTATGCACACATGACTGTAAGTTGCTTTGGATAAAAGTGTCTGCTAAATGGCATATATTATTATTATTATATTAAGTCAAAATGAGGCTCAGTAGTGTGTGTAGCCTCCACGTGCCTGTATGACCTCCCTACAACGCCTGGGCATGCTCCTGATGAGGTGGCGGATGGTATCCTGAGGGATCTCCTCCCAGACCTGGACTAAAGCATCCACCAACTCCTGGACAGTCTGTGGTGCAACATGGCATTGGTGGATGGAGCGAGACATGATGTCCCAGATGTGCTCAATTGGATTCAGGTCTGGGGAACGGGCGGGCCAGTCCATAGCATCAATGCCTTCCTCTTGCAGGAACTGCTGATACACTCCAGCC
Organism: Oncorhynchus gorbuscha; assembly: GCF_021184085.1. Lineage (NCBI taxonomy): Eukaryota > Metazoa > Chordata > Actinopteri > Salmoniformes > Salmonidae > Oncorhynchus > Oncorhynchus gorbuscha. The sequence continues at coordinate 52,826,497 of NC_060184.1, forward strand.
ACATGAGGTCTAGCATTGTCTTCACTAGAGTGAAAGCACCACCAGCATTCAAAAGTGACCAAAACATCAGCCAGGAAGCATAGGAACTGAGAAGGGGTCTGTGGTCACCACTTGCAGAACCACTCCTTTATTGGGGGTGTCTTGCTAAATGTCTTTAATTTCCACCTGTTGTCTATTTCATTTGCACAACAGCATGTGACATTTATTGTCATACAGTGTTGCTTCCTTAGTGGACAGTTTGATGTCACATAAGTGTGATTGACTTGGAGTTACATTGTGTTGTTTAAGTGTTCCCTTTATTTTTTTGAGCAGTATATATATATATATATATTTATAGTATATCCTGTTAGAGACACCAGTTCCCATTTGGACACGCGCCCCCACCCCCCCAGCTGGAATGTGGCGCAGGGAACGCAAGAAATATTCCAAAAAATATTTAACCTCCACACATTAACAAGTAAAATAGCTCAAATGAAAGATAAACAAGTTGTTTAATTAGCCAGCAAGTCAGATTTCTAAAATGTTTTACAGCGAAAACATAGCACATATTTATGTCAAACCACCACCGCAGACATAGCTCATTAGCATAGCCAAGTAGGAAAAAATATGCAATCAACAAACGCAGGATTAAAAGAAAAATCATTTCACTAACCTTTTGAAATCTTCATCAGATGACAGTAATATAACATGTTACACAGTACATTCATTTTTTTCAATAATATGCTATATATATCCATAAATCTCTGTTTACAATGATGCATCGTTCAAAAAATGCTACCCAAATGTCCTGAGAAATGACGATAGCCCCGGCAGATAACGTCAGCTAACAAGGAATACACATCATAAACTTTGACTAAATATGCATGTTTTACATATGTATAGCAAGATACACTTCTTCTAAATGCAATTGCATTGTTACATTTAATTTTAACGTTACATTTTGTGTTCACTAGACTATAATATGGAGTCGGCGATCCCACAGTAGCATAATGACTCCTTTATCTTGGAGTCGACAGAAACCCAAAATTAATACATTAAATATTCCCTTACCTTTGTTGTTCTTCCATCAAATGACCTGGAAGGGATTATACTTACCAAACCAGCGTTTAGTTTTCAAGTCTACGTCTTTCGGTTCTCAAAATACCCACATTTCGGTCAAAATTTACGCAAAATTGATGTAGTTGCGCACCAAAACGTTGAAATTATATATTATATGTCTAGTTAACTTGTCAAAATAACTTCATAATCAAGCTTTAACATGTTATAAAGGTGTACAGCAATTTTGAGAACAAACAGAAACACAGGCACCGTTCAATCGATCTTGGAAGAAAGAGAGGACTTGACCACTGCGCACAGAAAAGTGACAGCTGTTTTTGATTGACTGGGAGCATACCGTGTGCTCAAACTCTCGCACGGGCGATTCTCACAATGACAAGCCCCATCACGCTGAACACGTGGCGACTGTTCTGGGAGCGGTAACTGTTTGTGGAGGGTGTCTGTGATGACGTCAAAGGTGGCCTAAGTTTTCTGATGAGAAGAGATAGTTTGGGAGAATGCATATTTTGAGAGTTCTGCTTTACACAGAGACACAATTTAAACGGTTTTAAAAGCTTTAGAGTGTTTTCTATTCAATAATGTTTTTTATTTGCATATATTAGCAACTTTTGACAAAAAATAATTATGTTTACCATGGGCACGCAATTACTCCAGCGGGGGCAGTAGACAGCCCTATCCCTAAGAGGATATAAAAAAATGTATAATTAATAAAAGTAACAAGTAATTCAAGAGCAGTAATAAAATAACAATAGTGAGACGAAATACAGGGGGGTACCGGTACAGAGTCAATGTAGTGGGCACCGGTTAATTGACTTAATTGAGGTAATATGTACATATAGGTAGAGTTATGAAAGTGACTATCCATAGATGATAGCAACAGAGAGTAGCAGCTGTGTAAAAGGGGGGGGGTGCAAATAGTCTGGGTTGCCATTTGTTTAGATATTCAGGAGCCTTACTGTATTTCTTGGGGGTAGAAGCTGTTTCGAAGTCTCTTGGACCTAGACTTGGCGCTCCAGTACCGCTTGCTGTGCAATAGCAGAGAGAACAGTCGATGATTGGAGGCCGAACAGTTGCATTATCAGGCAGTGATGCAACCAGATGGTGAAGCTGTAGAAACTTTTGAGGGTCCCTTCCAAATCTTTTCAGTCTCCTGAGAAGGAATAGGTTTTGTCATGCCTTCTTCACGACTGTCTTGGTGTGCTTGGACCATTTTAGTTTGTTGGTGATGTGGACACCAAGGAACTTGAAGCTCACAACCTGCTCCACTACAGCCCTGTCGATGAGAATGGGGGCATGCTTAGTCCTCTTTTTCCTGTAGTCCACAATCATAATCTTTGTATTGATCACGTTGAGGGAGAGGTTGTTGTCCTGGCACCACATGGCCAGGTCTCTGACCTCCTCCCTATTGGCTGTCTCGTCCTCCATATTGGCTGTCTCGTCCTCCCTATTGGCTGTCTCGGCCTACCACTGTTGTGTCATCAGCAAACTTAATGAAGGTGTTGGTGTGATGCCTGGCCATGCAGTCATGAGTGAACAAGGATTACAGGAAAGGACTGAGAATGCACCCCTGAGGGGCCCCCATGTTCAGAATCAGCGTGGTAGATGTCTTGTTACCTACCCTTACCACCTGGGGGTGGCCTGTAAGGAAGCCCAGGATCCAGTTGCAGAGGGAGGTGTATTTTATCCTTAGCGTATTGATGAGCTTGAAGGGCGCTATGGTGTTGAACACTGAGCTGTGTTTAATGAATTGCATTCTCACATAGGTGTTTCTTTTTTCTCCAGGTGGGAAAGGGCAGTGTCGAATGCAATAGCGATTGCATCATCTTTGGATCTGTTAGGGCGGTATGCAAATGTGAGTGGGTGAACCATGAGCAGCCCTTCAAAGCTCTTCATGGCTACAGATGTGAGTGCTATGGGTCGGTAGTCATTTAAGAAGGTTCTTGGGCACAGGGACTGTGGTGGTCTGCTTAAAACATGTTGCTATTACAGACTTGGAGAGGTTGAAATTGTCAGTGAAGACACTTGCCAGCTGGTCAGCACATGCTCGCAGTACACGTCCTGGTAATCCATCTGGCCCTGTGACCTTCTGAATGTAGACCTGTTTAAAGGTCACATCGGCTGTGTCGGCTGTGGAGAACGTGATCACACAGTTTTCAGGAACAGCTGGTGCTCTCATGCATGTTTCAGTGTTATTTGCCTCGAAGCACACATAGAAGTAGTTTAGCTCTCCTGGTAGGCTCGTGTCACTGGGCAGCTCTCGGCTGTGCTTCCCTTTGTAGTCTGTTATGGTTTGCAAGCCCTGCCACATCCAACGAGCATCTGAGCCGGTGTAGTACGATTCGATCTTAGTCCTGTATTGAAGGCTTTGCCTGTTGGATGGTTCGTCGGAGGGCATAGCAGGATTTTGTCGGAGGGCAAGCTTCCGGGTTAGAGTCCAGGTCCTGGAAAGTAGTAGCTCTATCCTTTAGCTCAGTGTGGATGTTGCCTATAATCCATGGCTTCTGGTTGGGGTATGTATGTATAGTCACTGGTGGGACAACATCATCGATCCACTTATTGATGAAGCCAATGACTGATGTGGTGTACTCCTCAATGCCATCAGAGGAATTGCGGAACATATTCCAGTCTGTGATAGCAAAACAGTCCTGTAGCTTAGCATCTGCTTCATCTGACCACTTCTTTATTGATTGAGATTGCTTCCTACTTTAATTTTTGCCCTTAAGCAGGAATCGGGAGGATAGAATTATGGTCAGATTTGCCAAATGGAGGGCGAGCATTCGATGCGTCTCTGTGTGTGGATTAAAGGTAGTCCAGAGTTTTCCCCGTCTGGTTGCACATTTAAAAACTTGTTCACGCTACCACGTTCCCCTAGGCCACACCCCCCACGCTCAACTCAAAAGATGGCGCACAGAATGCAAAAATATTCTTAGAAATATTTAACCTCCACACATTAACAAGTCCAATAGCTCGAATGAAAGATAAACACCTTGTTCATCTACCCAGCAAGTCAGATTTCTAAAATGTTTTACGGCGAAAACATAGCACATATTTATGTCAAACCACCACCAAAGACACAGCTAATTTGAATAGCCATGTTGAACAAAAGATGCAATCAACAAACGCAGGATTAAAAGAAAAATAATTCACTAACCTTTTGAAAATCTTCATCAGATGACAGTAATTGGACATGTTACACAGTACATTTATTTTTTTCAATATTATGCCATTTATATCCATAAATCTCTGTTTACAATGACGCCATGTTCAGAAAATGCTACTCAAATGTCCGGAGAAATTATGATAGCGCCACCAGATAACGTCAGATAACAAGCAATACACATCATAACCTTTGACTAAATATACATGTTCTACATATAGTTAGAAAGATACACTGCTTGTTAATGCAACCGCTGTGTTACATTTATTTTTAAAGTTACATAATTCGTTCACTAGGCAACAATATGAGACGGCGCTCAGACATTAGCAATATGTCTCCGCTATGTTGGAGTCCACAGAAACACAAAATTACCACATAAATATTCCCTTACCTTTGATGTTCTTCGATCAGAAGTTGTGGAAGGAGTCATACTTACCAAAACTGCGTTTGGCTTTCAAGTCTGTGTCTTTGGGTTATCAAACGTGACAAATTCCGTCTGAAATGCAGCCAAAATTCTAGGGGATGCGCATCAAAACGTCATAATTACATATTATATGTCGACTAAACTGGTCAAACTAAGTGCAGAATCAAGCTTTACGTTGTTCTAAACGTGCAAAACAATTATTAGCTGGAACAGACAAACTGACATCGTTTGGTGAATCCTGGAAGAGAGCTCCAGACGCGACGCGCGCATGAGAGTACATGTATTTTCGCATGACCCCGAAGGTTTTAGCCCGCCAAAGGGTGAGGGAGCACGCGATTTTCACAATGAAATGCCCCATTGAAAGGAGACATCACGCTGAAGAGAAACTGTTCCCAGATCCGTATCTGGTTGGGAAGAGTGGGGGCGATGACGTCAAAGTTGGCCCAACTTTCCTGATGATAAGAGAGAGTTTGGGAGAATGGCTGCCCTGAGAGTTCTGCTTTACATACAGACATAATTTGAACGGTTTTGGAAGCTTTATAGTGTTTTCTATTCAATAATTATATGCATATATTAGCAATTTTGGACAGATTTGTTTTCTGTTTACTATGGGCATGCAATTCCTCCAAAGGGGGCAGTATTCAGCCTAGCCCAAACAGCTGATAGAAATTTAGTAAGACCGATTTAAGTTTTCCTGCATTAAAACCCTCTTAGGAATAGTGAGACGCTAGCGTCGCAAGTGGTCAATAGCCTCGGGAAATGCATTGCGCCAAATTCAAGTAAAACGCGATAAAACTCAAACTTTCATTAAATCACACATGCAGGGTACTCAATTAAAGCTACACTCGTTGTGAATCCAGCCAACATGTCAGATTTTAAAAATGCTTTTCGGTGAAAGCATGAGAAGCTATTATCTGATAGCATGCACCCCCCCTGAACCACCTGAATGAGTTGTAAACAAAAGAATTAGCGTAGCCGGCCTACACAAAACGCTGAAATAAAATATAAAACAAGCATTACCTTTGATGAGCTTCTTTGTTGGCACTCCAATATGTCCCATAAACATCACAATTGGTCCTTTTTTTGATGAATTCCGTCCATGTATACCCAAAATGTCCATTTATAAAGCAGGTTTGATCCGGAAAAAACTGCTTCCCAAAACACAACGTCACTACAAAACATTTCAAAAGTTGCCTATAAACTTTGACAAACTATTTCAAACTACTTTTGTAATACAACTTTAGGTATTTTTAAACGTTAATAATCGATCAAATTGTAGACGGGGCAAACTGTATTCGATAGAGAAAGTAAACAAAACATGCCCCTTTTTCCCTCTTGCGTAACTCTCAACAGTGTAACGTTGTTCCAGGATGTGCCTCTTCTTCGTTTCATCAATGATTAACTTCAACCTAATTCCAAAGACTGCTGACATCCTGTGGAAGACGTAGGAACTGTAAAATGGGCGCTATCTAATTTCCCTTGGCAAAGACAACTGAGGGAACTGTCAGAGGAAAAAATATATATATTCTGAACAGTTTTTCCTTGGGGTTTTGCCTGCTACATAAGTTATGTTATTGTCACAGACATGATTGAACCAGTTTTAGAAACTGAGTGTTTTCTATCCACACCTACTAATCACATGCATATAATAAATTCCTGGCATGAGTAGCAGAAAGTTGAAATTATGCACGCTATTTATCAAAAAGTGGAAATGCTGCCCCCTATCTCTAAGAAGTTAAAGTCTCCGGCGCTGCCTCTGGGTGAGCGTTTTCCTGTTAGCTTATAGCTAAATAAATCTAATTGAGTGCAGTCTTAGTGCCAGCCTCAGTCTGTGGTGGTATGTAAAACAGCTTCAAAAAACATAGAGGAAACCTATCTAGGTAGATATTGTGGTCTACAGCTTATCATGAGATACTCTACCTCAGGCGAGCAAAACCTGGAGACTTCCTTAGATATCGTGCACCAGTTGTGCACCATTTACAAAAATGCATATTTCTCCGCCCCTTGTCTTACCAGACGCCGCTGTTCTATCCTGCCGAAACAGCGTATAACCAGTCAGCTGTATGCTGATCATTTGTTGTTCAGCCATGACACTGTGAAGCATAAGACATTACAGTTTGAATATCCCGTTGGTAGTTTAATCTTCCGCGTAGGTTATCAATTTTATTTTCCAAAGATTGTACCTTTGCTAGCAGATTGGAAGGCAGTGGGGTTTTATTTGATCACCATCAAATTCTCCGATGGCAGCCTGCCCTCTGTCCCCCTTTTCTCCACCTTCTATTCACGCAAATTATGGGGATCTGGGCCTGTTCCCGGGAATGCAGTATGTCATTCACAACGGGCTCCTTGGACTTGTTAAAGGAAAAAAAGGATTCTGCCAGCTTGTGGTGAGTATCGCAGTTCTGATGTCCAGAAGTTATTTTTGGTCATAAGAGACGGTAGGAGCAACATTATGTACAACATAGTTACGATATAAGTTAAAAACAACGCAAAGTAACAAACAAAACAACACAATTGGATAGGAGCACGTAAAACGTCTTCTTCTTCTTCTTCTCCTGTGCCATCTTAATACAGAGATGTGCTTAAAGTAGAGAGATGTGCTTAAAACCTGATTTAATTAGTTCGATGCTGTGTGTGGCAGTTTAGAAATGAACAGAATATACAATAGCACAGAAAAAAATAACAATCTATCTACTCTTGGTGGACAATAAACATCCTGAAAGAGAGAATTGATTGTCCTCCTGTTTCCCCTGCTTTACTTTAATGTGAAGTTATTAGAGGCCTGTTCATGCTTGCTGTGCATTGATCAAAATGTTTTACACAGCTTTCCCATCCAGTTTATTGCTGCATTTGGCAAGAACAACACTATATGTCAATGAAGCAGCCTGCTGCACAAATTAAAGATGCAGTGAACAAATTGCAAACATATTGTATCAATCAGATTCATAACATACCATAATAATAATTGTACAAAAATTGCCAGACATAACATGTCATACAAAATGGATGATGTAGTACTCAATTCGATGACATAGTACACAACTTTGGCTCATGAGCAACACTTTCAAAACTACTGGCTGAAATTATACAAACATTCTGGCCCATCACTTTAAGGCTCAGTGGATGCCGGTAGCTATATTCAAACATTATTTAAAGGAACACAACATCCTAGAGCCATAAACATGTAAAGATTTTAGTTAAATTATAGTAAAATACTTTTGCTTTTTGATGAGCCGTCATTAACCTGCTAGACATCAGTAAAGATTAATCTGGTTTTATGATGTAATTCAGGTTTATAAACTAAATCCAAGCAATCTGGTGCTTTAATGTACTTTTCCTTGTTTTTTACCAGTTTGATGTTTGTTTTATATTTTTTTGTTGGGGGGGTTTACAGCTACGTTATCCATTTCAAATCATAAATGTATAAAACATGTACCTCTTGGCTGCCACTCAAATAAAAACAAAAACTGTAAGAAATACATACCGAGTTGAAGTAATAATAAGTTACATTTAAATAAGAAAATAAAATTTAAATAAGTGGGCCTCCACCCCCAACCTCTTGAACAGACGACACCCACTATTCACAGCACACTTGAGTTAGAAAATAAGTTACAATCAAAAGAAGAACCTAAACAAAGGAAGATTCTGATCCTAAATCCTGCCAAACAATTCACTCACAGAAACAACTAACAGAAAGCTAATCTGTGCACAATGACAGAAGTGACTAAGATTACGTCCTCCTGTCAGTCAATGGGAGTTTGTGTTGAGAAGACAAAAGCAGAGCGCCTTCAAAAGCACTTCCAGATAATGAAGCTAGGAGATCTAAGCTCCAGTAAGAGTGGTCTTTTGTGCATTCCCACAGAGACGGTTTGTATTGTAGTATCCAGGATACAAGTATGCTGAGGGGAAACACAGGCAGACAACCACACAGATGTCGAACAGAGGCACTATGAAAAAGACAAAGCAGGGTTTGTGAAAATTATTTAAAGAAAATCAGTCATGAACAGAAGATGAAAGAACTAAAACGGTTTAGAAGACTGATTTGGTGGCAATCTAGTGGTATTGATGTGTCGAGACAGTCAAGTACAGATGTGTAAATTTAATGCAGTCAAAAGCATTATAACAATTGTATCTACAATGAGAGAGTCATTCACAATCCTATTTCAGCTTCAAATGCTATCACGTAGCCGTTTCCTGCAGTCAAATGACTAGTGGCCTCATGGGTGGAATGTTCATAATTTCATAATAAATAAACATTATTTACAAAAAACAGCAGAAAATCTGCTGTTTCTATGTCAAACTGTTTTGGTATATTTCAGTCTGTGATGTTTATAAAGTGCAATGTTGGGATGCAAACTCAAAATTGAATACATTTAAACTCTTGGGCTCCCGAGTTGTGCAGCGGTCTAAGGCACTGCATCTCAGTGCTAGAGGTGTCACTACAGACCCTGGTTCAATTCCAGGCTGTATCACTACCCGCCCAGCGTCGTTGTATGGCCGGGATAGGCCGTCATTGTAAATAAGGATTTTTTTCTTAACTGACTTTCCTAGTTAAATAAAGGTTAAATAAAAAATATATTTGACATGATACAGGTGTCTTCCTTTTTTATGCCCATAACCATTTAAGCCCAGATAATTTATTTATAAATCCCATCATTAGATGGTTCGGTATGTTTTTATCCCAAGGGACTCAGCATAGCTGATCTAAATTGTAAATATAGAAAAAATGATTTGCCTGGTAATGTGTATGTGTCTTTCAAATAGTGGAATGTCATCAAACCATTGCTGTCCATGTTATTGTCAAGGGTACAGATTCCACATTTAGACCATTTGGGGGATTTAACAGTTGGTGTTTCTATGTCAAACGGTTTTGTTATAGTTTAGTCTTCTGTGATGTATATAAAGTGTAGTATTAGGATGCAAACTCAAAATGGAATATATTCCAACTCTATATCTGGCACTGGTACAGGTGTCTTCTTTTTTCAAGCACATAACCATGTGTGTGAGGTGTTTTCTTTGATACAAAGTAGATTTGTTTAAGACTACCAAGAAACACTCTGTATGATCCTGATTTAGCCCACTGCAGTAAAAGGTTAATTCAAGCATGCACATGAGACTTTGCACCTGAAGCTGGCTGGTGATTACTGGAGGAATGCACAATGCAGCACTATATTGTGCATGCGTTGGAGTCAAGAGAGGCCAGTATCAGTGGTTTTTTCCTATAGCAGGCTCAATTCAGGCAGATCAGGTTGGTTACGGCTTGCATAGCTGGAGGGATGATGAGCTGAGATCTGTCGGTATTGGTTCATCCAGGCCAGGGGGGATAAAAGTGTGTAGGCTCTGCAGGGATTAACCGAGAGAGCCGGAGGTGGTGGGGACTGAGAGTGAGAATATAAGAAGTAGTACCGGGTACTTGGGTTTGTTTTGGTTATAACGTTTCAGGCCCGATTCCTATCTCAACTCTGTACACAAGGGATCATTGCATTGGATGAGAATCATGCTCAAACCCCTATAGCTGGTTTCTTTACTTTCTCTGTGGAACTTTCAGAGAAATCATCCTGTGTGCATAGCAAATGTTTGCCTGAGTTTTTTTATATTAATAAAAAGAATTTGAGAAAGCAAGTACAGTGAGTCTCACATTTAAACCTGAATGCAAATGTAAACACTGTGCTGTTTTATGAGTGATGTAGGGCCTGCTAGTCTTGGCTAATTTAGCTGAGTGTTAGCAGAGAAGATCCCAAAGCCTTATGTAAACTAGAGAGATAGACATAGCAAGTGGAGCAGCAGGGAGAATAAAGTAAGAATACATCTCTGCTTAATGGAAGGCAAAAAAATGTATCAATGTGATTAGATGGATGATGGCCAAGTGAACAGAAATTACAATGGCTCACATTGAGCCAGATGATCAAGGTGGATTAAGACAGACCTGCAGTCTGTACACAAGCTGTTAGCCCCAATTATTGAGAAAACACTGAATAAATGGCTACCGACTGAGGAGGGGGATGGTGATTTAGGTTCTTAAAACATTATGATTTATGGCCTGTGGTTTGGTTTACTCACTAAACATGCAAACAGCATTTTTTGAACCTTTATTTAAACAGGTAGGCCAGTTGAGAACAAGTTCTCATTTACAACTGCGACCTGGCCAAGATAAAGCAAAGCAGTGAGACAAAAACAACAACACAGAGTTACACATAACCAAATGTACAGTCAATAACACAATATAAAAAAATTAAATAATTACAATGTAGCATTAACACTGGAGTGATAGATGTGCAAGTAGAGATACTGGGGTGCAAAAGAGCAAGAGGGTAAGTAATAATATGGGGATGAGGGAGTTGGGTGTGCTATTTACAGATTGGCTGTGTACAGGTACAGTGATCGGTAAGCTGCTCTGACAGCTGATGCTTAAAGTTAGAGAGGGAGATATAAGACTCCAGATTCAGTGATTTTTGCAATTCGTTCCAGTCATCGGCAGCAGAGAACTGGAAGGAAAGATGGCCAAAGGTGTTGCCTTTGGGGATGACCAGTGAAATATACCTGCTGGAGCGCATGCTAAGTGCTGGGTATTGCTATGGTGACCAGTGAGTTGAGATAAGGCAGAGCTTTACCTAGAAAATACTTATAGATGATCTGGAGCCAGTGGGTTTGGCGACAAACATGTAGCGAAGGCCTGCCAACGAGAGCATCCAGGTCGCAGTGATGGGTAGTATATGAGGCTTTGGTGACAAAATGGATGGCACTGTGATAGACTACATCCAGTTTGCTGAATAGCGTGTTGGGGGCTATTTTGTAAATGACATTGCCGAAGTCAAGGATTGGTAGGATAGTCAGTTTTACGAGGGTATGTTGGGCAGCATGATTCAAGTAGGCTTTGTTGCGAAATAGGAAGCCAATTCTAGATTTAATTTTGGATTGGAGATGCTTAATGAGAGCCTGGAAGGAGAGTTTACAGTCTAACCAGACACCTAGGTATTTGTAGTTGTCCACATATTCTAGGTCAGTACCATCCAGATTAGTGATGCTAGTCCGACGGCAGGGTGCGGGCAGCAATCGGTTGAATTTTACTAGCATTTAAAAGCAGTTGGATGCCATGGAAGGAGCGTTGTATGGCGTTGGAGCTCCTTTGGAGGTTTGTTAGCAGTGTCCAAAGAAGGGCCAGATATATACAGAATGGTGTCTTCTGCGTAGAGTTGGATCAGAGAATCACCAGCAGCAAGAGCAACGTCATTGATGTATACAGAGAAAAGAGTCTGACCTAGAATTTAACCCTTTGGCACCCCCATAGAGACTGCCAGAGGTCCGGACAACAGGCCCATCCAATTTGTCACACTGAACTCATTCTGAGAAGTAGTTGGTGAACCAGGCAAGGCAGTCATTTGAGAAACCAATGCTATCGAGTCTGCTGATAAGAATGCTTGATTGACAGAGTTGAAAGCCTTGACCAGGTCGATGATGACTGCACAGTACTGTCTTTTATCGATGGCGGTTATGATATTGTTTAGGACCTTGAGCGTGGCTGAGGTGCACCCATGACCAGCTCGGAAACCAGATTGCATACTGGAGAAGGTACAGTAGGATTCTAAATGTCCGGTGATCTGTTTGTTGACTTGGCTTTCGAAAATTTTAGAAATGCAGGGTGGGATGGTTATAGTTCTATAACAGTTTGTGTCTAGAGTGTCTCCCCCTTTGGAGAGGGGGATGACTGCAGCAGCTTTTCAATCTTTGGGGATCTCAGATGATACGAAAGAGAGGTTGAAGTACTTTCTCTCATGGCTAACTAAGTTTGAAATGGCATGCTGAGTTAGCAGAGAGGTTATTTTAATAACCTCACCTTGACCTACAGTTTCTTGAATCACCTATGTCAAGAAATTTGGATGCAGTGAGCTGCATCACAAGATGCTGCATCACAATACAGCAAGCCAGTAACTAGCTAGTTCTTCAGCCAGCATAGAACTAAAGGTGGGGATGAGTTGTTCAAAACTCTGACGCAGTTGTCATATCAGCACATCCGTCAGTGCTGCCTGTTTTTATTTGTCAATTTTTAATTATTTTCTAATACGTTTTTTATTTCTAATAACATTTTGAAATGAGGTGTGTTCCGCCTCATTTATTCACATACAAGTAGTCATTTTTACTTTTGCGGACCAATGAATCTTTTAGACATTTCTGACCTGGACAAAATTCCCCAAACACTTCTCAATTGTTTGTGCAGTTCAAGTCTGTAGACATTGGCTCATCTGCCGTCCTGCACACACACGTGTTCATATTTTCCACCTGTCGCCTGCATCGCAATCAAAGTTGTTTTCGTTACCAATAATAACTTTGGAAATGTGTGCGTTTCTATCAGTGCCTTATTACGTTATAATAGTTTCTGCATGTCGTTTCTACTGTAGCATAATGTTTTTGTGTATATTCCTTATAACCGTGGACACGCGATGTAACCTTACTCATTTCATAACATTTATGGTGTTATACTCAATGATTAGGTAGCTAGCTACATTCTTCTATTAGCTCTGGAAAACAATGCTAATTGCGTCAGGGAAGTATTACCATGTGTTGTATTTTTAAGCTACCCTGGCTTTATGACTCCCAAGTGGCACAGCGTCTCCATCTTCAAATCCAGACTGCATTACTATCAAAGTAAGTGCCTTATTACATTATAATAGTTTCTGTGTGTCGTGTTATACCGTGTCTACTGTAGCTCACTGTGTGAATGGAATATAATATATTTGTGTATATTCCTTATAACCGCGGACAAGCTAGATAACGTTACTCACCTTTTATGGTGTTATCGTGCTTATGTAGCTAGTTACATTCTTCTATTCTTCTATTAGCTCTGTAAAACAATGCTAAATGCATCATAAGGAGATGTTGTATTTTGACGCTACCCTGGAACATTTTTTATATATGTCTCCCAGAGGAGCAGGGAGACATGGGAGAATTTAAACACCAAACAGACTGTGGCATTCTGGATAAATTGCAGGGGTTTGATTTGTACATTTTAGTCATTCAGCAGACTCTCTTATCCAGAGTGACTTACAGTAGTGAGTGAATACATTTTCATGAATTCCCCGTGGGGATCAAACCCACAACTCTGGAATTGCAAGTGCCATTCTCTACCAACTGAGCCACACGGAACCAGTAATCCAGATGGGAGATTACACATGTTTGGATTAGTACATGTGCTGCTTCCTGTGTGAGGTAGGGTCATTCTCTACAGATGTTGTAGAGTATTCTGTTCTGCCCGCAGCCCTGTTCTGTAAACCCGCAATGAGCTCTCAGACCCGGAGCAGGAGGAGAGGGCCAAACCAGCTGGGAGGAAGGGACAGTGTGAGTCACAGGATGCGGAAAGGGAGGGTTGGAGGCAGAATTAGGAGACAGGAAGAAGTAGGATTTCGCAAAAGGTAGAGATGATAGGGTAGTAGAGGAGCTACTAGTGGGAGAGAGAGTATGAAGATTGTGACAGTATATGACCAGCTGGGTAGGGGCTCAGTGGCTCGGGTTGGAGGAGAGGAAACAAAGTAGTGATAAGAGACCTGGAGGGGGGTTTCTGTGAAATTAGTAGGCAAACATCCTCTAGTAAAGATGACGTAAAGTATATTGCCTGCTTTGTGAGTGGAAAGGGACTGGAAAGGGTGAGGTCAAAAGAGGGAAAGGGAATACATAGTCAGTTGTACAACTGAATGCATTCAACTGAAATATTTATTCCGCATTTAACCCAACCCCTCTGAATCAGAGGTGACAGGGGCTACCTTAGTCAACATCTACGGCACCCAGGGAGCAGTGGGTTTACTGCCTTGCTCCATGGCAGAATGGCAGATATTTACTTTGTCAGCTCAGGGATTTGATCCAGCAACCTTTCGGTTACTGGCCCAACACCCCTATCCGCAAGGCTACATGCCACCCCTACCTGCCAGGCTACCTACCGAAAGAGTTGGAAATAAATTCATCAAAGGTAGCCATCATTAGGAAATTAGTTTATCAAGGTGTCAAGCTAATCGAAGAACTCTCTAAAGGCACCTGGTGAGAGTCAGGGCCAAAAAGAGGACTGAAGGGCAGCATATGCTGAGATTAATGCAACGTTCTTGACTGCAGATCGGCAGTTCCAAATGCTGCCGGAGACCCGGAATTCCACATAATTAGCATATTCGGCGCTACACAAACCGCACAATAAAATATAAAACATTCATTACCTTTGACCATCTTCTTTGTTGGCACTCCTAGATGTCCCATAATCACTATTGGGTCTTTTTTTCGATTAAATCGGTCCATATATAGCCTAGATATCGTTCTATGTAGACTGTATGATAAACGAAAAAAAAGAGCGTTTCATAACGTAACGTCATTTTTTAAAATTCAAAATGTCGACGATAAACTTTCACAAAACACTTCGAAATACTTTTGTAATGCAACTTTAGGTATTAGTACACGTTAATAAGCGATACAATTAATCAGGAGGTGATGTAACTTCTATAGGTGTCGTCTGAAAAAAAACATGGCCGAGAGAGCTCGACCAAAACATCCGGTCGGAGAACGGAGGGAAGGAGTTCCCTTGAACCGGTTAGACCAAGAATCAATTGCGAATCAAATGACAAGACTCTAGACAACGTGTGGTAGCTGTAGGCGCTGAAACCTCGGTCTCATGTAATTCGGTTCACTTTGAACAATTCCTGGAAGTAAGCGCAAGGATATTTATTTCCATTTTCAGTGATCAGGTTTTCCTGCACTATTCGATGAAACTCACGCTCTGTTAAAGTCACTAGTTTGCTATCCACACATACTAATAATATGCATATACTATATTCCTGGCATGAGTAGCAGGGCGCTGAAATGTTGCGTGATTTTTAACAGAATGTTCGAAAAAGTAGAGGGTCGACTTAACAGGTTAACAGAGCGAGTAATTGACTTTGTTCTGTGCTTGGTTCTTACTGTATGTCATTTTTAGATGTAGATAATATGGCTGCCAATGTTTCATAACAGCTTTTGTGCCTTAAAGTTTGAAGGCTGTACCAAAACTAGCAAGGTAGCCTTATCAATGTTGATATGGGTGCCTTGGTGGATTTGTAAGGGCAGACCCAACACTCTGGGGCACTCCTGAGATTTGAAGCCTAGTAGCAGCCATAGAATGAAAGGTATGCTTGAGATGTTGGCCTTCTTTTTTGTAAATCTGTTTCTTTTGATTCACCCCCTTTCCTTTGAAATGTGTATTTGCTCTTTTCAGGCCATATTACTTTGAAGCTTGGATTTGTCCCTTATGTGTTTCTTTCCTGCAAATGTATCGGGTCATGTTGAGAAGAGAGAAAACATTTTAAAATTGATTGATTTCTTCCTGAACCTGTCCAGTAGGAACGTTTGCTGTTTCAAAAGTGGAGAGATGAAGAGATAAAAACAGAGACAGAGACAGGGAGAGAAAAAGGGAGAGAGAGACATTAAAAGAGTGAGAAATAAGCAAATAGTATAATGTACAAATATTTGAAGACACAAAGTGCAAAATCGAAATTTGGTAGCGCATTAGCAGTTTTCCTATTGTTGGTATAGGCAGATTGCTCAAGGTTGACTTCGAAATTGGACATCTGTCCTTGTCCTGAGTAGGTTGGGAAATACATTCAAAACTGAACAATAGCCGCAGAAGTGAGCACTATTACCATCAAGCAGGGTTGGTGTTGCTTTGAGAATGAGAATAACATATCTATAAGTCACATTTATATGTGAATATGGCCGGGTTGCCCATAAAGTTACATATTGTAACTTTAACACTTTACTTCAAAATGTGACGTTTGTAGAAACGGAACAATGCTGAGTAGGAGTCAACCTAGGGTGTCAAAAACACTTCAAAATGTTAAGTTTGGTGCAACTTCATAATTTGTAGTTTGAAGAAACATGGATAAATGTCAGAAACTGAAGTCAAATTGGTCAAATTGTGAGATCTTGTTGTGATAGTCACTGACAGTCACTCAACTAGCAAAAGTTAGTCGAGCCAGCTATATAAACCTTGTAGTATTCATGGCCAAATTACTGACTGGGCACAAGGGACCCTGACCTCCCTAGGACCCCCATTGATTTTGTTAGTCACTCTCACTCAGATATCATATGAACATAGCATAATGTGTAGAATTGTGGAAAAATTGCTAAATGTTCTTTCCATCCCATGGCAAATGTGTATCTTGCTTAAGGCCCCCAAAACCCTATAAACTGCCCCATAGAGCAGACCTAGAATAACTAAAGTTGTAACTTTGCTTTGTGGAAAGTAAAGTTTTGCGAAGGAACAAATAGTTACTTTTGAAGTGGGTACAACTATTTCAATACAGATCCCCAAAAAGTACTTTTTTTAATACTATTTGAATACAGTTTTGGAACTGCGTGTTGAAGATAGAATAAATAGAGCACATACACTCTCATATAATATTTAATATTTGATCTACACAACACATATCTGAACATTCTTTAAATGTCCATTCAGCTGAATGTTCATTGCCCCAGGTGTACACAATCAAGTCAAACCAGTTAAACAATTATATTTTGTACAGGTAGGTAGAAATAAGATGAAACACTGTATGACTCTTTCAACATGCCACTGAAAAGGTTGCAATTAAATGTATGGTACCTGAAAATAAGGCAAAGTAATTCAAAATAAATGACACAGTGTTAAATCAACAATGAAAGTTGTCCCACAGAGACACCGGAACAGTGCTAAATTAACTCACTGCTTACTGTAAAGCCTTACTCAAATATTTACTAGTGCCTTGCCTTTTGAGTAAACTTTCAAGGTACCACCCATGACTGTATGTGCTATTGACAGAGCCATAGTTGTTGCACTCAACAATTTCCATTTTTATGTACTTCACCAAGTCAGGTCCAAAGTGAATATGTTAAAACGTGTTTAAAGAGCAAGAACAGTCAAAATGATGTTTTTCATGAAATTGGAAGATGTGATGAAACCAGATCAAAATATGAAAATGTTGCCTCGATGTTGCTAAAGTTATTGATCCTCTCCCCGGTGTCAAACACTTGGGAGGCAGGATTATTAACGTCTTAAGGTATAGGGGGCAGCATTTTCACTTTTGGATAAATAGTGTGCCCAATTTCAACTTCCTACTACTCTTGCCAAGAATATAAGATATGCATAGTATTAATATATTTGGAAAGAAAACACTCTGAAGTTTCTAAAACTGTTTGAATCATGGCTGTGAGTATAACAGGACTTATGTAGCAGGCAAAATACCAATGACTAACCGTTCAGATTGTGAGGTATGTTTGTTCACTGAGTACTCATTGGCAAACGATATTTCTTAGGAACTTGTTTTCAGTTCCTAGCGCTTCCACTGGATGTCACCAGTCTTTGGAATTTGGTTGAGGCTATTCATTTGTGCAATGAAAAAGTAGGGCCAACTAGGACCTGCGTAACACTGTTGAGAGTTGCGCAAGACTTGAAAAGTAGCTTTTTTTGTCTTCCTGTATTGAACACAGATAGACCCGTCTTCAATTTGATCGATTATTAACGTTTAAAAATACCTAAAGTTGTATTTCAAAATTAGTTTGAAATATTTTGGCAAAGTTTATAGGCAACGTTTGAAATATTTTGTAATGACGTTGCGCATTTTGGAAGCTGTTTTTTTCTGGATCAAACGCGCCAAATAAATTGACATTTTGGATATATATTGTGACGGCCCTGAATTTTTCTGAACTGTCTCAGTGCAGCTCCTTCCAATAGGGCGCTTTCCCTTTAATTCCTAATTAAATAGCCAGCATCAGCTGCGCAAAAGTGGGGTTGTGATGGAGACGTGAATGAGGATGTGTTCAACCCTCAGTTCCGAAGCTTCTCTATGCCGTTTGTTTTGTTGCCGTTAAACGTGTGTTTTGTAGCCTAATAGAGTTGACCCAGGATCAGATGCACTCTTTGCGTCCTTGGACTACATCTCTCTGTTCTTCGTGGCCTTTCTCCGCTGGAGATCTGTTGGCGGATTGGTTTGTCTGACTGACCGACTGACTACAACCTTTTTTTATACGGTATCATGTATAAGGTGATGATTTATGTAGTTAGTTGTAGTTGAGGACTTAGTAAAAGTTGATACGCTTTAAAGGTCTGTGGTAAAATAATTGTTATATTGATTGTATGATTAATACTGGGTTTACGCTACACGGAATGAACGGACAAACATTGCGTGACTAAGGTCACGGGAGTTCCCTGAACTCCTTTACCGGGATAGACTCTTTTTAGGCCCAAGGTACAGGACATTTCTAGAAGAACCAGAACTCATTGTGATATTATTATATGTGTGTGTAAGCATTGATGTTGCTAATACAACCCACGCAAAATAATATAGTTGTTTTTGAAGTTCTTTCCAATGTTTTAAGGGTTTATGAAAAGTGTATTTCCATCCTGACTTTGTATTGGTGTAGACTTGACGGACCAGATGGGACTCATTCCCTCCCAAACCAAAAGGAGAAACCAATGTTTTCTCTGGTAGGCACAACCTTCCTGGCACCCCTATAAATAATAACCTCAAGTCAAAACCGTTACAATATGGATGGAATTAATCAAACAAAAGGACCAACTGTGATGTTTATGGGACATATTGGAGTGTCAACAAAAGAAGCTCATCAAAGGTAAGGCATGTTTTAGATTTTGTTTCTGCGTTTTGTGTAACGCCTGCAGGGTTGAAATATGCTACCCTCTGTTTACTGTTGTGCTATCATCAGATAATAGCTTCTTATGCTTTTGTCGAAAAGCCTTTTTAAAATCTGACCCCTTGGCTGGATTCACAACGACTGTAGCTTTAATTGAGTATCTTACATGTGTGATTTAATGAAAGTTTGATATTTATATCAAAAAAAAAATATTTGCCGCCCTGCATTTTCCCTGGACGCAAGCGTCCCCTATATCATAAGAAGTTAAGTAATTTGGTGCTTATGAAGTCTGTGTTTAGGAAGAGCTCCCCACTGCATTTCTTTGGAGGTACTTTAGACCTGTAGTTTCTGTATGGTTCACTGCTCTGTAGACCACCAAGTATGGACAATTTATTTTACAGGTGAAGTTTTTTGGCTGCTAAAGGGGGCAAGTCCGTCAAAGACTCAGTGAGGAGAATGTTTGTCTGCCTTTTCTCCAAAGACCTGTCCAGGCTTTGTAACTGTTATGCAGGTGAATGAGGACCCAAAAGCGATTTAGCGAAAACAGACTCTTTATTCCAGTAAAACTCAAGACGAAAACAAAACATGAAAAAACTTAAATCCACTCGTAGTGACGAGGACAGACTGGAGACTCGACCATTGACTGCAGGTTGCCTCGGGAAGGCACCGACCGTAGCAGACCAAGACACCTGCTACACGCAGCATCTGAAGGAGACAAGACACGACAGGGCGAGACAACGACACAGCACAGCGAACATCATACAAGGATCCGACAGGACAGAAACGGAAAACAAGGGGAGAAATAGGGACTCTAATCAGAGGACAAGATAGGGGACAGGTGTGAAAAGACTAAATGAGTGAGTAGGAGAATGAGGAACAGCTGGGAGCAGGAACGGAACGATAGAGAGAGGAGAGAGAGGGAGGGGGAGAGAGAGGGATAGAAAAAGGGAACGAACCTAATAAGACCAGCAGGGGGAAACGAACAGAAGGGAAAGCATAATGACAAGACAATATAAGACAAAACATGACAGTAACTGGGCCGGCTTGGGACATAAGGGACATCAGGCAGCTAGCTTTAAAAAGCATTGTTCACAGTACATTTTTATTAGTCTATGAATTTTTGGTAATGTAGATATATTTGATTAAAACTGGAGACAGTTTTGAATCTGAACCATGTGTTTAAATAGTTCTAGACCTTGTTCGTTCATGAATTATTTTTTTTATATGAATTGTTCTGTGGTTTCAGCAGCGATAAGAAAGAACCCCTCTACAAAAGAGGCAACAGAGGGGAACCTCCAAGAGGTGGTAACACAATGTCTGAAGGGAGTTGCTGACAGAGAAGGGGGTAGGAAAGACAGACAGGCCAATTGAAGAGGCTCAATAAACTATTTTATCTTTGTCTGTGTATATTGTATTGTACTGTACATACTCATAATTTTGTAGTCCAGGAAATAATTTTCTATAATAACAATTAGAAACCCCCGCTCTATATATGTACATATTAATTTTATTATCATTACTAATTGTATAATACATCATTACCATATATTCAATGTAGATATGTTTATATTGTAATGTGTTTAACAATCAATCTGCAACCATTGTTGAGAGTGGTGTACGATATTTTGGATTCATTATTGTGTGGAAAGATACTAATAATACGAACGGTGGACCGACCGTGGAACGCCAACAAATACTTATTATGAACCAGCAGCCCAGAAGCGGACCTCTGTCGTAAAAGTGCTGGCTGTCGCTGGTGGTCTACTGGAAGAACAATGAGCAAAATGCTGGCGAACCGCAGGCAGTGCCCGCCAGTGGGCCACTAACTTTGCCACTGGTGGAAAGCTATTGGCCCGCCGACATATGTTGCTGGGTAAACTCTTGGCTTCATTTGACACCAAATGTGATGTGCTCCTATGAACTTAAGTAACCTAGTGAAAATATTTCACTCACTCCTGCTGTATCACCTCATTACAGAAAGCATGTGGATACAAGATTCCTGTAGGTGAAGGAGATGACTGTGGAAACTGAACAGAACATGGAGGAACTTGAGAAACATAAAAGTGTCTGTGGAAATGAACAATGTTGTCTGTTGTCTGTAGCTTGTGATGCGTGGATACACTTGGTTGCTTTTATGGATTTTGTCTTGTTGCTTTTTGTGCTATCTTTCTCTGTGTGCATGCTACGTGTTGCTTTTCCTATGGTGCTCTGTGTGTGCTTACTGCTCATTGATTGTCTGTATTGTTATTGTAATTGTTTTTAATAAGCTGCTCAGGGACTGCTGTTGAAAATTAGCCGGCTGGCTAAAACCGTCACTTTTACTGAAACGTTGATTAATGTGCACTGTCCGTGTAAAAAAAAAATACACTCAAACATAATGATTTCCTTTAGTGTGGTGGCTCTTTCTTTTGACCTCTTAGTAACTTTTATCTACTTCCTGTTCCAACTGACTCCTCAGACACAGCTCTGTTAGGTAGAGATGGTAAACAAACAGGCTAGCAACAAAAGTATAGGACACATGTAGGGCTGTGGCAGTCATGGCATTGTCATGCAAATGACTTCCGGTCTCAAGGTAATTGACCTTGAATTAACATAAACATGTTTAGCATTTCCAGGCCCCCACACATACAGGCCACTGATGTGCGCCTTTGGAACATCTACATATAAAATGTCAAATAAATCCATTTTATATACACCATCACAATAAATCTGTTATTTATTTTAGGCAGGTTTGAAGAAACATTGATTAAAATGTATTTCAGAAGAACCGAATATGAGTTGGGCTAATGTACTGTATGTTATCTGGCTATGCACCATACCATAGGCTGTAGGCAAGTTCATTTAGTAGACAAGATATGCTCATATATCCTGTGCCATTTATTTTATTTAATATGATTTCATTTTAAGAATAAAATAAATTAACTGAATAAAATAGAAAATATACTTTCACATTCCAGAGCAAGTGTGCATATGAAGTGGCTATTTTGAGAGTAAAAGTGATCATTTGAAACAGGTCCTATGTGCTAGATTTAGAGATATTGGCAAATTTTGATGAGAATGATACACACCTTAGAATGTCAAAGAAATCAAAACATATACTGAACAAAAATATAAACGCAACATGTAAAGTTTTGGTCCCGTGTTTCATGAGCTGAAATAAAAGATCCCAGAAATGTTCCATACCAACAAAAATAATATTTATCTCCAATTTTGTGCAGAAATTTGTTGATATCCCTGTTTGTGAGCATTTCTTCTTTGCCAAGATAATCCATCTACCTAACAGGTCTTGCATATCAAGAAGCTGATTAAACAGCATGATCATTACACAGGTGCACCTTGTACTGGTGACAATAAAATGGCACTTTAAAATGTGCAGTTTGGTCACACAAAACAATGCCACAGAATTTGGCTGTACATCCAATCGGCCTCACAACTGCAGACCACATGTAACAACGTCAGCCCATGACCTCCACATACAGCCTCTTCACCTGTGTGATTGTCTGAGACAGCCACCTGGACAGCTGATGAAACTGAGGTGTATTTCTCTGTAATAAAGCCCCTTTCTGGTTTGCTGGGCCTGGCTCCTAAGTGGGTGGGCCTATTCCCTCCCAGGCCCACCCATGGCTGCATCCCTGCCCAGTCATGTGAAATCCATAGATTAGGGCCTATTTAATTGATTTTAATTGATTGATTTCCTTATATGAACTGTAACTCAGTTAAATTGTTGAAATTGTTGCATGTTGTGTTTATATTTTTGTTCAGTATACATGGGCTGCATGATGCAACTATAGGCTATTGACTGTTTTAAAAATGTCAAAAAATGCTTGCCATCTGTTCCTTGCCTCACACCCTGTACTCTCATCAAGTGATCATATTTTTGTCCATCAAACTATTCTCAATTTAATATTGTCTTTAGTAATATGTGAAATTTGTTAAGATTTAGAATGGCCCATTATCAAATGTGTAGGAACAGGGGCAGGGGAAAAATACAAATCAGCTTAATATTGCGGAAAGAATGTTGCTTCCAATGTCTGCATAATTTCCAATCCCCCATATTTATTGGGTAAATATATATATATACATACATGCATGCATATATATGCACACATATATACATACACATACCTATATAGACATACTGTATATATTATTGGGCGAGATAATCGATGGGGTTGGACATGCTGAGAGATTAGTTCGGATTGGTCTGCCATGAAACATGCTTCAGTCTATAACATGAGCTGCTCAGTATGTGTGAATAATCCTTTCTACCACAGCTTTTTTTTAAAGATATCATCTAGAAATTAAAGTGTTACATTGCTGCCCTGAAGTTAAAAGCGCTATGGACAAAGATCAGTTGGAAAAAGTTGTGGTGGACAACTTTCTGGAGGATGATCATGCCATACTGACTCTCTCTGACTCTGAAAATTAATCGGATGATGAGGAAATCCGTGATGTAGGCAAAAACCATTTTCATTGAACCAGACATTGTAGAGTCTTACCCATCACTGACATCGGAGGAAATAGCGAACAACCGTGTTATTGTCATGTAAGAAGTTGACCGATTTTTAAAATCAGTGGAATGCCCAGTAGAGGCAGAGCGATGATTGCCAAATTCAGAGAAAGTTGAAAAGAGACAGGAGACTAATAATACTATGCACATAAAACACCTGTCTCCAGATTACATCTTCAAACTTTTTTATTAAAAAAAATATATAAATAAATGTCACTTTTATTTTAACCAGGTAAGCCAGTTGAGAACAAGTTCTCATTTACAACTGCGACCTGGCCAAGATAGAGCAAAGCAGTGCGACACAAACAACACAGAGTTACACATGGGATAAACAAACGTACAGTCAAAAACACAATAGGAAAATCTATATACAGTGTGTGCAAATGTAGTAAGTTTAGGGAGGTAAGGCAAAAAAATAGGCCATAGTGGAGAAATAATTACAATTTAGAAATTAAACACTGGAGTGATAGATGTGCAGAAGATGAATATGCAAGTAGAGATACTAGGGTGCAAAGGATCAAAAAATAAATAACATAATGCGGTTGGGCTATTTACAGATGGCCTATGTATTGGTGCAATGATCGGTAAGCTTCTCTGACAGCTGATGCGTAAAGATAGTGAGGGAGATATGTCTCCAGCTTCAGTGATTTTTGACCAGTGAAATACACCTAGTGGAGCGTGTGCTATGGGTGGGTGTTGCTATGGTGACCAGGGAGCTGAGAAAAGACAGGGCTTTACCTAGCAAAGACTTATAGATGACCTGGAGCCAGTGGGTTTGGTGACGAATATGAAGCGAGGGCCAGCCAACGAGAGCATACAGTTCGCAGTGGTGGGTAGTATATGAGGCTTTGGTGAAAAAATGGATTTCACCGTGATAGACTACATCCAATTTTCTGAGGAGGGTGTTGGAGGCTATTTTGTAAATTACATTGCCGAAGTCAAGGATCGGTAGGATATTCAGTTTGACGAGAGTATGTTTGGCAGCATGATTGAAGGATGCTTTGTTGTGAAATAGGAAGCCAATTATAGATTTAATTTTGGATTGGAGATGATTAATGAGAGCCTGGAAGGAGAGTTTACAGTCTAACCAGACACCTAGATATTTGTAGTTGTCCACATATACTTGTTAAGTCAGGACTGAGTAGTGATGCTACACGGGCGGTTGTGTTATGCAGGTGAGTGAGGACCCAAAAGCGACTTAACAGAAACAGAGTTTATTAATGTCCAAACAGGGAAAACATAAATCCTCTAGTTGTAGAGGAGAAATGCAGGACTAGCGGCAACAGACTACAGGTCCCTTCGGGTAAGCGCGGGCCATAGAGGACAGAGACACCTGCTCACACGCAGCATCTGATGAAGAGGCAGAACACGACAGGACGGAACAAGGGCAAAGCAAACAAGAATCCGACAAGGACAGAAGCAGAAACAGAGAGAGAAATAGAGACTTAGACTCAGAGGCAAAAGAGGGGACAGGTGTGAGAGAGTAAACAAGGTCGTTAGGAGAATGAGGAACAGCTGGGAGCAGGAACGGAACGATAGAGAGAGAGAGAGATAGAGAGAGAGAAAGAAACCTAATACGACCAGCAGGGGGAAACGAAGAGAAGAGAAAGCACAGGGACAAGACATGACAATACATGACAGGTTGGGTGCGGGCAGCGATTGGTTGAAGAGCATGCATTTAGTATTGCTTGAATTTACGAGAAGTTGGAGGCCACGAAAGGAGTGTTGTATAGCATTGAAGCTCGTCTGGTGGTTTGTTAACCTTTTTTGGGATAGGGGACAGCATTTTCACATTTGGATGAATAGCGCTCCAAGAGTGAACTGCCTCCTACTCTGTCCCAGATGCTAATATGTGCATAGTATTATTAGTATTGGATAGAAAACACTCTGAAGTTTCTAAAACTGTTGAGTATATCAGATGTCTGTGAGTATAACAGAACTCATATGGCAGGTGAAAACCTGAGAAAAATCCAACCAGGAAGTGGGAAATCTGAGGTTTGTAGTTTTTCAAAGCTTGGCCTACCCAATGCACAGTGTCTATGGAGTCAAGTTGCACTTCCTATGGCTTCCACTAGATGTCAACTGTCTTTAGAAACTTGTTTCATGCTTCTGCTATAAAGGAGGGGGAATGAGAGCTGAATGAGTCATGGGTCTGGCAGAGTGTCTCAGGCTCGTGATGTGCGGTCACAACATCATTGATGTACACAGAGAAAAGAGTTGTCCCGAGAATTGAACCCTGTGGCACCTCCATAGAGACTGACGGAGGTTTAGACAACAGGCCCTCTTCGATTTGACACACTGAACTCTATCTGATAAGTAGCTGGTGAACCAGGTTTGGCAGACCTTTGAGAAACCAAGGCAGTTGAGTGTGCCGATAAGAATGCGGTGATTGACAGTATCGAAACCCTTGGCCAGGTCGATGAATACGGCAGCACAGTATTGTATTTTATCGATGGCGGCTATGATATTGTTTAGCACCTTGAACGTGGCAGAGTTGCACTCATGACCAGCTTGTAAACCAGATTGCATAGTGGAGAAGTTGCGGTGGGATTCGAAATGGTCTGTGATCTGTTTGTTAACTTGGCTTTAATGACTTTAGAAAGGCAGTGTAGGATAGATATAGGTCTGTAACAGTTTGGGTCTAGAGTGTCACCCCCTTTGAAGAGGGGGTTGGCCACGGCAGCTTTACCATCTTTAGGGATCTCAGACGATACAAAAGAGAGATTGAACCGACAAGTAATAGGGGTTGCAGCAATTACAGGCAATCATTTTAGAAAGAGAGGGTCCAGTTTGTCTAGTCCAGTTGATTTGTAGGGGTCCAGATTTTGCAGTTCTTTCAGAACATCAGCCATCTAGTTTTGGGTGAAGGAGAAATGGGGGTGGCATGGGCAAGTTGCTGTGGGGGGTACAGAGCTGTAGACTGGGGTAGCGGAAGCCAGGTGGAAAGCATGGCCAGCCGTAGGAAAATGCTTATTGAAATTCTCGATCATCGTAGATTTCAGTGGTGACAGTGTTTCTTAGTCTCAGTGCACTGGGCAGCTGGGAGGAGGTGCTCTTAATCTCCATGGACTTTACTGTCTCCCTGAAAATTTGGGAGTTTGTGCTTCAGGATGCAAGTTTCTGTTTGAAAAAGCTAGCCTTTGCTTTCCTAACTGCCTGTGTATATTGGTTCCTAACTTCCCTGAAAAGTTGTATATCTCAGGGGCTATTCAATGCTAATGCAGTACGGCACAGGATGTTTTGTGCTTGTCAAGGGCCGTCAGGTCTGGAGGAACCAAGGGCTATATGTGTTCTCAATTTTTTTAATTGAATAGGGCATGCTTATTTAAGATGATGAGGAAAGCACTTTTATAGAATAACCAGGTATCCTCTACTGGCGGAATGAGGTCAATATCTTTCCAGATACCCGGGCCAGGTGGATTAGAAAGGCCTGCTAGCTGAAGTGTTTTAGGGAGTGGTTGAGAGTGATGAAGAATGGTCATTTGACCGAGGACCCATTATGGACGCAGGCAATGAGGCAGTGATCGCTGAGATCCTGGTTGAAGACAGCAGAGGTGTATTTAGAGTACATGTTGGTCAGGATGATATCTATGAGGGTGCCCATGTTTACAGATGTAGGGTTGTACATGGTAGGTTCCATAATAGTTTGTGTGAGATTGAGGGCATCTAGCATAGATTGTAGGATGGCCGGGGTGTTAAGCATACCCCAACTAAGGGCAACCATGGGATCCATGACAGAGGGAGAAGCGTTCATCTATGTACTGTATATGGGTAAGAGTCTAGCTACATTTTCAGATATTATATGTTTTTAATTTAGTCAGAATGCTGTTTTCATTGCAAGTTAAAACGTACTGTTTGCTAGCTAACGTTACGTGTATGATCTGTGTAGTAATATGATTTGTGTCACAGAAATCCATTTGCATTGCTAAGTTATAGCCTAGTGTTAGCTAGCAAGCTAACATTGAACCTACAGTAGTTGGTTAGTTTTAGCTACCTGCAGATTCATGCATGGTGCATTGTAGTATGAGTTGGGATTATGGTTCATTGTTTAGCTAGCTCGCTACATGTCTAAACAAAATGCTCTATTGTGCAAGTAACCATTTAATTGTACTATTTACACATTCTATATCCTGTGCATGTGACAAATAAACTTTGATTGTATCTAATAGTGTGTTTACCAAAGACAGTAATGTGACGAACAATGTGACCTGCACTTAAATCAGATTAGGAGAAAGCCTTGGGGCGAGATAGTGTATTTTTACTATTACTTTTTGCTACTACATTCACCACTTTTAGTCTTGAAATCTTTGGTTGTTTACTACACTGCCATATTCACTATGTTTAGCGCATGGCCTCACTTGTGAATCCTTAAAGATATTGGTGGGGTTAAGGTTTAAGAGGGTGTGAACGATACTGTGTGTGTAGACAAAGAAGAGCTCTCCAGTAGGTGAACGAAACATTCACGGGCCATTTTCTCAAGTGGGTTTACAAGGTTATCAACTTTCAATGCAGAATTACTTTCCCATTGTTCCTCAACTGCTGAATGATATAGCATTTTCTAGCTCTGAGTCTACTTTTATCCAATGTAAAATACATCATTTTGAATTTTGCTGCAAAGGACCGAATCCAGGTGGTGGGTCACATATCTTCCTTCAACCAGTCCTTTAAAATAAAGTATAAACCCACTTTAACCACTCCAGTACCACTGCACATAGAATGAGGTACTGGCAATGACCTGTATATACTTACATCTCCGTGTTTCTTTAACTCTCATCATAGTTCTTGTGTGTTTTTTTATTATTTTTCATACAGTAGTTTTCTTTTTTATTCTGTTTTCTATTACTATAAATTATTAGTAGTATTGTCAATGCAGTGTTGGAAAGAGCTCTCAAGGTAAGAATTTCACTGTACTGATTTACACCTGTTTTATATCCAGTGCACGTTCCATATGAACATTGACACTTGAAACTTAACACATCATACCTGATTAATGTTACAACCCTTCTCGCTAGTTTAGTGGATTCCTTGCATTGACTTAGATTGATTTGAATATTCAAATGTATAAATTACCCTTAACACATTTACAAATGATACAATTAAAAGATTGGAAGGCAATATGTTGGTGCACCTAGTTAATGCTACTGAATTGGATAAAATGAATGTCCAAAAGTGCTGCCAAAAGATGCTCGCAATTTAATTGGTTAGACTGTTAATCACACAAAATGGCAGCACTGTAACTGTTCCAACTGAAAGATTCCATGCCTTGCCCCTATTCTGTCTCACTGGCATGTTTAGTTAGTGTAATACGCTGGATGTGTTGCCAAAATTGTCTTTCAACAAAATGTAACATGTACATGCAGCATGGTTGTCCTCCAAAATATATTAAAGTCTCAATTTCACTACTTTGCCCAATAATTAATAGAGAAGCACTAAATGGAGAAGCACAAAAATCCTCAATCTAATTATTTATTTTTGACAATGGGCATATAATGAGAAGAAATTCCTCTAAGGGTCTTTTTGCTCAAGCTCATTTTCTCTAAAGCACAGGAGGTTGGTGGCACCTGAATATGGGAGGACTGGCTCATGGTATTGGCTGAAGAGGAATAATGGAATGTATCAAACACGTGGTTTGATTCCCATGTGTTTGATGCCATTCCATTTGCTCTGTTCTGGCCATTATTATGAGCCGTCCTCCCCTCAGCAACCTCCACTGCTCTAATCTCAAAATCAAATCAAATGTATTTATATAGCCCTTCGTACATCAGCTAATATCTCAAAGTCCTGTACAGAAATGCAGCAAGCAATGCAGGTGTAGAAGCACAGTGGCTAGGAAAAACTCCCTAGAAAGGCTAAAACCTAGGAAGAAACCTAGAGAGGAACCAGGCTATGTGGGGTGGCCAGTCCTCTTCTGGCTGTGCCGGGTGGAGATTATAACAGAACATGGCCAAGATGTTCAAATGTTCATAAATGACCAGCATGGTCAAATAATAATAATCACAGGCAAAACAGTTGAAACTGGAGCAGCAAAACGGCCAGGTGGACTGGGGACAGCAAGGAGTCATCATGTCAGGTAGTCCTGAGGCATGGTCCTAGGGTTCAAGTCCTCAGAGAGAGAGAAAGAAAGAGAGAAAATGAGAATTAGAGAGAGCATACTTAAATTCACACAGGACACCGGATATATATATTCTAAAGAGTCAATGACAATGTATTTCTATCTCCGTACAATGCACAAAACCACTCAGCTGTCCAATTATGGTAAGAAGCACATCACGCTGCAGAAAACAAGTCAGCTAGGCTATCTCCAGTCACTCAAGTTTAGAGAGTGTTGGCCAGTTACAGAAAGGTATCGGGTTCAAATAGTAATTTTCTCCAGGGGTGCCATACCACTATTGCTGACCCTGTAAAACAGCACATTTCACTGTATCAGGGGTGAAAATAAAACATTATTTTGTTGATTCCCTTCATTTTCAACTGAAGCTCAGGCTCTCTAAATGTACTGTGCTCAATACAGACAGGCACTCAAGGTTGGAAACACAGTTTGCAAGACATGCTTTTGTACAAGAAAAGTTGTGCTCTGATGTTTCAAATCGATTTTGCCTGCATGGATTTTTGTACAGTACCAGTCAAAAGTTTGGACACACCTAATCATTCAATGGTTTTTCTTTATTTTTAATATTTTTACAAAGTTATATATTCATTATTATTCTACTTTGAAAACCACACATGGAATAATGTAGTAACCAATCTAAAAATATTTTAGATTTTAGATTCTTCAAAGTAGCCACATTTTGCCCTGATGCCAGCTTTGCACACCCTTGGCATTCTCCCAACCAGCTTCACCTGGAATGCATTTCCAACAGTCTTGAAGGAGTTCCCACATATGCTGGGCACTTGTTGGCTTCTTTTCTTTCACTCTGCACTCCAACTCATCCCAAACCATCTCAATTGGGTTGAGATCAGGTGATTGTGGAGGCCAGATGATCTGATGCAGCACTCCGTCACTCTCCTTATTTGTCAAATAGCCCTTACACAGCCTGGAGGTGTGTTGGGTCATTGTGCTGTTGAAAAACAAATGATAGTCTCACTAAGCGAAAACCTGATGACATGGCGTATTTCTGCAGAACTGAATTCTAAAAATAAATCACCAGCAAAGCATCCCCACACCATCACACCTCCTCAGCCATGCTTCACGGTGGCAACCACACATGCAGAGATCAACCGCTTACCTTCTCTGTGTCTCACTAAGACACGGCGGTGAGAACCAAAATCTAATATTTGGACTACAGACCAAAAGACAGATTTCCACTGGTCTTACTGTCCATTGCTTGAGTTTTTTGGTCCAAGCAAGTCTCTTCTTCTTACTGGTGTCCTTTAGGAGTGTTTTATTTCCAGAAATTGAAAATGAAGGCCTGATTCACAGTCTCTTCTGAACAGTTGATGTTGAGATGTGTCTGTTACTTGAACTCTTCTAATCCATTTTTGAACGATTTGTTGTTGGCTTAGGAAATTGGAGATTAGAGGGAGTTCCATGCAATCACGGCTCTGTATAATACTGTGAGTTACTGTGAATTCGTTTTGGAATTGGGGACTGTGAAGAGACTCATGCTAGCATATCTTGGGGAGTATGCATGGGTGTCTGAGCCAAATAATATTTGATTATGCAGACAATCTGGAACTTTCATGACACTAATATTTATTTCAAAAACTAGAAGTGAAGCAGTTCATCTCGTCAACACTCAACCAGAAAAGACTGGCATGCACGTTGTTGACGTTATATCTGTATGTGCAGTTAAGGGCAAGGCGTGCTACTCTGTTTTGAGCCGTGGACAGCTTTGCTAGATCTTTCTTTGCTGCACTTGACCATATTGCCGGACAATAATCAAGAAGAGCAGAGAATGAACAACTAGTGCAGCTGATTTTTAAGCATAATATATATTTTTATATATCTTTTTTTTTTACCTCCTCCCCATCTTCATAACACCTTTGTCAATATGACTTGACCATGAACATAGGCAATCTATTGTTATACCTAGGAGTTTAGCTTCATCAACTTGCTCAATGGTCACACCCTGTATACATAACTTGACGTTTAGGTCTTAGAGAATGTTCTAAACCAAATACAATGCTTTTACTTTTCGATATACCGTATTTAAGACCAGTTTCTTATGAAACACCCATTCTGATACTGACTGCAACTACTTATTTAGAATTTCAGTGAGCTCACTGACTTTTGGTGCTGACATGTAGAGTGTGGAATCATCTGCATACATAGTCATTCTAGTAATTCATTCGCAATTCAACGACTCAGATACGAGAGGTATGTGGCAGGGTCTACAGTCAATCACGGACTACAAAGAAAAAACCAGCCCCATCGCGGACCACGATGTCTTGCTACCAGACAAACTAAACAACTTCTTTGCTCAGCATTCCTCTTGCCAATGTCCAGTCTCTTGACAACAAGGTTGATGAAATACAAGCAAGAGTAGCATTCCAGAGGGACATCAGAGACTGCATGGTTCTCTGCTTCACGGAAACATGGCTTACTGGGAAGACGCTATCCGATGCGGTGCAGCCAACGGGTTTCTCCACGCATCGCGCGGACAGAAACAAACATCTTTCTGGTAAGAAGAGTGGCGGGTGTGTATGCCTCATGACTAACGAGACATGGTGTGATGAAAGAAACATACAGGAACTCAAATCCTTCTGTTCACCTGATTTAGAATTCCTCACAATCAAATGTAGACCGCATTATCTTCCAAGACAATTCTCTTCGATTATAATCACAGCCGTATATACCCCCCCCCCAAGCAGACACATCGATGGCTCTGAACAAACTTTATTTAACTCTTTGCAAACTGGAAACCATTTATCCGGAGGCTGCATTCATTGTAGCTGGGGATTTTAACAAAGCTAATCTGAAAACAAGACTCCCTAAATTTTATCAGCATATCGATTGCGCAACCAGGGGTGGTAAAACCTTGGATCATTGTTACTCTAACTTCCGCAACGCATATAAGGCCCTGCCCCGCCCCCCTTTCGGAAAAGCTGACCACGACTCCATTTTGTTGATCCCTGCCTACAGGCAGAAACTTAAACAAGAGGCTACCACGCTGAGGTCTGTCCAACGCTGGTCCGACCAAGCTGATTCCACACTCCAAGACTGCTTCCATCACGTGGACTGGGACATGTTTCGTATTGCGTCAGATAAAAATATTGACGAATACGCTGATTCGGTGTGCGAGTTCATTAGAACATGCGTTGAAGATGTCGTTCCCATAGCAACGATAAAAACATTCCCTAACCAGAAACCGTGGATTGATGGCAGCATTCGCGTGAAACTGAAAGCTCGAACCACTGCTTTTAATCAGGGCAAGGTGTCTGGCAACATGACCGAATACAAACAGTGCAGCTATTCCCTCCGCAAGGCTATTAAACAAGCTAAGCGTCAGTACAGAGACAAAGTAGAATCTCAATTCAACGGCTCAGACACAAGAGGCATGTGGCAGTGTCTACAGTCAATCACGGACTACAAGAAGAAACCCAGCCCAGTCACGGACCAGGATGTCTTGCTCCCAGGCAGACTAAATAACTTTTTTGCCCGCTTTGAGGACAATACAGTGCCACTGACACGGCCTGCAACGAAAACATGCGGTCTCTCCTTCACTGCAGCCGAGGTGAGTAAGACATTTAAACGTGTTAACCCTCGCAAGGCTGCAGGCCCACGCACGCCTCCAACTCAATAATTAAGTTTGCGGACGACACAACAGTGGTAGGCTTGATTACCAACAACGACGAGACGGCCTACAGGGAGGAGGTGAGGGCCCTCGGAGTGTGGTGTCAGGAAAATAACCTCACACTCAACGTCAACAAAACTAAGGAGATGATTGTGGACTTCAGGAAACAGCAGAGGGAACACCCCCCTATCCACATCGATGGAACAGTAGTGGATTGGGTAGCAAGTTTTAAGTTCCTCGGCATACACATCACAGACAAACTGAATTGGTCCACTCACACTGACAGCGTCGTGAAGAAGGCGCAGCAGCGCCTCTTCAACCTCAGGAGGCTGAAGAAATTTGGCTTGTCACCAAAACCACTCACAAACTTCTACAGATGCACAATCGAGAGCATCCTGGCGGGCTGTATCACCGCCTGGTACGGCTCCGCCCTCAACCGTAAGGCTCTCCAGAGGGTAGTGAGGTCTGCACAACGCATCACCGGGGGCAAACTACCTGCCCTACAGGACACCTACACCACCCGATGTTACAGGAAGGCCATAAAGATCATCAAGGACATCAACTACCTGAGCCACTGCCTGTTCACCCCACTATCATCCAGAAGGCGAGGTCAGTACAGGTGCATCAAAGCTGGGACCGAGAGACTGAAAAACAGCTTCTATCTCAAGGCCATCAGACTGATAAACAGCCACCACTAACATTGAGTGGCTGCTGCCAACACACTGTCATTGACACTGACCCAACTCCAGCCACTTTAATAATGGGAATTGATGGGAAATGATGTAAATATATCACTAGCCACTTTAAACAATGCTACCTTATATAATGTTACTTACCCTACATTATTCATCTCATATGCATACGTATATACTGTACTCTACATCATCGACTGCATCCTTATGTAATACATGTATCACTAGCCACTTTAACTATGCCACTTTGTTTACTTTGTCTACATACTCATCTCATATGTATATACTGTACTCAATACCATCTACTGTATGCTGCTCTGTACCATCACTCATTCATATATCCTTATGTACATATTCTTTATCCCCTTACACTGTGTATAAGACAGTAGTTTTGGAATTGTTAGTTAGATTACTTGTTGGTTATCACTGCATTGTCGGACCTAGAAGCACAAGCATTTCGCTACACTCGCATTAACATCTGCTAACCATGTGTATGTGACAAATAAAATTGATTTGATTTGAATTGCTCGCTTTGAGGACAATACAGTGCCACTGACACGGTTCACTACCAAAACCTGCGGGCTCTCCTTCACTGCAGCCAACTTGAGTGAAACATTTAAATGTGTTAACCCTCGCAAGGCTGCAGGCCCAGATGGAATCCACAGCCGCGTCCTCAGGGCATGGGCAGACCAGCTTGCTTGTGTGTTTTCGGAAATATTCAATCAATCCTTATCCCAGTCTGCTGTTCCCACATGCCTCAAGAGGGCCACCATTGTTCCTGTTCCAAAGAAAGCTAAGGTAACTGAGCTAAATGACTAGCACTCACTTCCATCATCATGAAGTGCTTTGAGAGACTCGTCAAGGACCATATCACCTCCACCCTACCTGACACCCTAGACCCACTCCAATTTGCTTACTGCCCCAATAGGTCCACAAACGACACAATCACACTGCACACTGCCCTAACCCATCTGGACAAGAGGAATATCCATGTAAGAATGCTGTTCATCGATTACAGCTCAGTATTTAACACCATAGTACCTTCCAAACTTGTCATAAAGCTCTAGACCCTGGGTCTCAACCCCGCCCTGTGCAACTGGGTCCTGGACTTCCTGATGGGCCGCCTCCAGGTGGTGAGGGTAGGAAACAAGATCTCCACTCCACTGATCCTCAACACTGAGGCCCCACAAGGGTGCATTCTCAGCCTTCTTCTGTACTCCCTGTTCACCCATGACTGCGTGGTCATGCACGCCTCCAACTCAATCATCAAGTTTGCAGATGACACTACAGTGGTAGGCTTGATTACCAACAACGACAAGACGGCCTACAGGGAGGAGGTGAGGGCCTTCGGAGTGTGGTGTCAGGAAAATAACCTCACACTCAATGTCAACAAAACAAACAAGATAATCGTGGACTCCATGAAACAGCAGAAGGAACAGCCCCCTATCCACATCGACGGGACAGTAGTGGAGAAGGTGGAAAGATTTAAGTTCCTCTGCGTACACATCACAGACAAACTGAAATGGTCCACCCACACAGACAGCGTGGTGAAGAAGGTGCAGCAGCGCCTCTTCAACCTCAGGAGGCTGAAGAAATTGGGCTTGTCACCAAAACATTCGCCAAATTTTACAGATGCACAATCGATAGCATCCTGTCAGGCTTTACCCAGCAAAAACATAGATGACCTGGGGCCAGTGGGTTTGGCGACTAATATGAAGCGAGGGCCAGGCAACGAGAGCGTACAGGTCGCAGTGGTGGGTAGTATATGGGGCTTTGGTGACAATACGGATGACACTGTGATAGACTACATCCAATTTGCTGAGTAGTGTTGGAGGGTATTTTGTAAATGACATCCCCGAAGTAAAGGATCGGTAAGTCAGTTTTACGAGGGTATGTTTGGGTGCATAAGTGGAGGATGCTTTGTTGCGAAATAGATGTAGATTTAATTTTGGACTGGAGATGGTTAATGTGAGTCTGGAAGGAGAGTTGGAGAAAGGATGCACCGGAGCTCAATATCGATTTTCAGGTTCTGAATACTTATGTAAACAATTTCTGTTTTTTTACTTTATGATAAATTTGGAAACATTTCTAAAAACCTGTTTTTGCTTTCTCATTATGGGGTATTGTGTGTAGATTGATGAGGGAAAAAATGGTTTAATCTATTTTAGAATAAGGCTGTAACGTAACAAAATATGGAAAAAGTAAAGGGATTTTAATAATTTTCTGAATGCCATTACCTGGGTAGCTTATCGGATATAGACATAATATACTGTAAATATTTTTTTTAAAGTAACGTTTAAATAAAAACATTGTTTAGCTAATAGAGCCAGTCAGTCAGGCACTTGTCAGTGTTATTTGGTGTTCATTGATTTCAGAAGGTATGGACTTTTTTCCCATTTTGTTGTATTACAGCCTGAATTTAAAATGGCTCACTTTGAGATTGTTGTGTGACTGGCCTACACACAATACCTCATAATGTTTAATAATAATATTTTTTACAAATTGATGTTTTGGGTAAATAAGTATTCAACCCCTTTGTTTTGTAAGCCTAAATAAGTTCAGGAGTAAAAATGTGCTTATCAAATCACATAATAAGTTGCATGCAATCTGTCTGCAATAATAGTGTTTAACATTATTTTTTTAATGACTACCTCATCTCTGTACCCCACACATATAATTATCTGTAAGGTTCCCCAGTCAAGCAGTGAATTTCAAACACAGATTCAACCACACCGACAAGGGAGGTTTTTCAATGCCTCGCAAAGATGGCACCTATTTGTAGATGGGTAAAAAAAGCAGACATTGAATATCCCTTTGAGCATGGTGAAGTTATTAATTGCACTTTGGATGGTGTATCAATACACCCAGTCACTACAAAGATACAGGAGTCTTCCCCAACTCAGCTGCATGGAGATGAAGGAAACCGCTCAGGGATTTCATCATGACAATGACGACTTCAAAAAGGTTACAGAGTTTAATGGCTGTGATATGAGAAAACTGAGGATGGATCAACAACATTGTAGTTACTCCTCAATACAAGCATAATTGACAGAGTGAAAAGAAGAACACCTGTACAGAATAAAAATATTCCAAAACATGCATCCTGTTTGCAACAAGTCACTAATGTAATATTGCAAAAATGTGGTAAAGCAATTAACTTTTTGTCCTAAATACAAAGTGTTATGTTTGGGGCAAATCCAATACAATACACTACTGAGCACCACTCTTCATATTTTCAAGCATAGTGGTGGCTGCATTATGTTATGGGTAGGCTTGTAATCGCTAATATCTGGGGAGTTATTTATTCAAGATAAAAAATAAATGGAATTGAGCTAAGCACAAAATCCTAAAGAAAAACCTGGTTCAGTTTGCTTTTCACCAGATACTGAGAGATTTATTCCCCTTTCAGCAGGACAATAACCTAACACACAAGACCAAATCTACAGTAGAGTTGCTTACCAAGAAGACAGTGAATGTTCCTGGATGGTGGAGTTTTAGTTTTGACTTAAATCTAATTGAAAATCTATGGCAAAACCTGGAAATGGTTGTCCAGCAATGATCAATTTAACAGAGCTTAAGAATTTTGAAAATAATAACGGAGACATTTTAAACAATCCTGGTGCAGTAATAAGCTCTTGGAGACTTACTCAGAAATAATCAGAGATGTAGTCGCTACCAATGGTGCATCTACAAAGCATTGACTCAGGGATGTGAATACTTATATGAATTAGATATTTTGGTGTTTAATTTTGAATAAATTGGCAAACATTTCTAAAAACATGTTTTCACTTTGTAATTATGGGGTATTGTGTGTAAATGGGTGAGAGGACCAAAATCCCCCCAAAATGTACAGGCTGCAACACAACAAAATGTGGAATAAGTCAAGCGGTATGAATACTTTCTGAAGGTACAGTGTGTGTGTGTGTGTGTGTGTGTGTGTGTGTGTGTGTGTGTGTGTGTGTGTGTGTGTGTGTGTGTGTGTGTGTGTGTGTGTGTGTGTGTGTGTGTGTGTGTGTGTGTGTGTGTGTGTGTGTGTGTGTGTGTGTGTGTGTGTGTTGTTCGGGTGATGCTCCTGAACCTGAAGCTTTGCACCATCACTCCTCCTAGGCTTTGAAAGGGAAGGTGGACAATGAGCTTCTAGTAGCTTTTGTAACTGGGATAAGTTATTTCTGCCTCTGGCACACAGCTTTGGGAAAAGTCGTTGAGGAAAATGTGGATGTCTGTCAAGTTCTTAGCTATCTTGTCCTTGAATCTTAGGAACTTGACCACTTTCGCTCCTGGGTCTGTCACCGGCTAATTACAGGTTTTCCACACCTGTGGGCACGCTCCACCTCAATCTTTCTTTGATCCTATGGTCCGGTAAGTCCACAGCAAATTTGTGGGTATTCAAATCTTGGTGGTGAGGTAAAATGTGTTGTTGTGAGTGTTATATCAGTGTTGATTATAGTGGGGCAAACACCAGTACGATTGAAATTGACACCATCTGTGGTGAATAAATTAAGTGTTATTTGATTCACAGTGGAATCAACACCACATGGTGTTGTTACTTGACTGTGTTGAGTTAGGGTCGGAAGTGTCGTTCAAAACGCTGACGCAGTTGTCATGTCAACATATCCATCAGTGCTGTAGTGAACCGCATCACAAGAGACATACCAAATGGGAAATGTATAAACAAAATCACATCATTGATGCAATTTCATAAAATAAAAAAGCTCAGTTTACCCATAAAATAGCTCAATTTACAGTAAGCATGATCATGAACTGGATAGTTTGTAGGGGTTTGTGATTGTGTTATTGGGTTACAGGTGGTTAGATGTAGTTACAGTTAGCGTGAGGACCACAGAGTATCTTTCACACCATGTAATCAATTTAGTCTACCCCTTTCCTCTTTATTCGGGCGGCGCTCGGCGTCGCTCGGTTTACTAGCCGCTACCGATCCCTTTTTCCTTTTCTGGTTGTTTTGTCTGTGTTCCTTTTCACACCTGGTTTCAATTGCTTTTATTTCTGTGTGTATATAGGGCACCTGTTGCCTGCCTTAATTCATGCAGAATTAAGTTTGTGTGTATTTGCGTTCGATTATATATGCTGTTTATGGTTTTCGCTATTACGTACGTGTATGTAGTGTCGGAACTATGGTTGTTCCTCCTTGTATTGACACGAGTTTCTCTTCCTTCGAGAGCGTAGTTTTGGATTTTCATCTGTGCCAATTTTGTATTGGTGGACTATGTGTGTGTATATATATATATATATATATATATATATATATAAACATGCTTCTCAGAAATCCCTGCTCTCCTGCGCCTGACTCCTACACCTCTCACCGAGACGCACCTTATCACAGCCGGCCGAACAGGCCCCTATTAACATCGACGGGTCTGTAGTGGAGCAGGTTGAGAGTTTCAAGTTCCTTGGTATCCTCATCACCAACGAACTATCATGGTACAAACACATCAAGACAGTCGTGAAGAGGGCACAACAAAACCTTTTCCCCCTCAGGAGACTGAAAAGATTTGGCATGAGTCCCCAGATCCTCAAAAGGTTCTACAGCTGCAACATCGAGAGCATCCTGACCGGTTGCATCACCACTTGGTATGGCAACTGCTCGGCATCTGATCATAAGGCGCTACAGAGGGTAGTGCGAACGGCCCAGTACATCACTGGGCCAAGCTTCCTGCCATCCAGCACCTATTCAATAGTCAGAGGAAAGCCCATAAAATGATCAGAGACTCCAGTCACCCAAGTTATAGACAGTTTTCTCTACTACCGCACTTTGCTTCCACAGCCCACCATACCAAACACCATTGCCAGTGTACAGAAGCTGGATAAAGGACCATAAAATAAATATGGATCTTTTTGATCAATTCTAAAAATATGTCTGCCTTTATGGATTCACATAATATATTTATATAAGCTATACAGGGCTCTGTAACATCAAGCAGGTGTTAGCCATTCAGATATCCAAAGAATGTTTATTTGTCAAAATCAAAATACAGGGGAGTGTACAATATTTCATGCTAACTCAAGAAAGACCTAGGTATTCAACAAGAATGTTATATGTTTTAGTCAACCAAAAGTCTATTTTACATAGGAATCGGAATAACTGTTTGGGACTTTTAAGTACTATTATAAGGCCATATACACTTAATATGTAGCTTGCTGATAAACCACCCTTGGCATTTGATATTAAATAATGGAACTACCTATGACACAAATAAGATACATTGTCATTGGTCCCCAATATATTACATGGTAAAAGTAACATACAGAAAAATACAGTATGAACAGTGTATGTATGAACAGTTCACTGTGTCTCAGGTGTAGTAAAGTGGAGAGAACATTAGCTACAGATTGTGATCTAGCTACAGATAATGTGATTTAACCAAAGATTTTTGGTATCCATTACTGGGAGTTACAAGATAGGTACTGTTTGGTGCAGCACAGAGAATTTTCAACGCACCTTAGATTGGCGATGCTGTGTTCATCCTCGATTCATGGAAACAGGGATCTGTCTGTGTCAGGTTGCAGAGGGCAAAAATGCTCCTTTATTAAATAAAACACGTATTTGCTCAAACAGTGTACGCCGCCATCCTATCTATTTCTAGTCTTCTCTCATTGGTCAAGACAGGTGAGTTTTCACCCAAAAGTGCCCCATGTCTTGATAACAGACACCTGCCTGGACCAAACAGAGAAAACATTAAATAGAAATAGACGTACACATTGTTGGATTACATAATGGGGGAAAAAAAGTAACTGAGTGTTTTCTAAATTCAAATTCAGCAGCCTGTAAGAAATGGGTAAGCTTGTATATTTAGATGAATTCGCTGAAAGACATCCAATGGCTCTATCGAACAGGGACTAGATAGCAACACTACTAGTGCTAAAAATTGACTGTAGGGTGTCAGCAAATATTATGAAAAGTTTACACTATTCAGGTATGTCAAAGATACTTATATGTTTCCCCTTTCATCTGTATCTGGTGTTAGCTAGTTACTGGCTTGCTAGGTCTTCAGCCAGCATGGAACAAATGGAGGAAGGGTCATTCAAAACTATGACGCGGTTGTCCTGCTGTGAACCACATATCAAAAGACATGCCAAACAGGAGATGTATAGTGCCTGATTTTAGCTATGAGTAGACTAACCTGTGTCTGTGAAGACAACAATACTGGATGTGGTGACACAGAAAGTTCCCTCCTACTGCTACGGTGTTGCTGTTGGTTGGACCTTTTGGGGCTATTACGATGCACCATGACAGCTGGCACTGGCTAACATTAGCACAAAGATTAGCTACAGTATCTGTAAAAAGTATTTTTACTATTTTCTACATTGTCCAATAATAGTGAAGACATCACAGGAAAAGAAGACAGAGTTACCTCTGCTGCAGAAGATAAATTAATTGGAGAAACTGCACCTCAGATTGCAGCCCAAATAAAGGCTTCACATACTTCAAGTAACAGACACATCTCAACATCACTTGTTCAGAGGAGACTACATGAATCAGGCCTTCATGGTCAAATTGCTGAAAAGAAACCACTACTAAAGGACCCCAATAAGAAGAAGAGACTTGCTTGAGCCAAGAAACACAAGCTTTGGACAATAGACCGGTGGATATCTGTCCTTGGGTCTGATGAATCCAAATTTTTGAATTTTGGTTCCAACCGCCGTGTGTTTGTGAGACGCAGAGTAAGTGAACGGATCTTCGCATGGGTGGGTCCCACTGTGAAGCACGGAGAATGTAGTGTGATGGTGCTATGCCTGTGATACTGTCTGTGATTTATTTAGAATTCAAGGCACATTTAACCAGCATGGCTACTACAACATTCTGCAGAGATACGCCATCCCATCTGGGTTGTGCTTAGAGGGACTATCATTTGTTATTCAACAGGACAATGACCAAACACAACTCCAGGCTATGTAAGGGCTATTTGACCAAGAAGCAGAGTGACGGAGTGCTGCATCAGAGAACCTGGCCTCCACAATCACCCGACCTCAACCCAATTGAGATGGTTTGGGATGAGTTGGATGGCAGAGTGAAGGAAAAAGCAGCCAACAACAGCTCGACAGATGTGGGTGGTTTGAAGGCTCAGTATTTGGCTCAGCTTTAGGAGGAGTCGGATGCAAGGAGACAGCTTCTTACCTCTGCTGGGTTGGAGGTGAGGGGCTTTGGGCTAGGAACCATGGTGGTTGGTGCAGAGTTCATGGGGATGATGGTACATGGGGCGATGGTGATGTCCTTCGGTCCAGTTATATTCCAGTGGCTGTTGGTGGTGTCTTGTCCCAGTGTAAGTATCTAGTATGATGTCGTAGTGGATGGCCTTATGTATGATGTGTGCGCTGACGATCGGGAGTGTGTGTCTCATTTATGGAAGAGTTTGGTGTTTCTGGTGTCCAAAATTACCTGCTTTGTGTCATTGATGACTGCCCAGGCTTTCCTCTCTTGGGGTGTCCGAGGTCCCTCAGGTGATCAGAAGAGAATGCCCTGGAGCAGTGTTTCCCAACCCTGGTCCCTGAGTACCCCCAACAGAACACATTTTTAATGTAAGTAACCCTGAATAAGCACACCTGATTCAATGTGTCTACTAATCATCAAGTTCTCAATGAGTTGAATGAGGTGTGTTTGTCCAGGGCTGCAACTGAAATGTGCACTGTGGGGGAACTGGAGTACCAGGGTAGGGAAACACTTTCGGGGAGCATCACTGCAGCCGGCCCGGAGATTCTGGTGAGGAAAGCAGAGGTCATTAGCCAGATGTTTTGTGCCATATTGCTTAGCCAAATGATGTGCTCTTCTGTTTATTTCTCACTACATCCGTGATCTTCATTGTGAAAGGTTTAAACACTGTTTCCCATGCTTGTTCAATGAACCATAAACAATTAAAACCTGTTAGAGATAGGGGGCAGTATTTCCCCTTTGGATGAATTGCGTGCCCATAGTGAATCTGACACGGTGGGTAGATGAACAAGGTGTTTATCTTTCATTTGGGGTATTGGACTTGTTAATGTGTGGAGGTTAAATATTTCTAAATAATATTTTTGCATTCCCTGCGCCACCTTTTCAGCTGAACGGGGGGGTGGAGTTCCTGTAGGGGAACCCATAGCCTCAAGAAGTGAGGAATGTTCATGTAATGAACATGCATCCGTGGAACGGTTTAGAGACGGTAGACAATTAAGGTCACAGTTTTACATTTACATTACTTTTAAGTCATTGAGCAGACGCTCTTATCCAGAGCGACTTACAAATTGGTGCATTCACCTTATGACATCCAGTGGAACAGTCACTTTACAATAGTGCATCTAAATCTTAAAGGGGGGGGGCTCAGAGGGATTACTTATCCTATCCTA
The DNA here is from genome assembly GCF_021184085.1 of Oncorhynchus gorbuscha. Lineage (NCBI taxonomy): Eukaryota > Metazoa > Chordata > Actinopteri > Salmoniformes > Salmonidae > Oncorhynchus > Oncorhynchus gorbuscha. Next base: position 52,870,037 of record NC_060184.1, read on the forward strand.
GGTATTCCTTAAAGAGGTGGGGTTTCAGGTGTCTCCGGAAGGTGGTGATTGACTCCGCTGTCCTGGCATCGTGAGGGAGTTTGTTCCACCATTGGGGGGCCAGCGGTCAGGGATGAGTTGATGAGCGAGGTGAGGTAAGGGAGAAGGTCTCCGGAAATGGTCTGGAGAAGAGAGGAGGGGATAGGGTCAAGCGGGCAGGTTGTTGGGCGGCCGGCCGTCACAAGACGCGAGATTTCATCTGGAGAGAGAGGGGAGAAAGAGGTCAGAGCACAGGGTAGGGCAGTGTGAGCAGAACCAGCGGTGTAGTTTGACTTAGCAAACGAGGATCGGATGTCGTCGACCTTCTTTTCAAAATGGTTGACGAAGTCATCTGCAGAGAGGGAGGAGGGGGCGGGAGGGGGAGGAGGATTCAGGAGGGAGGAGAAGGTGGCAAAGAGCTTCCTAGGGTTAGAGGCAGATGCTTGGAATTTAGCTTGGTAGAAAGTGGCTTTAGCAGCAGAGACAGAGGAGGACAATGTAGAGAGGAGGGAGTGAAAGGATGCCAGGTCCGCAGGGAGGCGAGTTTTCCTCCATTTCCGCTCGGCTGCCCGGAGCCCTGTTCTGTGAGCTCGCAATGAGTCATCGAGCCACGGAGCGGGAGGGGAGGACCGAGCCGGCCTGGAGGATAGGGGACATAGAGAGTCAAAGGATGCAGAGAGGGAGGAGAGGAGGGTTGAGGAGGCAGAATCAGGAGATAGGTTGGAGAAGGTTTGAGCGGAGGGAAGAGATGATAGGATGGAAGAGGAGAGAGTAGCGGGGGAGAGAGAGCGAAGGTTGGGACGGCGCGATACCATCCGAGTAGGGGCAGTGTGGGAAGTGTTGGATGAGAGCGAGAGGGAAAAGGATACAAGGTAGTGGTCGGAGACTTGGAGGGGAGTTGCAATGAGGTTAGTGGAAGAACAGCATCTAGTAAAGATGAGGTCGAGCGTATTGCCTGCCTTGTGAGTAGGGGGGGGGAAGGTGAGAGGGTGAGGTCAAAAGAGGAGAGGAGTGGAAAGAAGGAGGCAGAGAGGAATGAGTCAAAGGTAGACGTGGGGAGGTTAAAGTCGCCCAGAACTGTGAGAGGTGAGCCGTCCTCAGGAAAGGAGCTTATCAAGGCAACAAGCTCATTGATGAACTCTCCGAGGGAACCTGGAGGGCGATAAATGATAAGGATGTTAAGCTTGAAAGGGCTGGTAACTGTGACAGCATGGAATTCAAAGGATGCGATAGACAGATGGATAAAGGGAAGTAAGAGAGAATAACCACTTGGGAGAGATGAGGATCCCGGTGCCACCACCCCGCTGACCAGAAGCTCTCGGGGTGTGCGAGAACACGTGGGCGGACGAAGAGAGAGCAGTAGGAGTAGCAGTGTTGTCTGTGGTGATCCATGTTTCCGTCAGTGCCAAGAAGTCGAGGGACTGGAGGGAGGCATAGGCTGAGATGAACTCTGCGTTGTTGGCCGCAGATCGGCAGTTCCAGAGGCTACCGGAGACCTGGAACTCCACGTGGGTCGTGCGCGCTGGGACCACCAGATTAGGGTGGCCGCGGCCACGCGGTGTGGATCGTTTGTATGGTCTGTGCAGAGAGGAGAGAACAGGGATAGACAGACACATAGTTGACTGTGTACAGATGAGGCTACGCTAATGCAAAGGAGATTGGAATGACAAGTGGACTACACGTCTCGAATGTTCAGAAAGTTAAGCTTACGTAGCAAGAATCGCTATGTAGCTAGCTACGATCAAACAAATCAAACCGTTGTACTGTAATGAAATGAAATGAAAATGAAAACTTAGGACACTAAGATGTCTTTCTACTGACTGAAAAATACCAAAAGATAACCAGGGTCCCTGCTCATCTGCATGAATGTGCCTTAAGCATGCTGCAAGGAGGCATGAGGACTGCAGATGTGGCCAGGGAAATAAATTGCAATGTCCATACTGTGAGATGCCTAAGTCAGCGCTACAGGGAGACAGGATGGACAGCTGATTGTCCTCACAGTGGAAAACCACATGTAACAACACCTGCACAGGATCGGTACATCCCGACATCATACCTGTGGGACAAGTACAGGTTGGCAACAACAACGGCCCGAGTTACACCAGGAACACACAATCCCTCCATCAGTGCACAGACTTTCCGCAATAGGTTGAGAGAGGCTCGACTGAGGGCTTGTAGGCCAGTTGTAAGGCAGGTCCTAACCAGAAATCACCGGCAACAACGGCGCCTATGGGCACAAACCCACCTGTCGCTGGACCAGTCAGGACTGGCAAAAAGTGTTTCCTCACTGACGAGTCACGGTCTTGTCTTGCCAGGGGTGATGGTCGGATTCGCGTTTATCGTTGAAAGAATGAGCGTTACACCGATTCCTGTACTCTGGAGCGGGATCAATTTGGAGGTGGAGGGTCCATCATGATCTGGGGCGGTGTGTCACAGCATCATCTGACTGAGCTGGTTGTCATTGCAGGCTATCTCAACGCTGTGTATTACAGGGAAGACATCCTTCTCCCTCATGTGGTACCCTTCCTGCAGGCTCATCCTGACATGACCCTCCACCATGACAATGCCACCAGTCATACTTCTCATTCTGTGTGTGATTTCCGTCAAGACAGGAATGTCAGTATTCTGCCATAGCCAGCTAAGAGCCCGGATCTCCATCCCATTGAGCACGCCTGGGACCTGTAGGATCGGAGGGTGAGGGCTAGAAGTATTCCCTCCAGGAATGTCCGGGAACTTGCAGGTGCCTTGGTGGAAGAGCGGGGTAACATCTCACAGCAAGAACTGGCAAATCTGGTGCAGTCCACGAGGAGGAGATGTACTTCAGTACTTAATGCAGCTAGTGGCCACTGACTCTTACTTTTGATACCCCCTTTGTTCAGGGACACATTATTCCATTTCTGTTTGTCACGTCTGTGGAACTTTTATGTCAGTTTGTCTCAGTTGTTGAATCTTGTTATGTTCATACAAATATTTACACATGTTAATTAAGTTTGCTGAAAATAAACACAGTTGATAGTGAGAGGACGTTTCTTTATTTACTGAGTTTATATCATCATTTTCCAGAAAGAAAAATGATTGGAAAAAAGTATTTATCATTTTTTGCAATGTTTTCATAAACCATGTCCAATTTTTGATTGGCAATAAAAAAGCCTCATGTTGATGTTGGTCATATTACTGCTCACTAATGTGAGCTAGTCATGCTGTGCACACTGCAGTTCCAGAATTATCCAAATTATCCAAATCAAACCACAAATGTCTAGTTACTTGCAATATAGCGGAGTTGGGATTTTAGACAGCCATCATTTGGATTATGTTGGAACTGCATGAACTCACATTAGCAGTAGGCTTGTATTATAACTGTAGAGTGTGAGGGGGGGAACAACTTTTGCAGATAATATGTAAAAACACAGGCACCAATCATGCCTGAAAATCATGATTTTATAATATTTGTGGTAATAAATCACAGATTCCAAGGTCAATTAGCTATAGAACAATATTTCAACCTAATTAGTTACACTAAAACAAGTACACCCACTCCAAACTCTAAACTAATCATGTAAACAATTATTAACTAGGAAGTCGGGGCACCATGCAAAATGTTGAGATTAAAGTTAGAATTTTCCAAATTTAACTCTCCATTAGTCTTCTATTAATGTAAATGGGCATATTGAAAGACAGACAGTAATGATGTAATTTTGTAAATGTTTTGTGGTGATATTGTTTCACAAACGTGTTGCAATGTATATACTTTAGTATGTTTAGTTAAATGGAAAATGTAGGTTTGTATAGGTAATTGCTTAATTAATGAGTTTTAATTGTTCTGAGGGGAGGGGCTAGCCCTACAAAAGGAGCCTCTCTTTCAGTTCGTAGGGAGGAATTTTGGATTGAGCTGTGGATGGGGTAACATTGTTTTTTAGCTAGCCCATATGGTATATGTTTGATGGCAGTAGTGTTGTTTTTGTTCCTGAATTACTTTGTAAATAAACACCCTTGCACAGAAGAACTTCTGCAGCTCCGCCATCTTTTTATTTTGATTGAGGTTAGGTTTTCCAGTATCTTTCTGGCCTACTCTACGTGACAACTCATTAGTCTCATTCCAAACGTCGTAAAGTTCTTGGTTTTCTGCACGAACCCTAGTTTCCATAATGAATCGGCAATATACAAATTGGCTTATTTATTTGCTAACTAACTAAATAATCACAGACATACATCACAAACAGAGGTTTCATGTTGGTTATGAACAATGATAGAAAAGTCCCTAGTGGGTTATGCCGTCATATCGAACTGAAATGGATCAAATTGAAATGTGTGGGGACTGAGAAAGAGCGGTAAAGACAAAATGGATTCAGTACACATAGTCTAGAATTATATTAATTGAAATGATAATCCTTTGCACATGAACACACGCTCATTCTGAAAGAAATTGCAATATACTTCAGAGTACCATTCGGGAAATGTTCTCATGGAATAAATGGGTCGGGAAGTTGTTGGTATTCTCATTGTAGACTTAAGTAATTTCTAGTTACAGACAGTTACATTTCTAGTTACAGTAATTACACGTCTAAGATTTGCAGTTATTCTGTAGTGATCGATAGTGTCAGAGTTTAACCATTTCCAGCCCTGTAGCCAAGCTACTGCTGTGTGATCTAGTGGTCTATAGAATTGTATCCATCCCAACGAGGGGACACTGTCCCGGCGTTCTCTGACTTCTTAACCTTTCTAGCGCAGGGGAATCCCTCGACAACATTCCGCTGAAAAGGCAGTGTGCGAAATGCAAAAATATTTTTTAGAAATATGTAACTTTCACACATTAACAAGTCCAAAACAGCAAATGAAAGATAAACATCTTGTTAATCTGCCCATCGTGTCAGATTTAAAAATATGCTTTACAGCTAAAGCAAAACATATGATTATGTTAGATCACCGCCATGTAAAAAACCAGCCATTTTTTCAGCCAAAGATAGGAGTCACAAAAAGCAGAAATATAGATCAAATGAATCACTAACCTTTGATGACCTTCATCAGATGACACTCATAGGACATCATGTTACACAATACATGTGTGTTTTGTTCGATAATGTGCATATTTATATCCAATATACACTGTTATTCACAGAATTAAAGATAGACTTCTCCTTAATGCATCCACTGTGTCAGATTTTTAAAAAACTTTACGGGAAAAGCATAATCTGAGAACAGCGCTCAGAGCCCAATCCAGCCAGATTGGGCTCTAACAGAAGTTAGAAATAACACCATAAATATTTGATGATCTTCATCAGAAGGCACTCCCAGGAATCTCAGTTCGACAATAAATGACTGATTTGTTCCATAAAATCCATCATTTATGTCCAAATAGCCACTTGTTGTGAGCGTGTTCAACCCAGTAATCCATCTCATGAGGCGTGAGCACTTCATCCAGACAAAAACTTGAAAAGTTCCGTTACAGGTCGTAGAAACAAGTCATACGATGTGTGGAATCAATCTTTAGGATGTTTTTAACATAGAACATCAATAATTTTCCAACCAAAGAATTCCATTGTCTGAAGAAAAGCATTGGAAGGAGAGTTAACTTTGTCTTGAGTGCGCTTCATGAGCCTGAGACACTCTGCCAGACCACTGACTCATACAGGTCTCATGAGTCCCTCCTTTATAGCAGAAGCCTGAAACAAGTTTCTAAAGACGGTTGACATCTAGTGAAAGCCTTAGGAAGTGCAACTTGACTCCACAGACACTGTGTTTTTGGTAGGCCAAGCTTTGAAAAACTTCAAACCTCAGAGGTCAAATCAAATCAAATCCTCCTGTCTCATCCTCCAATATTTATGCTGCAGTAGTTTGTGTCGGGGGGCTAGGGTCAGTTTGTTATATCTGGAGTACTTCTCCTGTCCTATTCAGTGTCCTGTGTGAATTTAAGTGTGCTCTCTCTAATTCTCTCATTCTCTCTTTCTTTCTCTCTCTCGGAGGACCTGACCCCTAGGACCATGCCTCAGGACTACCTGACATGATGACTCCTTGCTGTCCTCAGTCCATCTGGCCGTGCTGCTGCTCCAGTTTCAACTGTTCTGCCTTATTATTATTCGACCATGCTGGTCATTTATGAACATTTGAACATCTTGGCCATGTTCTGTTATAATCTCCACCCGGCACAGCCTGGTTACTCTCTAGGTTTCTTCCTAGATTTGTGCCTTTCTAGGGAGTTTTTCCTAGCCACCGTGCTTCTACACCTGCATTGCTTGCTGTTTGGGGTTTTGGGCTGGGTTTCTGTACAGCACTTTGAGATATCAGCTGATGTACGAAAGGCTATATAAATACATTTGATTTGATTTGACTCAGTCCCACTTCCTGTTTGGATTTTTCTCAGGTTTTTGCCTTCCATAGGAGTTCTGTTATACTCACAGGCTATCCAATACTAATAATAATATGCATATATTAGCATCTGGGACAGAGTAGGAGGCAGTTCACTCTAGGCACGCTATTCATCCAAAAGTGAAAACGCTGCCCCCCTTCCCAAAAAGGTTAAAAGATGGTACACAATTCATACAAAAGAAAGGTTTGTTTTTTCTTTGTATTTTCTTTGTATTATCTTTTACCAGATCTATTATATTATATTCTACGACTCTACTTTTACCATTCCATAAACGTCCACGTGTTTCCTTTCCAATGATACCAATAATTTTCATATCCTTGCTTCAGGGCCTGCGTATGTCATTTCAGATGAAAATTGAAAAAAGGGGCTAATCCTTAAGGGTTTTTAAGAGCTTGTAAGTAAGCATTTCACTGTAAGTTCGACACCTGTTGTATTCGGTGCATGTGACAAATAACATTTGATTTCGATCTATACTGTACATACATACGCTGTGCTACAGCAGAAATGACAACATGATACACAGAAAATAAGCCACATACTTTGATTGGAACGCACACATGTCCAAAGTCCAATTTGTAAGGAAAACAACAATGAAGGCAAGGTGGGCGCCAGTCAGGAAATGTGCTAGGGGAAAAAGTTTGTGCAAGGTCAGTTCTGACTTGAGCTTCGCAATGTCTTCATACTTGATAGTTCTGGGCTTTGAATCATCCATTCCAAGACATTTAGATGTTTCCCCTTTAACCAATCAAGTGTTGCTTTAGCAGTATGCTTAGGGTCATTGTCCTGCTGGAAGGTGAGCCTCCGTCCCAGTCTCAAATCTTTGGAAGACTGAAACTCTCAAGAATTTCTTTGAATTTAGCGCCATCCATCAATCTTTTCACCACCATGCTTCACTGTGGGGATTGTGTTCTAGGGCTGATGAGAGGTGTTGGGTTTGCGACAGACAGTGTTTTCCTTGATGGTCAAAAAGCTCAATTTTAGTTTCATCTGGACAGAGTACCTTCTATATGTTTGGGGAGTCTCCCACATGCATTTTGGCGGACACCAAACGTGTTTGATTATTTTTGTCAGGCCACTCTTCCGTTATCTTTTGTCTCTTGGTTGCCTTTCTGATTAATGCCCTCCTTGCCTGGTCCGTGAGTATTGGTGGGAGGCCCTCTCTTGGCAGGTTTGTTGTGGTGCCATATTCTTACCATTTATGAATAATGTATTTAATAGTGCTTTTTGGGATGTTCAAAGTTTAGGATCTTTTTTATAACCCAACCCTGATCTGTACTTCTCCACAACTTTGTCCCTGACCTGTTTGGAGAGCTCCTTGGTCTTCATGGTGCTGCTTGCTTGGTAGTGCGCCTTGCTTAGTGGTGTTGCAGACTCTGGGGCCTTTCAGAACTGTTGTATATAAACTGAGATCATGTGACATATCATGTGAAACTTAGATCGCACACAGGTGGACTTTATTTAACTAATTATGTGACTTCTGAAGGTAATGGTTGCACCAGAACTTATTTAGGGGCTTCATAGCAAAGGTGGTGAATACATATGCACTCACCACTTTTTTTTTTCTTTTTAATTATTTGAAACAAATCATTTTAATTTCATTTCCCCAATTTGGACTATTTTGTGTATGTCCATTACATGAAATACAAATGAAAATCAATTTAAATTACAGGTTGTAATACAACAAAATAGGAAAAATACCAAGGGGGATGAATACTTTTGCAAGGAACTGTAAATTGTCAGAAACAGGGAAATGGGCTACTTCTTATGTGAATTAATGAGGAACACACCTCAGGCCAACTGTTGTTCGAAAATAAAACTTGTTTGAAAATAATTTGAATTGATAAGTTGAAACATAGCCTATAGATAATTAGCAGGCCGCATGCTTTCATTTGAGGGCAGCGCTGGTAACTGTCCTGTTGGGTAATAATGTCACGATTGTCGTAGTGAGGAAACCAAAGCTCAGCGTGAATACATACTTTTAATGTTAGACGAATGAACATGAAGAACACTAAACAAACAAATAAATAAGACGACCGTGGCCGCTATCAATACTGTGTACAAACCTGCAACATCACATAGACAATAACCCACGAAATACCCAAAGAAGATGGCTGCCTAAATATGGTTCCTAATCAGAGACAATGATAAAAGGCTGGTTCTAATTGAGAACCAATCTAGGCAACCATAGACATGCATAAACACCTAGATGGGAAACAACCCCAAAAACCTACAAAACCCTTAAACAGTACAAAAATACATACATCACCCATGTCACGCCCTGTCCTAAACAATATATATAAAGAAAACAAAGAACACTCAGGTCAGGGTGTGACAAATAATCACATTTTCAAACACTGAGAGCATTTTGACATCACACACATGAAAAAACTCATGCAGGTGCGACGGGTTGCAACTCATGCGTGAACAGGTTAATGTTATCTGTCAGTGCAGCTTTTGATACAACACGTTGATATGTAAGTTTCCAGTCGCTCGAGGCTGGGTTGAGGTGGCTTCGCAGTCGCTCGCTCCGGTTCTACAGCTGGAGCCCAACAGCTGTGGGCTCACTGTAGTTTGGCAGGCTGTGCCGAAGGAAAGCAGTATAAAGTGATCTTCCTTCTTCAAAAACCTTAAAAACAGGAATTACCCTTGTAGGGTTGCTCTTTAGAAGACAGATATGGATCTTGCTCTCTTGCTAGATTTGTTTGTTCACTATTTGAGTTCAAGTAAATTATTGCTTTTAACTGTCGGTCTGGGACCTGTTTTGGGTGGTGTGTGTGGGGTCCTGGCTGTCTTCGGCTTCTGTGAAGAGTGCTAGTGAGATTTTGTCCTCCGGGGGAGGATCGGCGGTAGGGGAAGCAAGGAGACTGGGGACACCAGGCTGGAGTGGTATTCTACTGACATTTCTGATTGGTGGCTGGGTTTTGGGTCAGAGTAGTGTGAATCTTCTGATGCCTTGTCGCTTGTGCATAATTATTCTGTTGTGGTTTGTTCTATTTCTGGGTGGTGAGTTTAGGTTCTGTTGAGGGGGCTGGTTCTGATCCTGTTGTTGGTCCTGGTGCCAGTGCTGTCCTTTGTGCTGGTCTCAGCTTGTCAGCACTTTAATGTCAAATGCTTTTCCAATGATTACTGAACTGTCATGGTTCCCTTTAAACTGGTTCAACACTTTCACTGAAGGTTGGCATAAATACACATATTTTAGAACACAACTCCAAATACGCTAATGAGCCCCACCAGTACATTGCCTCCACCTCCATTTCAAAGCTCAGTTATCAAGCTATCAAATGTATTAATAAGGCCCTTTTTTACATTAGCAGATGTTGAAATGCTGATATAGAAACACAGCCTAAACCCCCAAAGAGCAAGCAATGCAGATGTAGAAGCACGGTGGCTCTGAGAGGTGACCAGTCCTCATCTGGCTTTACCGGTGGAGATTTCTAAGAGTACATGGCCATTAATGTCATGTTTTGTCATTAATTATCATGTCTTGTCCCTGTGCTTCCCCTTCTATTCGTTTCCCTCTGCTGGTCTTATTAGGTTCTTTCCCTCTTTCTATCCCTCTCTCTCCCCCTCCCTCTCTCACTCTCTCGCTCTCTCTTCTCTCTATCGTTCCGTTCCTGCTCCCAGCTGTTCCTATTCCCCTAATCATCATTTAGTCTTCCCACACCTGTTCCCGATCCTTTTCCCTGATTAGAGTCCCTATTTCTCTCCTTGTTTTCCGTACCTGCCCTGTCGGATCCTCATCTATAATTCACCGTGCTGTGTCTATGTTTTGCCCTGTCGTGTCGTGTTTCCCTCAGATGCTGCGTGGTGAGCAGGTGTCTGAGTCTGCTAGGTTCAAGTGCCTTCCCGAGGCAACCTGCAGTTCTCGATCAAGTCTCCAGTCTGTTCTCGTCTTTACGAGTAGTATTATGCTTTTTGTTTTGTAAAGTTTATTACTGGATTAAATACTCTGTTTTCGCCAAGTCGCTTTTGGGTCCTCATTCACCTGCATGACAGAAGGATCCGAACCGAGGAATGGACCCAGCGACTACAGATGCTCGTAACACTGCCGTCGAGATCCAAGGAGCCATGCTCGGCAGACACGAGCAGGAATTGTCTGCTGCTCGCCATGCCGTGGAGAACCTGGCCGCTCAGGTTTCCGACCTCTCTGGACAGTTCCAGAGTCTTCGTCTCGTGCCACCTGTTACTTCCTGGCCTGCCGAGCCTCCAGAACCTAGGGTTAATAACCCACCTTGCTACTCCGGGCAGCCCACTGAGTGCCGCTCCTTTCTCACCCAGTGTGAGATTGTGTTCTCTCTCCAACCCAACACATACTCTAGAGAGAGAGCTCGGGTTGCTTACGTCATTTCACTCCTTACTGGCCGGGCCCGAGAGTGGGGCACAGCTATCTGGGAGGCAAGGGCTGATTGTTCTAACAATTACCAGAACTTTAAAGAGGAGATGATTCGGGTTTTTGACCGTTCAGTTTTTGGTGGGGAGGCTTCTAGGGTCCTGGCTTCCCTATGCCAAGGTGATCGATCCATAACGGATTACTCTATAGAGTTTCGTACTCTTGCTGCCTCTAGTGACTGGAACGAGCCGGCGCTGCTCGCTCGTTTTCTGGAGGGACTCCACACAGTGGTCAAAGATGAGATTCTCTCTCGGGAGGTTCCTTCCAGTGTGGACTCTTTGATTGCTCTCGCCATCCGCATAGAACGACGGGTAGATCTTCGTCACCAGGCTCGTGGAAGAGAGCTCGCATCAACGGTGTTTCCCTGCTCCGCATCGCAACCATCTCCCTCCTCTGGCTCTGAGACTGAGCCCATGCAGCTGGGAGGGATTCGCATCTCGACTAAGGAGAGGGAACGGAGGATCACCAACCGCCTGTGCCTCTATTGCGGATTTGATGGACATTTTGTTAATTCATGTCCAGTAAGAGGCCAGAGCTCATCAGTAAGCGGAGGGCTACTGGTGAGCGCTACTACTCAGGTCTCTTCATCTAGATCCTGTACTACTATGTCGGTCCATCTACGCTGGACCGGTTCGGGTGCTACATGCAGTGCCTTGATTGACTCTGGGGCTGAGGGTTGTTTCATGGACGAAGCATGGGTTCGGAAACATAACATTCCTTTCAGACAGTTAGACAAGCCTACGCCCATGTTTGCCTTAGATGGTAGTCATCTTCCCAGTATCAGATTTGAGACACTACCTTTAACTCTCACAGTATCTGGTAACCACAGTGAGACTATTTCTTTTTTGATTTTTCGTTCACCTTTCACACCTGTTGTTTTGGGTCATCCCTGGCTAGTATGTCATAATCCTTCTATTAATTGGTCTTGTAATTCTATCCTATCCTGGAACGTATCTTGTCATGTGAAGTGCTTAATGTCTGCCATCCCTCCCATTTCTTCTGTCCCCACTTCTCAGGAGGAACCTGGCGATTTGACAGGAGTGCCGGAGGAATATCATGATCTGCGCACGGTCTTCAGTCGGTCCCGAGCCAACTCCCTTCCTCCTCACCGGTCGTATGATTGTAGTATTGATCTCCTTCCGGGGACCACTCCTCCTCGGGGTAGACTATACTCTCTGTCGGCTCCCGAACGTAAGGCTCTCGAGGATTATTTATCTGTGTCTCTTGACGCCGGTACCATAGTGCCTTCTTCCTCTCCGGCCGGGGCGGGGTTCTTTTTTGTTAAGAAGAAGGACGGTACTCTGCGCCCCTGCGTGGATTATCGAGGGCTGAATGACATAACGGTTAAGAATCGTTATCCGCTTCCCCCTTATGTCATCAGCCTTCGAGATTCTGCAGGGAGCCAGGTGCTTTACTAAGTTGGACCTTCGTAACGCTTACCATCTCGTGCGCATCAGAGAGGGGGACGAGTGGAAAACGGCGTTTAACACTCCGTTAGGGCATTTTGAGTACCGGGTTCTGCCGTTTGGTCTCGCCAATGCGCCAGCTGTTTTTCAGGCATTAGTTAATGATGTTCTGAGAGACATGCTGAACATCTTTGTTTTTGTCTATCTTGACGATATCCTGATTTTTTCACCGTCACTCGAGATTCATGTTCAGCACGTTCGACGTGTTCTACAGCGCCTTTTAGAGAATTGTCTCTACGTAAAGGCTGAGAAGTGCTCTTTTCATGTCTCCTCCGTTACTTTTCTCGGTTCCGTTATTTCCGCTGAAGGCATTCAGATGGATTCCGCTAAGGTCCAAGCTGTCAGTGATTGGCCCGTTCCAAGGTCACGTGTCGAGTTGCAGCGCTTTTTTAGGTTTCGCTAATTTCTATCGGCGTTTCATTCGTAATTTCGGTCAAGTTGCTGCCCCTCTCACAGCTCTTACTTCTGTCAAGACGTGTTTTAAGTGGTCCGGTTCCGCCCAGGGAGCTTTTGATCTTCTAAAAGAATGTTTTACGTCCGCTCCTATCCTCGTTACTCCTGACGTCACTAGACAATTCATTGTCGAGGTTGACGCTTCAGAGGTAGGCGTGGGAGCCATTCTATCCCAGCGCTTCCAGTCTGACGATAAGGTTCATCCTTGCGCTTATTTTTCTCATCGCCTGTCGCCATCTGAGCGCAACTATGATGTGGGTAACCGTGAACTGCTCGCCATCCGCTTAGCCCTAGGCGAATGGCGACAGTGGTTGGAGGGGGCGACCGTTCCTTTTGTCGTTTGGACAGACCATAAGAACCTTGAGTACATCCGTTCTGCCAAACGACTTAATGCCCGTCAAGCTCGTTGGGCGTTGTTTTTCGCTCGTTTCGAGTTTGTGATTTCTTACCGTCCGGGTAGCAAGAACACCAAGCCTGATGCCTTATCCCGTCTGTTTAGTTCTTCTGTGGCTTCTACTGATCCCGAGGGGATTCTTCCTTATGGGCGTGTTGTCGGGTTGACAGTCTGGGGAATTGAAAGACAGGTTAAGCAAGCACTCACGCACACTGCGTCGCCGCGCGCTTGTCCTAGTAACCTCCTTTTCGTTCCTGTTTCCACTCGTCTGGCTGTTCTTCAGTGGGCTCACTCTGCCAAGTTAGCTGGTCATCCCGGTGTTCGAGGCACTCTTGCGTCTATTCGCCAGCGCTTTTGGTGGCCGACTCAGGAGCGTGACACGCGCCGTTTCGTGGCTGCTTGTTCGGACTGCGCGCAGACTAAGTCGGGTAACTCTCCACCTGCCGGTCGTCTCAGACCGCTCCCCATTCCTTCTCGACCATGGTCTCACATCGCCCTAGACTTCATTACCGGTCTGCCTTTGTCTGCGGGGAAGACTGTGATTCTTACGGTTGTCGATAGGTTCTCTAAGGCGGCACATTTCATTCCCCTCGCTAAACTTCCTTCCGCTAAGGAGACGGCACAAATCATTATCGAGAATGTGTTCAGAATTCATGGCCTCCCGTTAGACGCCGTTTCAGACAGAGGCCCGCAATTCACGTCACAGTTTTGGAGGGAGTTCTGTCGTTTGATTGGTGCGTCCGTCAGTCTCTCTTCCGGGTTTCATCCCCAGTCTAACGGTCAAGCAGAGAGGGCCAATCAGACGATTGGTCGCATACTACGCAGCCTTTCTTTCAGAAACCCTGCGTCTTGGGCAGAACAGCTCCCCTGGGCAGAATACGCCCACAACTCGCTTCCTTCGTCTGCTACCGGGTTATCTCCGTTTCAGAGTAGTCTGGGTTACCAGCCTCCTCTATTCTCTTCCCAGCTTGCCGAGTCCAGCATTCCCTCCGCTCAAGCGTTTGTCCAACGTTGTGAGCGCACCTGGAGGAGGGTGAGGTCTGCACTTTGCCGCTACAGGGCACAGACTGTGAGAGCCGCCAATAAACGCAGGATTAAGAGTCCTAGGTATTGTTGCGGCCAGAGAGTGTGGCTTTCCACTCGCAACCTTCCTCTTACGACAGCTTCTCGTAAGTTGACTCCGCGGTTCATTGGTCCGTTCCGTGTCTCCCAGGTCGTCAATCCTGTCGCTGTGCGACTGCTTCTTCCGCGACATCTTCGTCGCGTCCATCCTGTCTTCCATGTCTCCTGTGTCAAGCCCTTTCTTCGCACCCCCGTTCGTCTTCCCTCCCCCTCCCGTCCTTGTCGAGAGCGCACCTATTTACAAGGTACATAAGATCATGGACATGCGTTCTCGGGGACGGGGTCACCAATACTTAGTGGATTGGGAGGGTTACGGTCCTGAGGAGAGGAGTTGGGTTCCGTCTCGGGACGTGCTGGACCGTTCACTCATTGATGATTTCCTCCGTTGCCGCCAGGATTCCTCCTCGAGTGCGCCAGGAGGCGCTCGGTGAGTGGGGGGTACTGTCATGTTTTGTCATTAATTATCATGTCTTGTCCCTGTGCTTCCCCTTCTATTCGTTTCCCTCTGCTGGTCTTATTAGGTTCTTTCCCTCTTTCTATCCCTCTCTCTCCCCCTCCTTCTCTCACTCTCTCGCTCTCTCTTCTCTCTATCGTTCCGTTCCTGCTCCCAGCTGTTCCTATTCCCCTAATCATCATTTAGTCTTCCCACACCTGTTCCCGATCCTTTTCCCTGATTAGAGTCCCTATTTCTCTCCTTGTTTTCCGTACCTGCCCTGTCGGATCCTCATCTATAATTCACCGTGCTGTGTCTATGTTTTGCCCTGTCGTGTCGTGTTTCCCTCAGATGCTGCGTGGTGAGCAGGTGTCTGAGTCTGCTAGGTTCAAGTGCCTTCCCGAGGCAACCTGCAGTTCTCGATCAAGTCTCCAGTCTGTTCTCGTCTTTACGAGTAGTATTATGCTTTTTGTTTTGTAAAGTTTATTACTGGATTAAATACTCTGTTTTCGCCAAGTCGCTTTTGGGTCCTCATTCACCTGCATGACAATTAAGGCTAGAATCATTCTTTAAGATGTTCAAATGTCCGTAGATGACCAACAGGGTCAGATAATAATCACAGAGGTTATAGAGGGTTCAACAGGTCAGCACCTCAGGAGTAAATGTCAGTTGACTTTTCATAGTCGAGCATTCAGAGGTCAAGACAGAATGTGCTGGAGAGACAGCAAGGGTGCAAGCCAGTGACTCAGCCCTTTTAATAGGTTCAAAGGCAGAGAAACCCAGTGGAGAGTAGGGAGCCGACCAAGCAGAGACAGCAAGGGTGGTTCGTCACTCCAGTGGCTTGCAGTTCACCTTCACACCTCTGGGCTAGACTAAACTCAATCATAGGACCTACTGAAAAGATAAGTCTTTAGTTAAGTCTGCGTCTCTCACATGGATCAGTAGACCATTCCATAAAAACGGAGCTCTAAAGGATAAAGCCCGGCCTCCAGCTGTTTTCTAAATAATTCTAGGAACAATAAGCAAGCCTGCATATTCTGACCATATTACATTGCCTCCACCCCTATTTCAAAGCTCAGTTATCAAGCTATCAAATGTATTAATAACGCCCTTTTTTACATTAGCAGATGTTGAACTGCTGATATATCCTCCACATCCTTTGGGTTTCGGGGCTGTCGCTGGGCAATTCAGACCTTCATGTCCCTCCAAAGATGTTCTTTTGGGTTCAGGTCTGGAGACTGGCTAGGCCACTCCAGGACCTTGAGATGCTTCTTACGGAGCCACTCTTTAGTTGCGCTGGCTGTGTGTTTTGGGTCATTGTCATGCTGGAAGACCCAGACCCATCTTCAATGCTCTTACTGATGGAAGGAGGTTGTTGGCCAAGATCTCGTGATACATGGCCCCATCCATCCTCCCTTCAATATGGTGCAGTCGTCCTGTCCCCTTTGCAGTAAAGCATCCCCAAAGGATGTGTTTCCACCTCCATACTTTACCGTTGGGATGGTGTACTTGGTGTTGTACTCATCCTTCTTCTTCCTACAAACACGGCGAGTGGAGTTTATACCAAAAAAGCTCTATTTTTGTCTCATCAAACCACATGACCTTCTCCCATTCCTCCTTTGGATCATCCAGATGGTCATTGGCAAACTTCAGACGGGCCTGGACATGCGCAGGCTTGAGCACGGGGACCTTGCGTGCACTGCAGGATTTTAATCCATGACGGCGTAGTGTGTTACTAATGGTGTTCTTTGAGACTGTGGTCCCAGCTCTATTCAGGTCATTGACCAGGTCCTGCCGTGTAGTTCTGGGCTGATTCCTCACCTTCCTCATGATCATTGATGCCCCACGGGGTGAGATCTTGCATGGAGCCCCAGACCGAGGGTAAATGACCGTCATCTTGAACTTTTCCATTTTCTAATAATTGCACCAACAGTTGTTGCCTTCTCACCAAGCTGCTTGCCTATTGTCCTGTAGCCCATCCCAGCCTTGTGCAGGTCTACAATTTTATCCCAGATGTCCTTACACAGCTCTCTGGTCTTGGCCATTGTGGAGAGGTTGGAGTCTGTTTGATTGAGTGTGTGGACAGGTGTCTTTTATACAGGTAACGAGTTCAAACAGGTACAGTTAATACAGGTAATGAGTGGAGAACAGGTGGGCTTCTTAAAGAAAAACTAACAGGTCTGTGAGAGCTGGAATTCGTACTGGTTGGTAGGTGGTCAAATACTTATGTCATGCAATAAAATGCCGATATGAGGCCGATACGTAAAGCTTTTTAAAGATCAGTGATATCATCAAAAGCAGTGTGCGGGTTCCTTCCTATTTTTCCTCATCTTATCCAGCTGTTGCCATGCACCTGCAAAAAAGTTAGCTCAGATGTGCGAGTTCCTTTTGAATTTTGAATTTGACTTTACAAACAACAAGAAGGCTTAAATGGAGTCTATTTCTTCGGAGCCTAGACCTATACAAAATACCTTAACTGGCTGAGGTAGGCTATGAAGCTTATTAACAGCCTAATAAATGTAGGAATTGTTTTATTCGGCCTTACAATTGCAACTGGTCAAAAATGTAGCATCCTACATTAAAAAAATATTTAAAGAAAAAAAGTCTGTACGTTCAAACTAAAACAATGTAACTAAAAATAAAGTGCACATTTGTAATTCCCAAACTCTAATAGTAATTGGAAAGGTAGATACAAATTAGGTGTTACATTTTGTTTAAAATAAAGAATATAGCCCATCATGCAAATGATTCCTATTAACAGGACAATAGACCTTTTATAGCCCGGCGACTGTTGTGAAAATCCCTCAACTTGCAATGTATTCGATGCTTAAAGTGAGCAGATTAGGGCATTTGGGAGGAATGGAAAATCTACAGGAGACATTTCAAAAATGTTGGTAGACTTGGGGATTGTGGTCACGGACAGTGCGATTCGCGAACACTATCATCATGTCTCCTCCGTAAGCTATTAGGAGTGGCTCTGTGGACTTTGCCATGTGAATAGTGAGTGCTGATAAACGTGAATATTATCCGAATGGAATTCATGGAAGTCAATGAAGAACACTGTATATGTCCCAGGAGACCTGTAAACATAAACTATAAAAAGTGATTGTGTAAGTTGTATAGATTTCATGACTAGATCCTAAAAAGACGAAAACGCAGTCATTTTTTCTATAGATGAACATTGATGAACATTTTTTCCTCCTTTGGGGAATGCGCAGGGAGATATGGTCACTAGTGTAACCAGGAGGAGATGCCTCATTTAACATATTAAGAGGGTGTGTACAATGCTGAATGGGTGTAGACAAATAAAAGCTCTCCAGTAGGTGTACCAACACATTCAAGGGATATTTTCTCAAAAATGGGCTTACAAGTATATCAATCTTCAAAGCAGAATTACTTTCCCATTATTCCTCAACTGCGGTGTATGATATACAATTTTCTAGCTCTGAGTCTCTTCTTTTATCCAATGTAAAAACTACCATTTCACATTTTGCTACATAAGACCGAATCGAGGCAGTCGGTCACATATTTTTGTTCAGTGTACTGTACATTTACATTACATTTAAGTCATTTAGCAGACACTCTTATCCAGAGCGACTTACAAATTGGTGCATTCACCAATGTGAATGCACCAATTTGTGGGTCCCCTGTACAAACAAATCTAAAAATATTTTAGAATCTAGAGTCAATTCAACTAACATTATCAAAGCTAGAGATCTGTTTTGTTTTTTACATTGGATGAGTCTCAATCCACCTCATCCGCCAATATCGCACTTCCGCATCTGCGGTGAAAGGTGGAAGAGCTTGAGTGATGTTTGTCAAAACATGAGAAATCCTTCTCACGTGCCTGAACAGTTTGACCTACAAACTACTGTACGACCTCCAAAGTGTCACGGGACTCATCTGAAGGTAACTGGTACAGGTAAAAAAAAAAAATGTATATATGAGGGTAGTTTTGAAGGTAGTCTTGTGCCTATCCAAAAAAGGGGTTAAATATGTCTAAAAAACATATATACATTTCCTGATCTTTCTTATATTTCCTAGATATGGAACAAAACCTGGTTTCTTCTGACTTATTTTTGACTGTCTTTTTTTGCCATTTCTGAATGTGTTATTCAACGCGTTTCTCTGGGCTATAGAAGTAAAGGCCAAATTCAATATTTTACCAAATATCGATTTTTTTTTATATAGATTTTTGTTTTACCTAAAGTGTCCACAACAATTTGCAATTGTATGAACTCATAATGGCCAGAAAAGATGAGGCCGTTCTTCTGCAATGTTTAAGATATACTGTCTACTCAAGACATTTGACGTTACAGTATATAAACTTATCCTACAAACATCAGTGGAAAAGGTGAACCGACTGGTCTACCGTTAATCTGTGCTTCGGATCAGATCAGATTGAGAAAAAAATACTTGGGAAATAGCTTATCTCTTTACCACTGTGGGGTGGGTCCAATTAAATGAGATATGGAACGAATCGTAGCCTATCCTAAGTTGTTGTAGGCCTACAGGTTATTTCGCGAGTATGAAACCATCACAGTCAGAAAATATTAGGAATTTATTCTGAAATGATCATGGAATTAAATAAATATTTTGAAATATATTCCTTGTTACGTGCCTCATAAAGGAGGGAGTTGCAGGAATCAGGAGCAGGAGAGCAGGATGTCCCAGTGGCACAATAGTTTATTGAGAGTCCCAACTCAACTACAACATGGGACTGAAACACGCCAAAAACGAGGTCGTCACACACAAAGGGAAATAAACGCTACACACGGAGGGGAACCTCTGTTCCGAAACCCATATCAAACGGCACAACTACCTTGAGAAAAGAAAACCCTGTGGTGCAGACACGCACCCCTAACAACGTAACCACAGAAAACCATCCTGCACAAAGACTAGCAGGCAGCAGAGGTAAATATACCCACTGAAATCAACTACTAAGACACAGGTGTAAACAATAAGGCAGACACAAAGGAAAAATGGATCGGTGGCAGCTAATAGGCCGGCGACGACAAGCACCGCCCGAACAGGGAGAAGAGCCACTTTCGGTGGAAGTCGGGACATGCCTATTTCTAACTATTTTAGAATGCAAAGATTTAAAAAAATAATTGTTGCTCTTCTCACTAACTGCAAATTATTGCATCCTGTTATTATATTTACCTACCTGTTTTTTAAAATTATGAATAAGAATGTCATCAGGCCAGGCTACTTTTGCTTTCTTGCCATGCAATACTTCAACCATTAGAAACTGTGTGTACACATAGTCTAACGTTTGCAGGAGTATAAGAAAATTCTCACCTCAAGTTCAGTTTTTATGAACATTTGTGTGAAAAATGGCACACGCATGTTCCGGGGAACGTACACAATGTTTATAAATGAGGCCCCTGGCCTCTAGCTGGTCAAGCTGGACTGCAAAACCACACCTGTCATTGTAATTTTTCATAGCTATTACAGTTATAGTTTTAGAATTGATTGTTTCAAAACTGTGTTTTTGCATAAATATGTATTGAGTAATTAATCAATGAATTTATCTTACGCTATAAAAACATAAATAATATACTTTTTAAAACAGATGCAATCTTTTAATTTGACTTTTTGCACCCATTACTGAAATTGTAGTATAGTTTGTTTGTCATATTAACCCTGGCAGTCATTTTAAATGCAGCTTCTTGGTGACAAATTATTGGATATTGCCAATCAGGCTGCATTCCTATAGGAATTCAGCATCACTTTGCAAGCAAGCATAATACGACTTGATGTGACTTTTGTGGGTGACCTGCATATGCTGTATAGCTCAAAACAGTGAAAACTGGTCACCAGCAAGATCACAGCAAAGGATGTTCACCAGTCTATGGTGGTATATGCTGTTTTTTTCAGCAGGGAGACTACAAATCCAGAATCTCAAGTCTGTGAATCATTTCAAGCCATTTCACTTTGTATTTTTTGAAGGGTGGTAGCCAGCTACTGAGTATTGCTATTATATGGCCTCAAATATATGGCCTCATTTGATTAACTCAGAGTCTTCTGATACAATTTGATTAATAACAAGTTGTTCTTGAACTTTTACTTTCATTAATAAACCTATTAAAGATTTGTTCTAGTAGACTTTAATCACGTCAGTGAATGGTTGATCAAACAGAGTTTTATTCATGCCTGTGCTTTATTACTGTTCAAATAACATGTTTGATCAATGGCCTTGGGACTCCCAAACAGATGGTAGTTCTACAAAACTAACACTGACAAACCCAACAGGATATTTTGGACTGAAAACACTTTTTTAAAATAAATGCTTGATTGTTCTCTATGCCAGTTGAAATAGTATTTTAAATTATTTGATGAACATCAGGTTATAGTGTATCAGCAATTGGGACTTCATATCTGTTTGTGCAGATGGACAGAAAATGATTCAAATAAATAGTTGCTGTTACGTTCGCTCGTTGAATTAGACCAAGGTGTAGCGTTGTAGGCGAACATCTTACTTTATTTAAAATGAACACCGAAAACCAACAAAATACAAAAATGAACGTAAAGTTCTGCAGGCTATACAGCACCTATACAAAATCAAGATCCCACAAACTAAAGGGGG